>NC_045662.1:5346178-5656176 GCF_009829145.1 Chiroxiphia lanceolata
CCTCCTCCTTCCTCCTTTTTTCCTCCTCCTCCCTCCTCCTTTTTCCTCTCCTCTTCCTCCTCCTCCTTCATTTTCCCTTTTTATTTTTCCTCTTCCTTTTTTCTCTTGATTTCTTTTTTCCTTTTTCTTTTTCTTTAATTTTTTTGTCCTTTTTTTTCCTTTTTCCTTATTTCCAATTTTTTCCCTTTTTTTTTTTCCATTTTTCTTTTTTTCTATTTTTTCATTTTTTTTCCATTTTCTTCTTTTTTTTCCCTTTTTTTCATTTTTCCCTTTTTTTCATTTTTTTCTATTTTTCATTTTCTTCCATTTTTTTCCATTTTTCTATTTCCTTCTTTTTCTTTTTCCCATATTTTTCATTTTCTTCCTTTTTTTCCCCCCTTTTCTTCCTTTTCTTTTTTCTCCATATTTTCTTTTCCCTTTTCTTCCTTTTTTCCCTTCCTTTTTTTTTCCATTTTTTTCATTTTTCTTTTTTTTTTTATTTTCTTCCTTTTTTTTCCCCATTTTCTTCCATTTTTCTTTTTTCTCAGTATTTCATTTTCTTCCTTTTTCCCTTTTTCCCTTCCTTTTTTTTTCCTTTTTCCCATTTTTTCTTTTTTTTTTTTTTTCATTTCTTCCTTTTTTTTTTCCCATTTTCTTCCATTTTTTTTTTTTTCCTCCATATTTCATTTTCTTCCTTTTCTTCCCTTTCTTTTTTTTTATTTTTTCCATTTTTTTCTTTTTTCTTTTTTTTTTTCTTCCTTTTTTATTTTTCCCATTTTCTTCCATTTTTTCATTTTTTCCCATATTTTCATTTTCTTCCTTTTTTCCTTTTTCCCTTCCTTTTTTTTCCTTTTTTCCCCATTTTTTTTAGTTTTTCTTTTTTTTTTCCATTTTCTTCCTTTTCTTCCCTTTTTTTCCCTTCCTTTTTTTCATTTTTTTTTCATTTTTTTCCTTTTTTTTTTTCATTTTTTTTCATTTTTTCCCCTTTTTTTTTCTATTTTTTTTTTCCCTTTTTCCCCCTTTTTTTTTCTTTATCATTTTCCCCCATCGTTATATCTTTTTTCCCTTTCCCCCCTCTCTACCCTGCCCTGCTGCTCAGCTCCCTCCCGGAGCTGCCCACAGCGCCACACGCTCGTACAGGGTATCAGACATGAATGTGCCTCAGTGCTGGGCTCGGGCCGCCCGGGGCCGCCTCTGCCCCAGTGTGCAGGAAAAAAAAACACTTAAAAACGAGAATAAAGCGAAATCAAAGCGAAATAAAGCAAATCCCAGGTGTCGGAGCAGAGGAGGAGCTCTGGGAAGGGCTCCGGGGCCAGGCCTGGCTCAGACCTTTCTAGAAAATGCCTTTTCTTTTTAGTTCCGTTCTGGAGGTTGGGTTTTGGTTTTTTTTGTTTGGTTTGGTTTTTTTTGTTTGTTTTTTTTGGGGGGGGGGCGAGGGGGCGGGGGGTGGGGTTAGGGGAGGGTGGGAGTTTCCTAAATATGAATTTAAAAAAATTTAAAAAACTATTAAAAAAAAAAAAAAAAAAAAAAAAAGCAAAAAGCCATTCCTGGGGAAAGGGGCGCGAGGGAGGAACCTGAGCATTCCTCAGTGCGACCTGTGTCTGTCCTGTGTGGCTGTAAAGGCTGTAGACAGCAGGAGAATAAAGTACAGAGACAGTAGTGGAACAAACCTGTGTCTGGCCTCTGTTTTGGGGGGGTTTGGTGCAGAGAATCTTCCCAAAATCCATGGGAGCAAAGCAGGAGCCTCCCTGTTATCCCCGATCCCATCGCTGTGAGTTGAGGGCAAAACACCTCTTTTATATCCTTTTATTTATTTTTTTTTTATAGCTGATTTCACTGCTTGGCCAGTTTAATTGATAGGATAAATAATAATTAATTGAATAAATTTATTTGGTTTTTAAATTATTTCTTCAAGTCTCGTTCCAGCACTAGGATTGAAACGTGGTCGGCTCAGCAGAGGCTGCCCCAGGCTGGTGCTGGAGATTCCAAACTTCCAGGGATTCCACATTCCCAGAGATCCCAAACTGCTGGGCATTCCATACTCCCAGAGATCCCAAACTACTGGAGCTTTGGATATTCCAAACTGCCCAAGATTTGGCTCCATGAAGGTGCTGTCAGTGATAACTCCCCCTCTGCTCCTTTGTCCTGCCCTTCCCCTCTCAACCAACCCTTGGTGCGGGTGGGGGACAGATTAATCTCATCCCCCCTCAACACCTTGAAATTGCGGCTCCAAATCGTTTAATGAATTAAATTTTATCAATTAATCAGCGAAAGAACCACCCCCTTGATGCTCCTCCACCATCACCCATCACCATCACCCCCTTCCCGTGACAGCCACAGGGGGGGAAAGGACCCCGGGAGGAGCCGTTTATTACCTCCCGAATCCCAAAATCCCACTTTATTTATTTTTTTTGTGTGTTTTCCTTCCCTTTTGCTGCCTCATTTCCCCCGAGGCCGCTGCCAGGATCCTTCCCCCGCCCTGTCGGAGACACGTGGGTGGGTGAGCGCTCCGGGGAGTGACGAGCTCCCGTTTCCTCTCCCGGGGGATCCGGAGGTGCCAGCGCTGTGTCATCAGCCGTATGTGCCACCCCGGCGCCCGGGGACACCCGCAGCATTCCCGGGATCAGCCCCCCCCCGGGCCCTTTCCCCGGTGCCGGGTTTAGGGTGGAGCACCTTCCTTCCCCGACGTGCTGAGCTTCCCGCAGGGAAGAGGGGGAAACCCGGTTTTCCTCGGGAGAGGTGGGAAAAAAACAGGCAACGACTCGGGTTTGGAGCCTCGGAGGTGCCTCGGTGCCTCCTCCCAGTCGCTGTCTGGCACTTTCCCTCCCCGGGGGTGGCTCCACGAGGGGACAGAGCACCCGGCGTGGCCCTGGAGTTGGTGTCACCCCCTGGAATACAAATTCCCGGCTGAGGGGACCTGAACTTTGCGGCTTTTTTTCCTTGTGGAGGTGGTTTTGCCCATTGCTCCGGGTGCTGGGGACTGCTGGAGGAGCCACATCCCTCCTGATCGTTCCTGATCCTCCTGATCATTCCTGATCCTCCTGATCATTCCCATTCCACGGGGATCATCCCTGCGTGGCTACACCAGCACTGCTCCCGTGCCCTCACCTGGTGGGGCTTCCCTGTCACGCTGAAATCCCAGGAATCCAGATGGGAGACATCCCTTCTCCCTGATTCCAGCACCCAGATGTGCCACGTGGGCTCTGAGCCGGGATCAGGATTGGGATGAGTGTGGAAGAGTTGAGCCAGGATCAGGATGCTGGGTCTGTGGGATGGGTGCTTGGATATTCCCAGGAAACCCCAGAAGCACCTCCAACCAGCCCAGGGATCCCTTTGGCAGTGGGGGGAACGAGCTCAGTGCTGGATTTATGAACACACAGGGATGTTCTTCCAGGCCAGGGATGTTCTTCCAGGCCAGGGATGTTCGTCCAGGCCAGAATTTTCCCACAGCAGGGCAGGATAAGCCAGGTGGAGAATGGTCTGAGGTTTTCCATGATGAGGAAAACCTCTCCATATAGATCCAGCTGCTGGTGGGGCTGGGGGTTGGTGTTCCCACTTTGGACACTGTTTGTGGGCAGGGACTGATGGGTCAGGGCAGGTGAAGTCTTGGATTGAGGGATCCAAGGGGCTCCTTAATTCCTCCTGAAAGGGGTTAAGGAGGGAACAAATCCAGGACTGTCACTGAGGATGATGGAGGGGATGTTTTTGGGTTCAACTGATGCTTCCAGCGCAGCCCAGGCCTCCTGTGAAGAACTGGCAGCCTCCAAGAATCCTGGGCTGGGAGCTGGGAGAGATTCCTGGGAGCTGGGAGAGATTCCTGGGAGCTGGGAGAGATTCCTGGGAGCTGGGAGAGATCCTTGGGAGCTGGGAGAGATCCTTGGGAGCTGGGAGAGATCCCTGCTCTCCTCCCCCTCCTTTCCTTGCCCTGCTCTTCCCTGCTCTCCATCATTCCCTGCCACAGGCTCCATGGAAGTGCCCCGAGGCCCCGAGGGTGCCTGAGACGCGTTAGAGTTAAATAATTCAGGGAGCTGGGATGGGAATCCGGGAGAGCGGGAGGACGCTGGGAATGCAGGGAAGCAGCCGCGGGCACGGGGCAGGGCCGGGAGCCCAGGGACCATCCCTGGCGGGCAGTGGAGGCTCCTGGGACACGGGGAGGGACAAACGTGGATTCGAGAGGATTTTGGAGCAGAGGAAAAGCTCCGGGTGGAGCCCCCGGGCAGGAGGGGGGGGGGGGCAGAGGGACCACAGAGGGGGAAGGCTGATGGGATGAGGGCAGCCCTGCCCATATCCCTGCCCCTCATCCCTCCCATCCCTTCCCTCATCCCTTCCTTCATCCCTGCCCTCATCCCTTCCCTCATCCCTTCCCTCATCCCTTCCCTCATCCCTTCCTCATCCCTTCCCTCATCTCTGCCCTCATCCCTGCCCTCATCCCTTCCATCCCTTCCTTCATCCCTGCCCTTGTCCCTGCCCTCATCCTTTCTCTCCCTTCCCTCATCCCTTCCCTCGTCCCTTCCCTCATCCCTGCCCTCATCCCTTCCCTCGTCTCTGCCCTCATCCCTGTCCTCATCCCTTCCCTCATCCCTTCCCTCATCCCTTCCCTCACCTCTTCCCTCATCTCTTCCCTCATCTCTTCCCTCATCCCTTCCCTCATCCCTGCCCACATTCCCGCCCTCTGGCACCATTTCCATGCTGCCCTTTGCCTTCTGCCCGCCGAGTTCCCATCACGGATGCTGCTGGGGGGTGAGGATTTTATCTGCTTTCCCAATAATTCCCAGGAAACCTGGCTCAATCCCCCCCTCCCTCCGGGCACTGCACCTCTCAACCCCTGCACCCCAAAAATTCCGGGGTGCCGTGAGCCCACCCTTGGCACTGGGGGATCTTCCCTTTTCCCTTCCCCAGCGTTCCAGAGGGATCCCCACCAGTCGGAAGGACCTTCCCTGAGGCTGCTCTTGCCCTAAAACTTTCCAGGAACTGCTGGGAGGAGGAAAAAAAAGGATTCAGGGGGTGTGGGGAATGCCCAGTGCTCCCTTGGCTCCTGCCACCACGTCCCTGATGTCCTGGGGTGAGGTGGCTGCGTGGGAAGAGCAGAGCATCCCATGGGATTGCCAGGCTGGATCCAGCTCTGTCCGTAGCTCCCAGGTGCAGGATGGGCTGAGGGGCTGCAATGAGGACCCCAAATCCTGACATGTGGCTCAGGTGGGAGACAATCACAGGAGCTTGGATCTCTCCTCCTGCCTCTGGAGTCTCCCTCTGTTCCTCCTCTCCGCATCCAAGCCCGTGACAGCTCCCGGGGTGGCTGCAAGGCTTGTCCTCAGTGCCCAGGGACCTTCTGCCCCCCCCCTCGGGGGGTTTTTGGGGTCCCCCCGGGCCCTGCACCCCCAGCACGGCGCTGCCTCCATCCCACACGCGGCGGGGCCGGGGCCGGGGCTGTTTCCCTTTGCGTCAAAATTAACTTCCAACCTGATGGAAAACCTTAATTTGCACTTCAAAGTGCTTTGCAGCAAATCCGCCCGAGCTGGCACTGGATTTTTCCAGGGCCCTGTTTGCGGCAGAGCCTGTTCCAGTGGATCCTGCCCGCCCCTGCCCGGGCTCTCCGGTGCTCCCCTGCCCAAGGGTGACGCTCCAAGAGCTGTTTTCCTTCTCTGGGCCACGCACCAAAGACAAAATGCCATTCCCTGGCAGGAATTCCGATGGAAATGGCCGTGCTTTGCTCACTGGAGCATCAGAGCAGCCCCGTGCCCGCCTGGCATCAGCCTCCCAAAACACTCCAGGCCTTGTGATGCATTTTCGGCCCCAGTGCAGCACCCAGGTCCTGCTCCAGTCGTGATTCCAGGCGGGAATCACCGGGCACCTCAGCATCCCATGGGTGGTACCCACCAACACCAGCCCAGGGCGGGCAGGGGTCTGTCTGTGCCTCCGGTGGTGCTCTGGGTCCTGGGTCACCACCACACTCTCCCAGCACATCCAAGGCTCCATCCAGGCACTGGACACAGTGCTGGGAAGGGGGATCAGGGATGGGAGCCCAGTGGGTGCTCCCAGCTTGAAGCTTTGCTCCCTTTGGGTCTCCAGGGGGGGAACAAGGGCCGGGTGAAGCCAAAGCCGGGTTTTGCCCCGACTCCTTTTCCCCTCTCCCGATGAGCCAGCAGTGATGGAGGCAGATGGTCGGGATCAGGAGCGCTCCAGCAGCTCCCAGCTCGCCTTTGCTGCTGGATCCCCCCAGTCCCTCATCCCAGTTCCTCCAGTGGGGTGGGATAAGGCCTTTCCGGGGATCCTCGTGCCGCCGGGGTCACGCAGAGCCACGTCCCCGCCGTGGGTCTGTCCTTGCCGAGCCGTGGGCCGTCCATCCAGGATTTGGGACCTGGCAGGGATCCCCCCTGCCCGGGGGGCTGCAGGGGGTCCTTCCCCCAGGGCCCCGTTGGAGCGGCAGTGGCAGCAAAAGGAGAGCTATTAATAACCCTGCGCTGCATAGGGAAAAGATGTAATTCCATAATGGAAGCGGCTCCGAGAACAATTCAGGGAATAAAATGTTCGGGGGGTTTGGGAGGGGGGAGGGGGTAGAAGGGGAGCCCAGCCCCCACCGTGCGGGGCCGCGGCTCCCCGGTGCTGATGAACCCCCCCGGGGATGAAGGGAGAAGCCCCCCCGGCCCCGGGACCACCTTTTTTGGGGGTCTCTCTGGCGCAGGAGGGCGGGGGGCAGGTGCTTCCCCCCTCCCGGGTTTGGGGTCTCAGGGGGTCGGGGGGTCCGGGGCATCGCGTGTGTCCCCCCCGGGAGCCCCGCGGGACCGGCCGTGCCCCGGGGGGGGGGTCACAGCCCCGGGGGCGGCCCCGGCGCGTGGCGGGGGAGGGGCCGGCGGCCGCCCGGTGCCCACGTGGTCCGTCGGTGTCTCCGAGCGGAAGAAACGGCGGCGGGGCCGGGGCTGCGGCGGGGACCGGAACGGGAGCGGCACCGGGAGCGGGACCCGGCGGGGCGGGGACGGAGCCGCATCCCGGCGGGCACCGCCGCAGCGCAGCATCAGCGCCGGTGAGTGCGGGGCCTGGGCCGGGGGACACGGCGGGGGGACGGCGGGGGGGGGAACAACGCGCTGCCCCCGCCCCACCGGGCCTGTCTGCTCCCGCCACATCGCGACCCCATCCCCGTCTCCATCCCCATCTGCCCCCGCCGCCTTCACCCCGCGGGTCCATCCCCGGCTTCATCCTCGTCACCGGCTCCGTCCTCATCATCCTCCTCATCCCCTGCTCCATCCCCATCCCCATCCCGGGCTCCATTCTCATCCTTGTCCCCATCCTCATCCCCATTCCCGGCTACATCCTCATCCCTATCCGCGGTTCCGTCCCCCCATCTCCGTCCCTTGTTCCATCCCGGTTCCATCCCCATCCCCGGCTCCATCCTCATCCTCATCCTGGCTCCATCCTCATCCTCATCCCCATCCCGGCTCCGCCCCGGACCCCTCCTGCGTTTCCGTCCCCGTCCCCCGCCCGGCGACCCCCGGCCCGGTGCGGCCCCGGGCTGGGCGCGGGGGGCGTCGGGCGGCCCCGGGCCGGGCCGGGGGCGCTCGGGGAGGGTTTACCGGAGGCGCCGGGGCCGCCACAGGCCGGACCCCCCCACATCCCCCGCTGCGACCCCCGCTCGGACTCACCCGCGCACTGACCCCCTTTCCACGCCGGTTCCACGCCGGTTCCACGCTGGTTCCACGCCGCTGCCCTTGCTCGTGGCCCTGGCCGTGGCATCGCCCCCTCCCCTCAGCCCCCACGAGCTGGGACGGCGCCCAGAGCATCCCAGCAATGAGGAGGGGGCTCGTCCCCCCCTCAGCCCCCCGAGGCTCGGGGCAGGGAGTGCGTGGTCGGGAGGGCTGCCCTGGGTTGGGTCCTGCTGGGTGCACCCCCCGACCCCCAGAGGGCTGTTTGGGGGGGTCAGGCAGCGGCGTGGGTCTGTCCCCAACACCAGCTGGGTGCCAGCAGCCCGGCAGCACCCACTGCCTGGCACATCCCATTCCCAGCCCTATTCCCACGGGCACTCCCGAGTGCCGAGCTGCCTCCGGCTGTCCCAGCACCAGGGAGCTGCAGCCCCATTTTCTCTCTTTTCCAAGGGATTTGTAGGCCTCGAGGAGGGGCTGGCTGCTGGGAACGTGGAGGGAGCGTGGAAGGAAGGCGGAGGGAGCGTGGCTGCCGTGGGCACCTCGGCTGCTCACCCTGGAACCTCATGAGAGCGTCACCACCTCCCCCTGACCCTCCTGTGGACAGTCCCTGGAGCACCTGCCCGCCGTGGCTGCCTGCCCACACCTGAGACACACACGTGTGCCCGCCCTGCCCACGCCTGAGACACACACGTGTGCCCGCCCTGCCCACGCCTGAGACACGTGTGCCCGCGCCGCAGCCCTGCCCAGCCCGCGCCGCTTCGCCCCACCCCTGGGGCCCGCTGCCAGGTGGGTGCCACGGGGGGGAACGGGTGAGGAAACCGAGGCACGGGAGTTCGGGGAGCAGCAGGGCCGGACCAGGGAGCTCCGGGCCAGGCTGGGGGTGCAGAGCTGCCTCCGGGCCCTGTGTGTCCTGTCCCCATGGTGCCCCCTGGCAGGGCCTGGGCAGGGGGCTCCGGGCCAGGCTGAGGGTGCAGAGCTGCCTCTGGGCCCTTTGTGTCCTGTCCCCATGGCAGGGCCTGGGCAGGGGGGCTGAGAACACGACAGCCCAGTGACCAGGACTCTGGGGGTCTCGCTTTGAGGGGACACCAGAGCTTGGGAGTCTCCTCTTGGCTTACAGGGGTGCCTCACTTTCCCCAAGGGGTGAGGAGGGTGCCCAAGCAGAGGTGGGTCCCCTCCATCACCTCCCTGGGGGGTGGATTTGAGACCCTCAGAGGGTCGTGGTGCCAGGGGGTTTATCCCTGTTTCAGCCCCTGGCTGCCCATGGGAGTGCCCAGCCTGGGGTTGCCAGCAGGGCTGGGCTGTCCCCAGGCTGCACCAGTGGCTCGGGGGTGGCTGTGCTGTCCCCCCCTCGTCCCCCTGCAGATCTCTCCTCCCTCTCCCGGCTCTGTGCCATGAATTATTTGTGCGGCCGTGGCTCCCAGATGTCTGACGAGCCGGCGGGGCTGCGCCTGCCCGGCGGTCATCCCGGCGCCCGCGGGGTCCCTGGGTGGGACGGGGGGCAGTACCGGGGCACCACGCGCGGGTGCCGGGGCTCAGCACCCGGGCACTGCCCCCTCACCACCCGGGACGGCCGTGCCAAACAACCCGGGAGCCGCCGGGGCGGGCGGCTTTGGGATCCTGCACCACCCACAATCCTTGTCCGGGGGGTGGGCGGGACGGGACGCCCCCGGGCCGGTGCGGGGCCGGTGCCAGGAGGCAGGTGGGCCCCGGGGGGCGAGCGGCAGCGCCGGTATATAGGGCACGGCGCGGGCTGTGCCGGCGCGGAGGCGTGGGAGGCCGGGAAGCAGCTCGCGTGCGGCACAGGGCGGGAGGCAGCGGCACCGGACGCTATTTCTGGTGCTCGTTCCCCGAGGGGATGTGGGGAAAGTCACCGTGTCCCCCCTGCCGGGCTGCTCTGCTGGGGACGGGCTCTGCTCCCGCCCCCGGCCCGGGCGGTGAGGGGGGTCTGGGGGGTGTCAGACCCCCTGTCCCTCCTTTCCTTGGTGGCAATCACACGGCCAGTGTCCCCCTGCCACCCCCAGGGACACTGTGGCAGCTCCTGGGATTGTCCCTCCTCCATCACCTGTTGTTTTTGGGACACGCTGAGCTCCCTCAAACCCCACTCTGGCCCCAGGACCCATCCGGGCTCGTCCATCCCGAATCCCACCTCAGCGTCCCCACAGACCCCGGCCAGGCCCATCCCTGCCCCGGGGTCAGCGGTGTCTGTGTGTCTGTCTGTCCGTCCCGTGCCCCCCCCAGGCAGGACATGGACTCCATGTTCGAGGACGACATCAGCATCCTGACGCAGGAGGCGCTGGGGCCGGACGAGGACTGGCTGGACAGCCCCAACACCGACCTGTCGGGGGAGATGTGCTCGGCCTCGCACTTCGCCCTCATCACCGCCTACGATGACATCAAGAACCGGCTCACGGGGCTGGAGAGGGAGAACTCCACGCTCAAGCGCCGCCTCAAGATGTACGAGGTCAAGGTGAGGGGTCAGGAGGGGCTGGGGGGGGGTTGTAGGGCCGGGGGGGGCCCCACTGACCCCCTGCCCCGCGGCCGCAGTACCCCCTGATCGGCGAGTTCGGGGAGGAGCACATCTTCTCCCTCTACGAGGCCAAGGAGACGTCGCTGCTCAAGAGCGAGAAGGCGTCGCTGCAGCAGCAGCTCAACCAGTTCCAGCACGAGGTGAGCGGGGAGGGCAGGATGGGGCACGGGGGGTCCCCGAGCTGCCCACCCACCCCCCGCCTGCTCCCCCTGCAGCTGCAGAAGAGCAAAGAGCGGGAGGAGCAGCTGGAGGAAATGATCCAGGCGTACGAGAAGCTCTGCGTGGAGAAGGCTGACCTGGAGACCGAGCTGGGAGAGATGGTGGGTGACGGCCCCCGGGGCCTGGGGACGTTGGGGTGCCCTTCCCCTCTCTGTGGCAGTAGCTGGGCCGACAGCATCTCCACCCCAGGGGGTGCAGGGCTGGGGGGGCCGTGGCTGCTCGCCCGTTTGGGCCATGTCAGGGGTTGTAGTGATGCACCAGCTCAGCTTTATCCATCTTCCCCCCCCTCCAACCCTGCCAAGGGATGCTCCCGGCTCCAACGTGGTGCCAGTCCTACTTCCAGGGTTGGGTGGGCATCCCTGGCTCCCCTTTCCCATCCAGATTATTCCCTGCCAGCTGAGGGCCACCCCCACCCTGCCACCCTCCTCTGGGCCGGCCTTGCGCTGGCACAGTTCCCCCACCAGCACCACGGGGACCCCAAGAGCTGGGTTTGGGGCAGGACGAGCCCCAGGGAGGGGGGGCTCAGCTCATCCCTGTCCCTCCCCGGGCAGCGGGCGCTGGTGGAGACTCACCTGAGCCGCATCCGGAGCCTGGAGCAGCAGCTGCGGCAGCGCGACGGCGGCGCCTTCCCGGGGCTGGGCACCCCATGCCCGGCCAGGAGGTGCCTTTCCTCAGCCTGCACCCCAACCCCGGGCTGAGCCACGGTGAGCCGCCCCCTCCCCACCCCGCGGGACCCCCCGACCCCCTTCCCGGCGGGGTCGGGGGCTGATCCGTGGGTCCGCAGTGCTGGAGCGCGCCGGGGGCTGGCAGAGCCGGGCCATGGAGGCACAGAGCCGGCTGGAGGCCGAGCTGGAGGCGGCGCGGCAGGAGAACCAGCGCGCCCACCGCGAGGAGCACCTCAAGGCCGAGTGCGAGAGGCTGCAGGCGGAGCTGAAGCACCTGCAGGACACCCGGGAGCAGGTACGGGCGGGCCCGGCCGTCTGGGACCACCCCCGGACCGTGGTGGGTGGGTCTGGGTGCTGGTGGGGTGTCTGCTCTCCCCAGAACAGGGATGGGGCAGGGTCTGTCCCTGTGGGACCCCCTGTCCGTGGTGGGTGGGGGTCCGGGGGTTTGGTGGGGTGTCTGCTCTCCCCGGAGCAGGGGGGGCAGGGTCTGTTGGTGTGGGACCACCCCCGGACCGTGGTGGGTGGGGGTCCGGGTGCTGATGGGGTCTACTTTCCCCAGAGCAGGGATGGGCAAGGTCTGTCTGTATGGGACCCCTTGTCTGTGGTGGGTGGGGGGGTCCGGGTGCTGACAGGGTGTCTGCTCTCCCCGGAGCAGGAATGGGGCAGGATCTGGTCCCCCTATCCTTGGAGGGTGGGTGTCTGGGTGCTGGTGGGGTGTCTACTCTCCCCAGAGCAGGGATGGGGCAGGGTCTGACCCTGTGGGACCCCCTGTCTGTGGTGGGTGAGGGTCTGGGTGCTGACGGGGTGTCTACTCTCCCAGAGCAGAGATGGAGCAGGGTCTGTCTGTATGGGACCCCCTGGCTGTGGTGGGTGGGTGTCTGGGTGCTGACGGGGTGTTGTTCTCCCCAGAACAGAGATGGGACAGGGTCTGGCCCTGTGGGACCCCCTGTCTGTGGTGGGTGGGGGGTCTGGGTTGTTTGGTGGGTGTCTACTCTCCCAGAGCAGAGATGGAGCAGGGTTCTGTCTGTATGGGACCCCCTGGCCGTGGTGGGTGGGTGTCTGGGTGCCTGATGGGGTGTCTGTTCTCCAGAACAGAGATGGGACAGGGTCTGGCCCTGTGGGACCCCCTGTCTGTGGTGGGTGGGGGTCTGGTGCTGAGAGGGTGTCTGCTCTCCGTCCCCAGGAGCAGTCAGGCGGGACATGGCCTGGGTGAGAAGGTGGGCGACGACCAGTAAGTGCTGGGAGGGGACTGGGCTGTGGTGGGGGGTCCCCCGACTCTGGCAGGCAGGGATGTGGGCACGTGTGGGACTGTCTGTGGGGCACCACTGGGCATCACAGCCAGGGTGGGGACAGGACCCTGCTTTGGGAGGGGTCCCTGGGGGTTCCCCACGTTGAGGTGCTGCAGGGGTGGGGTCCTGCACCCAAGAGCAGTTGTTGGGGTCCTGCACCCCAAAATTGCTGCACCCCGGTAATCTGGAGCTGAGCAGAGCTCTGGGTTCGGAGTGCCCCGGTGACACAGGGTGTGTGCAGTGCCCGGTGCCCGGTGGTGTGTCCGGTGCCCGGTGCCGCCTCGGAGCTGCCTCCAGAGGGCACTGACGGCCCGTGGCTGCAGAGCGGCCACCGAGGATCAGCGGCTGTCACCGAACAGCGCAAACCGTGCCCACGCCTGGGCACCGATCCACGCCATCCTTGCGGCACAGACCCGTGCCAACCACAGGGCACCAATCTGTGCCAGCTGTGTGGCCTGGGCATCACTGTGTGGCACCCAATCCATGCCATCTCTATGGCCACCAATCCATGCCATGCTCATGGCACCAAGCCATGCCATTCCTATAGTACCAAGCCATGCCATCCTCATGGCACCAATCCATACCAGCTGTGTGGCACCAATCCATGCCATCCCCATGGCTCCAGTCCATGACGTCCCTATGGCACCAATCCATGCCATCCCCATGGCACCAATCCATGCCATCCCCATGGCACTAATCCATGCCATTCCTTTGGCACTAATCCATGCCATCCCCACGGCACCAATCCATGCATCCCCACGGCACCAATCCATGCCATCCCCATGGCACCAATCCATGCCATCCCCATGGCACCAATCCATGCTATCCCCATGGCACCAATCCATGCTATCCCCATGGCACTAATCCATGCCATCCCCATGGCACCAATCCATGCCATCCCCATGGCACCAATCCATGCCATCCCCATGGCACTAATCCATGCCATTCCTTTGGCACTAATCCATGCCATCCCCACGGCACCAATCCATACCAACTGTGTGGCACCAATCCATGCCACCCCTATGGTACTAATCCATGCCAATCATTCTCCAGCCCATCTGCCCTGGGCAGTGCCAGGATCACGCCCAGCTTGCCTGGAGCCACTGGCTCCCCCTTCTCCGTGGCCAAACCCTGCTGGAGGGTTTCCCTTGGCACTGGTGTAACCGGGTGTGGAGCCCCCGTGGTGCCAGTGCTGGGTGTGAGTCCCTCCTCCATCTCTTCCCAGTGCCCCCCCTGGCTGCAACCCCGAGCTGTGGGTGCTCCATGTGGGCACCCCTGGGTGCCATGTGTGGCGCTGGACAAGGGCTGAGCATCTCAACTTTGGGGGTTTGGGCCAAGACACCCCAAATCTGGGAATAGCTGATGGGAGTTGGGGCCGTGACCAGACCCCTTGGGGCTGACGGTGGCATCAGGATGGGCACAGCCTGAAATCAACCCTCATTCCCTGCATTCCATGCCATTCCATGCCCACCCCGGGATGTGGCAGCGGGACTTTGCACCCCTGTGTCCCCCCCACACTGTGACACCAGGCAGGATGTGCCAGCCTGGCACTGTGCCCCCCTTTGGGCAGCCTGTGCCGAGCTGTGGATGCATCAGAGGCGACACACGGGGCTGGGAAGGTGCTGAAGTGTTGGGGTTCCCCCTCCCTTTTCCAGAGGGGTCGGAAGCTTTTGCTCTTTCCTTGTCTTCTGGTGTAAATCAGTGTGGGGGGATCCGGGGAGGGGTTTTGCTCCACCCACACTGGCATCCCTGGGAGGTGCCCACCTCTCTGCTGCACATCCCGGGTCGGGGGGGGGGGGGTTTTACCCTCCCTATTCTCCCCCACCCTTCCCCACCTTAATTCACTTATTTCCATCAAGTCCAGTCTCCCGCACCTGGGACCCCTCCCGTGCTCACCCCTCATTTTATCCCACTCTCCCTGTCCCCCTTCCAACAATACCCATTCCCTCCCCCCGGGAAACAAAACTCCCAATCCCACCTTCCTTCTAAACCCAAATCCGCCGGCTGGGAAGGGGAAGCTGAGGCACAGCCCTGCCCCGGGGGCACCTTCCCCCCTCCCCGGGCTCAGCCTTCCCTCCCCGCTCCGATCTCGCCGATTCAGCTCTTTTTTGTCACCCGCTCCTCTCCGCCACTCTTTTGGTGTGAAAAGCGCCTTATCGGCGTTTTCCATCTCCGGGGTGATTTCTGGTGCTTTGCCACGGCGGGCGCGGGGCCGCTTTTCCTTCTTTTTGCTTTCTTTTCTTAGTTTTGCCCTTTCCCACCCCCTCCCTCCCCGCCCTTTCTGAGCTCACGGCAATTCCACTTGGGAATTCCTTCCTCGGGAAGGACGAGCCGAGTGGGAAACGGGAGCAGCGGGATGCACGGGGGAGCTGGGGAGGGGACCCGGCAGGGCTGCACTGGGGGTCTCGGGGGTGGCTCTGTCCGGGGCATCTCCAGGTGTTTGTGCCCTCGGTGCCACCCTGGCAGGGACACGGGGACTTTGGGGACCTGTCCTGGGCACCCAGATGGGGAAACGTGTGTTGCTTTTCATTTTCTTTTCCTTTTTCTCTCTTTCACTCTCTTATTTTTCTCTTCTTTTTTTTTTTCCTGTTTTCTTATTTGTTTTTATTTCCATTCATTTTTTCTGATTTTCAAGATTTTCTTCTTTTTTTTCTTATTTTCTTATTTTTCTTCTTTTTTTTTAATGTCTATATCCTCTTTCTCCCACTTCCCTTCTTTCCCTCCTTTTTTTTCTTTTCCTTCTTTTCCTTTTTTCCTTCTTTTCCTTCACACACTATCCTTCTCATTCTTTTCCTCCTTTTCATTCTTTTCCTTTTTTCTTTTTTCCTTTTTTTCCTTTTTTCTTCACCACCATCCTCTCATTCTTTTTCTCCTTTTCCTTCTTTTCCGACTTTTCCTCTTTTTCTCTCTGTATTCTTCTTTCTCTCTCCTTTCTCCTTTTCCTCCTTTTCCACTCTTTCTCCTCTCCTCTCCACATATCTTATTTCCCTTTCTTTTCCCTCTTTTTCCCTCTCCCTATACTCTTCCTCTCTTATTTTCTCGCTTTCCTCACTTGCACACTTATTTTCTCTTTTTTCTCCGCGTAGCCTATTCCTTTTCTTCTTTTCTCTCTTTTTTTTTCCTTACCCTCACATCCTTTTTCTCACCACATCCCTCCTTCCCTGCCCTTCCCCTGCTCTCCCCGCCGTCCCCGCGGGGGGCAGGGGCAGGACCGGCGCTGTCACCGCGGTTACGAGCGGCGGCTCCGGGTGCCGGGGGTGTCACAACGGCTCAGCGGAGCCTTCGAGGACGCGCCGAGCGCGGCCCCGCGGGGCCCTCGCAGGCGGCTTCTCCCTTCACATCCCCGCGGAGGAGCCGGGCTGGGAAAGCGACACCAGCCCGGGGCGCGGTTGATGGATTTGTCACGGAGCTCTCGGGGAGGGGAGGGGGGTGAGGACCCACCTCCTGGATGCTCCCGGCTGCTCCTACAACTTTTTGAGCGGACGAGCTGAATTTGGGTTGGTTTGGGTCTGTCACCCTCAGAACCACCCTGTTGTCCCCCCTCACAGGGTGAACCTGGCGCTGGCCTACACGGAGCTGACGGAGGAGCTGTGCCGCCTGCGGAATCTCAGCTCCCTGCAGAGCCAGATCCTGCGGGCCCTGCTGCAGGAGAAGGGCCTCAACGGTGGTAAGGGGGGCACGGGGGGCTGCACCCCGCTGCCAGGCAGGGAGGGGGGCACAGGAGCTGGGAGAACAGGGCTGGCTGCCCTCGGACTCCCGACGGTGCTGAGCTGATGTGGGTGTTGGTCCCTGAGAGCATCCTGCCCTGGGAACATCCAGGGATCATCCCGGGATCATCCCACCCCTGGGGGTGCCCATATCTGGGAGCATCCTGCCCCAGGAGCATCCCACCCCAAAAATGTACCTGGGACCATCCATGTCTGGAAGTGTCCCACCCCAGGAGCATCCATTCCTGGGAGCTTCCTGCCCCAAGAACATCCATACCTGGGATCATCCCACCCCAAGGCCATCCATCCCTGGGAAGATCCATCCCTGGGATAATCCATCCCTGGGACCATCCATCCCTGGGAGCACCTATGCCTGGGAGAATCCATCCCTGGGAACATCCATCCCTGGGATCATCCCACCCCAAGGCCATCCATCCCTGGGAAGATCCATCCCTGGGAGCACCTATGCCTGGGAGCATCCATCCCTGGGATAATCCATCCCTGGGAGCATCCATCCCTGGGAGCACCTATGCCTGGGAGAATCCATCCCTGGGATCATCCATCCCTGGGAGCATCCATCCCTGGGAGCACCTATGCCTGGGAGAATCCATCCCTGGGACCATCCATCCCTGGGATCATCCCACTCCAAGGGCATCCATCCCTGGGACCATCCATCCCTGGGAGCATCTATGCCTGGGAGAATCCATCCCTGGGAACATCCATCCTTGGGTGCACCCCCTCCAAAAGCATCCACCCCCGGGATCATCCCACCCCGGGATCGTCCCACCCCAGAATCATCCCTCCCGCCGGGGGTCCCTCCCACATCCCCCCCCTCCACCCGGGATGCCCGAGGGATATTTTCCGCACCTCCGAGCTAACGGGGTGGGGGGGTTTTTCCTTTCGCAGGCCAGCGCCACTCCCCGCTGTCCCAGTGCCACTCCCCACTGTCCCAGTGCCACTCCCCGCTGTCGCAGTGCCACTCCCCGGCCCAGCAGCGCCGCTCGCCCGCCCCGCAGTGCCCCTCGCCCGCCCCGCCGGGGCGCTCCCAGTGCCAATCCCCCGCCCCCTCCAACGCCGGCTCGCCGGGCCCTCCCAGCCAGTCGCCGGCCCAGCAGCGCCCGGCTCGCCAGCCCCCGGCCCCTGCCAGTCCCCGCGCAGCAGCGCCGGTCCCGGTGCCCCCCTCCAACCAGTCCCGGCGCAGCAGCGCCGATCCCTCGGCCCCGCCGCCGCCTCCCTGCCCGTCCCCGGCCTCGGCGTCCCCGCACCGGCTGCCGGCGAGAGGATGGAGCTGGGCTACGCCAAACCCTCCAGCCGCCACCATCAAGGCCGGCTTCCAGGGCCGCCGCAGCTACTCGTGAGGCGACCAACGTGGCCTGTACCAGCAGAGCCGCCTCGCCGTGGCTGCAGCCCGAGGCCTCCACGCTGCCCAAGCACCGGCCCTACGGGGAGGTGTACCTGGGGGCGCGGGGGCCCGCTGAGCGACCGCGAGCCCTTCGAGGAGCAGCACGTGCGCTTCGAGAAGCAGCAGTCGTCGGACGAGGAGGAGTGGGCCCTGCCCAGCCCGCCCAGCCCCGAGGCCGGCGCCATCCGCTGCGCCTCCTTCTGCGCCGGGTTCCCCGCGCCCGACGCCGACGCCGTGCGCCGGGCGGCCGCTGCCTACGCCCAGGCGGAACACGCCCAGTCCTGGCCCTCCATCAACGTGAGTGGGACCCCCCCCAAGCCTCTCTCGAGGGGAGTTGGAGGGCAGGAAACATCAACCCACCCCACGGGGCTGGTTTAGCGCCTCGGATTCCGTGTTTCTCACCCGACTTGGTGCTGGCGCCTGGAATGTTCCAGGGAGGGGATGGAGGGGGAAGTGGCCACCCTTGGGGTCTCAGCCCTACCCTGTGGCCCCCATAGCTGCCATTGGAGAAACCCTGCACCCCAGAGGGTGTTGTTGTGGGTTGGAGGGCATCAGCCCACCCCCCAGGCAGGGTTTAGTGCCTTGGATTCTGCGTTTCTAGCCCACCTTGGTGCTGGCGCCTGGAATGTTCCAGGGAGGGGATGGAGGGGGAAGTGGCCACCCTTGGGGTCTCAGCCCTACCCTGTACCCCCACAGCTGCTACTGGAGACCCCCCACAGCCCGGAGGGTGTTGTTGTGGGTTGGAGGGCATCAACCCACCCCCCAGGCAGGGTTTAGTGCCTTGGATTCCACGTTTCTACCCTGTCTTGGTGCTGGCGCCTGGAGTGTTCCAGGGAGGGGATGGAGGGGGATGTGGCCACCCTGTGCCCCCACAGCTGCTGCTGGAGACCCCCCACAGCCCGGAGGGTGTTGTTGTGGGTTGGAGGGCAGGAAGCATCAACCCACCCCCCAGGCAGGGTTTAGTGCCTCGGATTCCCTGTTTCTAACCCAACTTGCTCCCGGCAGTGGGAATGTCCCAGGGAGGAGATGGGGGGGATGTGACCACCCTGGGGGGGTCTCAGCTCCACCCTGTGCCCCCACAGCTGCTGCTGGAGACGGTGGACTCTGAGGTGAGGAGCTGCCCCCTGTGCCAGCTGGCCTTCCCCATCGGGTACCCGGACGATGCCCTGGTGAAGCACATCGACTCCCACCTGGAGAACAGCAAGATCTGAGCCTTCCCCCCGCCCATTCCCGACCTTTGGATGCTGCATGAAAACACACCAGGAGCACCACGGCTCCCGAAATACCTCCAAGTCTTCAGTAGCTACAGAAAGACTGAGCCCCCCCCACACACACCCCGGAGCCCCCTGAGCCCCCCCAGCCCCCTGCAAGTGGGTTCCTCGCCCCATCCCTGTGTCCATGCCAGGCTTGGATGCTGGAATTGGGGTGCCAGGATCATGCCACCCCAGGTGGTGGCCGGAGGGGACTTGTCTGTGCCCTTGGGTGTCCTCTGCACCCTTGGGTGTCGCTGCTTGATCTCAGGGAGGATCCGAGGGGCCGGGTCCTGGATCCGGCCCCCAGGAAGAGGGTGAGGGGAAGGGGCTGCCCCTTTCCCTGCTCCTGGGGTCAGAGTGGGGGTTGGGGGGGGGCAGCTGCTTGTTCTCAGTCCCCCTCTCCTCATCCCACCAGTTCGAGCATCTTTTACACTAAAAGCTCCCCCCTCCCCTCAGTGTCTCCCCCCCTCCCCCCAAAGATGCTGCTGAGAAACGGACCCCGAGGCGCAGCAAGGACCCCTCCCCACATTGCACTGGCCTCCGCGGCCCTGGGGGCTCTCCCTGACACCCCCCCCCGGCGTGGGGACAGCGCAGCCCCCCAGCAGCCCCCCTCCATCCCCCCCAGACCCCCCTGCTTTGGCCGGGGGGCTGCAGGCGGCCGCTCACCCTGAGCCCCCCACCCCATCCCCACCCTGTCCCCCCCACGTTCAATCTACCTCAAGGCCGCCGGGAGAGGGGGGTCCACAGCACTGTCCCCCCCTCACTGAGCCGCTCTGCGCTGCATGTCCCCCCCGTGTCACAGCGCACACCCCCCCCCCCGCACCCCCGGGGGCTCGGCCGGGCGCGACCCCGCCCCTGCCCCGGGACCCCCCCCCGGGCAGAGGGACCCGCCCCCGCTGCGACGCCACCGACCCCAATAAAACCTTTCCAGCGCCCAAAATGCCACGGGGGGGGCGAAGCCGTCTCCTCTCTTTGGGTCCCTGGGGAAGGGGAGGGGGGTCCAGGCTCCTGGTGGCCCCCCCGGGGCTGGGGTGGGGCAGGGGGCGAGCCTGGGGCTGGCACAGGCAACTCTGGCAGAGCCAACTTGTGTCACCGGGGTGGCTGAGGGGGGTGACGGGGTTCAGGGGTCCCATTGCCGTCGTCCTGCACCCCTGTCCCCGTTCCTGGTGACACGTTTTGGGTTTACTGGGCTGGTGGGTGACACAAAATGGGACCATCAGAAGCAAAACCAAAAACTCACCAGCGCCGTGGTGACAGAGGGGACACGGCCAAACCCCGGTGGGTGGGTCCTCGGGGCTTGGGGGTCCCCCAGGGCTTGGGGGTCCTGTGGGATCCACCCGGATATCCTGGAGGAAGGATCTTCCCTGTGCAGGGAGACCCCCCTCCATCCCCCCAGGGGTACCACGGCTGGGGTAGCACCACTAAGATCCACTTCCCTGTGTTATTGTAGGTCCTACACGGGCTGAGGGTCTGGGGCTGCCCTGTGGGCCCCCGGGGTCATTTTTACACTCCATGGTGGCTGAGGTTCCACGACCCCCGGGGCTGAACGCCCCCAAACTCGGCTGCTCGTGGAAATCCCAGCAGGGAACACCCGTGTGATGAGTTGTGGCCGTTCTCCGGCCCGCCCTGCCCGGGGCAGGTTGCGGGAGGCGGGGACGGGGGGCGTCTGTCCCGGCCCCCTGAGCCCAGCCCAGCCCCGGGCAGGTGCGAAGCCGGTTCCCAGTGCTGCGGGGCGATGGTGTGAAGGAGATAGGCTCGGTGCCGCCGCCTTATCGCCCGCTCATCTCCGCCCCTGCCAGGGGAGGGGGGGGACGGGCAGGATCCAAACCCCCGGGCGGGCCCCGGGGGGGACACGGTGACCCCCAGGGGGACGTGATGCTGCAGGGAAGGGTCCCAAAAGTCACCGCACGGGGAGGGATCTCGATCCGCACCCGGGGTGGCATCAGCTCTGGCCGGGCTCCCTCTCTGCCCGTCCTGCAGCCGGGCCGGGGGCGGAGGAGGGGCCTGGCTGCGCTCAGGGGGTGCCCGGCCCCCAACCCCCTCCCGCCCCGCCCGCCCTCCTCCCCCCCATTTTTCTCTCTTTTTTTTTGAAATCACGTGATAAATGTCAAACGGCGGGGCCGTTTTACTCATCCCGGCACCCTCCCGGCGCCGCTTCCCCCCGGGGGCGGCTGCCGCTGACTCAGGAGGCTGCCGGGCTCCCCCCGGGCCGCGGGGGACCCCCCCCCGGCCCCCCGAAACCACCGTCCCTTCTCCGGCTCCCGGGCCGGGCGGGAGGAGCTCCGGGACATGTGTCACCCGGTGCAGATGTGTCCCCATGGCGCTCTCGTGATTTTGGGGGGTCCCGGCACCCCAAATCCGCTGCCTGGGGGCTGCCCCGCTCCTTGTCACGGTGCTGGGAGGGGTCGGGATGCTGGTGGTGCCCCGGGATGCTCGTGGTGGGCACGAGGTTCGGTGCCCGTCGCTGTGCCTTGCTGAGCACCCTGTGAGCAGGATGAGGGCACCTCACCCCCTGCACCCCTTCTGTGCCCCCCCTCAACCCTGGGGACCTCCCTGCCCCGTGGGGAAACTCTGAGCCCTCCCCACTGCCGGTGGGACCGCTCCTCCCCAGAACTGCCCCCTTCCCACCCTGCTGTGAATCCACTGCCCGCTGTGGAGGGAAATGGGGTGTCCAGGGAGGGGGAGTGTGGCCCCGTTTCCTCTGCCCCCACCCCCGGTGCTGCACCTCGCCTGCCAACCACAACTCTGGGCTGTGACTTTGGTGGCATCCTCACCCCCTGGAGTGACAGGGCTGTCACACGGGGTGCCCACTCAGGGCTGGACCTGGGAACTCCTCACCCTGGGAGCCCCCCCTCACTGCTGCAATGCCGGCCTCCAAACCCACCCCACAACCCCCCTGGCCTCCAAACCCAACCCACAGGCCCCTGCCCGGCCTCCAAACCCACCCCACAGGCCCCCCCCGGCCTCCAAACCCACCCCACAGCCCCCCTGGCCTCCAAACCCACCCCACAGCCCCCCCCCCCCCCGACCTCCAAACCCACCCCACAGCCCCCCTGGGCTCCAAACCCACCCCACAGCCCCCCCTCCCCACCTCAGCTGCCTTGCCCCGAGGGTCCGGAGAGGGGGGACAGGGTTGCTGGGAGAACCCCCCCACTGGCACTTCACACCCCAATTCCCGCAGGAGAAGCTGGAGATTGGGATGGGGGCCATGCCAGGGGGTCTGGTGGGAGCATCCCACTAGCAGGACACAAACTGGGGCTCGGGGGCTCCTGGTTGGGGTCACAGGTCTGGTTGGACCCACCATGTCCCCAGTGTGGCCTGACTGTGCCAGCTCAGGGGACAAGGGACGAGCCAGTCTCACCTCAGCCATCAGAGGGTTGGGCTAGAGGGGGCTTCTTGAGGTGGCAGGGCCTGGGTTCTGTCTCCTCTGGCCTGTCCTGAGGGCAGGGAGAGAATCCCTGCAGGAATTGTGCCCCCTGAGCACCAGGGATGTCACAGAGCCTGCACGGGGCACTGTCCCCTGGAGCCACCCGTGTGAGTGCAGCCCCCTCCCCACCCCAGGGCTGTGCCCCCACCTATGGTGGGACGTACCTGGCTCTGTCCCCAAGTCCCCCATGTCCCCATGTCCCCGTGCTGGTGGGTCACACCTCACCCTTTCCTACGTGACAACCTTCTTTATTTTATTTTTTTTTCCCACCAAAACCCCCTCTTATTCTGGGCAGGTTTAAGGTTTCTTTTTCCAGCTTTCAGGTTTGTTTGTTTTGTTTGTTTTGTTTTTTTCCTTTTCTCAGTGTTTTTATCATTTAGGGGAAAAAACGGAACAGTTCTCGCTGCTCGGGTCCCTCTTTCCCCTGCAGGGGGGTGCTGGGGGGAGGGGGACCAGGGGTGGCCCTGCTCCATCGCTGGGCGTTTGGGGCCAGCTCCGTGCAGGAATGAGCGTCCTGGTCCCTCTGGATGCGCGTGGGGGATTCTCTGACGTTTATTGAGGTTGTCCTTCCTGGTTGTTTGTCCTTCCAACTTTGTCCACCGAGGGGGGTCACCTGCACGCACAAGTCGATCCTCCCAAACCAGGGCGGAGCAATTCCCATTGCCCCTCCCGGATCCAGGAGGGCGCCAGGGGACTCCTGGCTTGGCTCAGCTCGTCCCCGGGTCCCCTCCGCCGGGGTTTATAGGAAACGGCCTGTGCGAGGAAGCGCCCGGCTCTCCCGCCCGGGTGAGCGTTTTCTTTCCAGCCGTGGGCGCCCCGAAAGGCCCCTCAGTGCGGGGGATCCCCGGTGTGAGTCAAAGCCGGAGCCCTGGGGTTTAACCACAAGCCCCAGAGCTGCCGTGTCACGGGGGAGCCGTGCCAGAGGCGTTTATAAGAAATGGAGGGTTGCCTGAGGGGGGAGGGACCCCGACTGGCACCGGGGGCTTTGCCCACCCCTTGGAACAAGTCCTTTGGCCCGTGGTCAGCTCTTGGCCCACGTTTTCTGCAAAGGAGCCCGTGCTGCTGCACTTCACCTTCTCATCTTGGCTTTTTCCCAGGGGTGCTCGGTGCCCACATCACCCCAGAGAGCCCACATCACCCCAGAGAGCCCACATCACCCAGAGAGTCCATATGACCCCAGAGAGACCCCCCAATCACCCCAGAGAGTCCACATCACCCCAGAGAACCCACATCACCCCAGAGAGCCATATGACCCCAGAGAGCCCATATCACCCCACAGAGTCCACATCACCCCAGAGAGTCCATATCAACCCAGAGAGCCCACATCACCCCAGCTATCCTGGGTACCCCCATCCAGTGAGGTTCCCGGCTGCCAAACTCACCCCTGGGTCCCTGTGCCCAGGCCGGGATACTGGTACCAGCATCACCCGGTGCCCACATCACCCCGGGGTCCTCATGTCACCCTGTGTTGTGCCTTCATCCAGCCGGGGTTCCTGGTTTCTGCATCACCCCTGGGCACCTGTGTCCAGCAGGACACCCAGTGCCAGCATCACCCCAGGGTGTCCACATCCCCCCCGGGTGCCTGAATCCACCCCGGATACTTGTTCCCTGGTGCCCACATCCCTCCCAGGTGCCTGAATCCACCTCGGGCACCTGTTCCCTGCATCCCTCTGGCCCGGGGGTGCCCGGCTCTCCTGCCCTGCAGCAGCAGCTGCCCGTCACCCTGTCCCTCCCTGCCAGCCCCGTCCCCGCTGGCTGCTGTCCCCGTTCCACACGTGTGCCGGCAGCTGCCCGACCTCTCGCAGATGCTCTTCCTGGAGAGAGGCACAAGGTTTTC
Organism: Chiroxiphia lanceolata; assembly: GCF_009829145.1. NCBI lineage: Eukaryota > Metazoa > Chordata > Aves > Passeriformes > Pipridae > Chiroxiphia > Chiroxiphia lanceolata. The sequence goes on from NC_045662.1 coordinate 5,370,121, forward strand.
GCACGTGCCTCGCCCTCCCCGCAGCCTTGAGGGAGTGGGGGTGAGGGGTGGCGGTGACAGGGACCTCCAGCCCTTCACACCCAGGACGTGCCGCGTCCCCTCCTGGCCAAGCCACCCCGGTGTCCCTCCTCATCGCCGCGATGGGATCACCTCTTTCCCATCCATCTGCGGCGATCCCCCTCCCCATCGAGGGGGGGGCCGCGGCCTCAAATGACAGCGGGGGGGGGACACACGCAGAGGCACTCACGCCGAGCCCCGGCTGCCATGTGCCCAGCGCCATCACGGCTGCCGCGGAGAGACAAGTGCCACCGGGCCCCCGGGGACCCTCGAGCTGCCGGCCCGGCCCCGGCCCCGCGCTCGGGACCCGCCGTCTCGCTGCGGGGAGGTGACGGAGCCAACGCGCCGTGACACGGGGCTCGCCCCCCCGCTCCGAGCCCCCCCGGCCGCGGCCAGCGCCTCGCCAGCGCCCGCCGGGGGGACTTCTCGGCTGTCACAACCCATCTGCGTCGGGGGCAGCGTCTGCCGGCGCCGTAAGTGGGGTTAAACGGGGTCACCCCGATCGAGCATCCACGGGGGGTCTGGTGGAAGGCGACCCCCCTCTCCCCAAATCCCCCCTGCGCCTGGTACCCCCTGCCCCCGGTTGCCGCCAGGGTGGGATGGGGGGGTGATGTTCCGTCGTGCTGGGGGACTAAGGGAGGGAGGAGGGACGGCAAACGCGTCCCCGGGTCCCCGCGTGGCTCTCGGGGACGGCGCGGTGGTGGCCACATGTGTCCGCAGGGAGCTGCTCCTCGGTTGTCGCTGCGGGTCACCGCGGCCACCGGGACACGCGGGGCCGTGACGGACACGACCCGCGGGTGGCCCCGCGCTGGCCGGTGGCCCGAAATGCAGCCCCGGCGGGCGCCCGGGGGGCCATCGACACCCGCGCCGGCAGCCTGAACTCCCCGTGACCCGCCGGCACCGCGGCTGCGGCCGGAGAGGCCACCCCGGCACCGGGACACCCTCCCGGGGTCACAGCCCGGCGCTCCCCGCCCCATCCCACCGGAAAACTGCGGGTGTCCCAAAGCCCTCCAGGGCCGGGACGGTGGCGTTCTGGGGACAAACCTGGCCCTGCTTGGTCAGCGGAGCCTTAGGCAGGTGGGATTTGGGGCTGGGGTGGATGGCACATCCCATCCCCATCATCTCCATCGCGCCCCTCCCTCATTTTCAGCCCCCCCCTCGCCGCCGCCCGGGCTCACACGGTGCCGCCGGACCCACGGGCGGCTCCTTTTAACCCGCGGCTGAAATGAAACCGGCTCCGGCTTCCCCGTGACCTATTTTTAACATTTGATTGGAATTATTCCCCCCCCCCCCCCCCGCCCCCGGCCCCCTTCCCTTCGCCGATCCCGCGCGCCGGCCCCGGGTGCGAGCGCGGTGTCAGCCCCGCGTCACATCAATTAACGCGCGGGGCGTCATTTGTCATTTGCATTTCCCGAAGGCCCTCGGTGGTACCGCGGCCGTGGGGGGGCGCACGACGGACCGGGGGTCCCCCCCCGCCCCATCCACCCCGGGGTGTGGGACGGGGATGCTCCTCCTGCCCCGTGTTTTTTTGGGGGTGCCGGGATCCGGCGGCCGGTGCTGCCGCCCACCTCGGTGGGGTCCCGGTGCTGGGTACGAGGGTCCCCGGCGGGGGCCGGGACACCCGAGTACGGCCCCCCCCGGCCCCGAGCAGCCGGTGCCGACACCTCCACTTCCGTCGGCAGGGCCCCCAAGGGTATTTTTAACTCCCGGCTCCGCGTTTGGCACGCGGTGAGTGTCCGTCCCCGCCGCTGTCCTGCCTCCAGCTGCCTCCTCCAGCCCGCGCCGCCCCTGAGGGCAGGATCGGACCCTCCAGAGACACGTCGGGTGCTACAGGACTGCATGGGACAGGATGGGACCCCATGGGACAGGATTGGAACCCATGGGCGGGGTTGGACCCTACTGGGGATGATCAGCGCCCACAGAGCAGGGTGGGACCCCACAGGGCAGTACAGGACCGTGCAGGACAGGATGGGACCCCTTGGACCCCTTATGTAGCAGGATGGTGCATGATCAGCCTCCAAATAGGAAGATGAGACCCTGCAGAGTGGGATGGGACCCCATGGGGCAGGACGGGACCCAAGGAGTCAGGATGAGGACCTACCTGCAGGACAGGACCCTACAGAACAGGATGGAACCTGTGGAGTGAGATTGGACCCTGTAGGACAGGATTGATTCCTACAGGGCAGGATGGGGGACTGGAAAGCAGGAATCGACTCTCCGGGGCAGGATCAGGCCCTGTGGGGGGAATATGGTACTCTGCAGGTTTAGGCTCTATGGGATGGGAAAGGGTCCTGCGTGGCAGGACTTTCCAGACCTGGATGGGACGCTGTGGGACAGGACGGCACCTAACAGGGCAGAATTGTCCCTTGTGGGGTAGGATCGATCCCAGTGGGGAAGGATTGGCCCCCGTGGGGCAGGATCAGCATCGCCATCTCCTCCGCCGGGCAGGAGCATCCTCATCCCCATCCCAGAGGGGTCCGGCCCCCATGTCCCCGCGTCACCCATGTCCCCGAGCCCGCGGGACCCCTCCCCTGGCCGGATCCCCGGCTCGGGGGGGGGCTCTCGGGAGGGCGACGGCGGTGGGGCGGGCGATCCCGCACACGCGTGTGCCCGCGGGGGCCCGCCGTGTTGTCAGAAGCTGTAACCCGTGTCTCGCCCGCCGTCCCCCCCGCCCGGGCAGCGCACATCACTCCCCGGCCTTCGCCTCCCGCTGACGAAGAGGAAGGGCCGGGGGCGCCAGCCCCGAGCCCCCCCGCGCCCCCGTCACGCTAAGCCGGCCGGACAGGGGCTGCAGCCCCCCGGCGCTCCCCAGGGAGCCGCGGCTCTTCGCCGAGGATCTGGCTCCCGCTGAAGCAAATCTCCTCGTACAGGAGCGGGGCGAGGGGCCGGGGACGGCGGCGGGGGGTGAAACGGACTCCCCCCGGCCCGGCGGGTGCTGGCGGGGGGGTCCCCGCGGACCCCCCCGTGCACATACGGGCGCGGGCACAGCTGCGTCCTGGCACGGTCACCGCGGCCCCCTGTGCGCGCCCCCGCGCACTCAGCAGCCCCCTTTGCACATGCGGAGAGCCCCCGGCACACCCGTGTCCCCTCCCGCACACAGGGGTTCCCTTGCACCCCCCCCCCCGCCCTTTTACACACCCGCACGGCCACTGACCCCCCCCCCCGGTGTTTGTGCCCCACGCACGGGGGGCACGGTGGCACCCCGGGCACGGTGGCACCCCGGGCACGGTGACAGCCCGGACGCGGTGACACCGAGACAGGGACACGGTGGGAAGCTGCCCCGCGCACGCTGCCACCTCCCACGCAGGCTGCCAAGGCTGGGGTGAGGAAGAGGAGGAGGGAGCGAAGCCAAGCCGCCGATCGGTCTCCGGGGGGCAGGATCGGTCCCGCGGGCGGGACCAGTGATCCCCCACCGCCGAGTCCCGGCTCTCTGGGTGCTGGGGCTTCGAGCGGGACCACCCCAGGGAGGGGACTCCGGGGGGAATCTCTTGGCGGGACCCCCCGTGCCACCAACGCCAGGGCGGCCGGGGGGGTGGTGGCAGCGGTGGCAGCGGTGTAGGGGACACGGGGGGCACCGGGGCACGGGGGGCACCGGGGCACGGGGGGCACGGGTGCTGGCGGCGCGGGGCTCAGCACCAGTAGGGTTTTGGATGGCAGCGGCTGGAACGATGTTAATGACTTTTCTTCCTGTCGCTCTCCTTTTACACCGAGGGCAGCTCCGTAACCAGAGCTGCTTCCTTCCCCGAGATTAAGGAGCCGTCTGCTCGCCCCCCCCCACCCCCCTCCCGCGGCCGCTGAGCCTCCCCCGGAGCTGCCACCGACTTGTCACCCCCGGCTGGCCCAGGCCTGGCCCTGGCAGCCCATCCCTAAAAGCTCGGGTGCCCCCCTTCCTCGGGGTCCCGCGGCCGGGGGGTGCTGAGCATCCTCCGGCGCTGCTCGGGATTCGTCCCACCGGCCGGGGAGGGGACTCAGGGAAAGGGGTCGCCATGACCCCCCCGCTCTCTTCCTTCCCTGTGGGCCCCCCTCGGGGCTCCCCCAAAGCGGGGCTGCCCGGGGTGGAGCGTGGCATGCCGCCTGCCAGCGCCGGGCAGATTGGGGCAGGAAGGAGGAGGGTGACAGTGCCGGGGCGCGGGGTGAGGAGCTGCGGCGTGGGGGGGGGGGGACGACGACGGGGGTTGGAACCCTCCACGGCGGGGGCTGAGCCCCCCAAACCCCAAAAGCTCTGCCTGCTCCGCTCTCACCACCGCCCGTGAGTCGATTTTCCCTGCCCGCTCTGACTCAGAGGACACCGCTGGTGACGGGGGGGGACCTGGCTACGTTTTTTTGGGGGGGGGACAAGGTGCTTGGGGTACCCTGACGGTGGGACGGAGAGGGCTTCTGCAGGGTGGGAGCCTGGGTGGGTTACTGGGGGGCTGGCCGACCTGGCTCCCCTCCGGGGCACAGCACCGGGGGCCCAGGGATGTGGCTCCTTCCCGGCCGGGGGTGGCTGCAGGTGGGTGGCGGGATTGCGTCCCCCAGCCGGGGGTCCCCGGGTGGGTGGCAGGTGGCCGGCCCTGCCCGGGAGCCCTGCGGTTTGCATTCACGGCTCCCTGAACCGCTCAGCCCCGCGCTGCCTTCGAGCAGCAGCGAGATGCAAATTCCTCCGGGGTGGGGGGGAGTATTTTCGGTTTTCCCTGGGCCCAAATTTAGCCCCCGTGGGTGGCCCGGTGCCCTCGTGTTCATTTTAAGAATGAAAACAGGAACAATGCCATTTACCTAAGAAATTACCCCCAAAGTTTCCCCTCGGTCCCCAGAAGCCAAATTCCTGCCTCATCCTTCCCCGGCAGCGCCGGTTGCCTGCCTGGGGGCTGGGCTGGAGGGAGCTGTGGGGACACCAGAGCTTGGGGACAGCTTGGGGACGTCAGCCTTGCATCCTGGGCTCCTGCCCAGTGTCTCTGCTGGAAATTTGGTCCCGGGGTCAGCAGGATGACGCCCAGGAGCAGCGGGATGCAGGATGGTGACATGGAGCAGGGGATGTCCAGGAAAATCCCCCCAACCCCCATCCCGTGCCTGCACTGGAGACCCAGGGATGGGGATATTCCATCTTGCAGCTGCGGGAGGAGAAACTGAGGCACGGGGCTTGTCTCAAGGATCCTCGGGAGCCCGGGAATCCTGCCGGGGATGGGCACGGGCGGGACGCGGCAGCTCTGGGAGGGATGTGGCCTGTGAGGTGACAAGTGTGTCCCCAGCCCCGGGCGCATCCTGCAGCGGAGCCACTTCCTCCCATCCCCTCTGTGGGCGACAGAGTTTGGCGAGTGCCGGAAACCAGAGCGGTGGCCGGGAGGGACCGGGCACAGCGGGCACACGATGCTGCCCCTCGGCCCCCGCCGGCCCCGCACGCTCGGGGACACTCGGGTGTCCCAAGTGCCGCCTGGATCAGCCGCCTGCAGAGGGGACACCGAGGCACGGGGCTCGGAGGGGGGAATTTGGCCCCATGGAAGTCCCTGGGGCTCTCCTGCCCCCCGGGAAGGGCCCTGCAGGTGAGGATGCCCGGTCGGCTTTGCTGCTGAGGAGCTGCTGCTGGGGAGCGGGGTTGGACCCCAATCCCGCTGCTCCCTCTCTGTGGAGGGGTGAGTTCAGGCCACCTGGCTCAGGGACTGTCCCATCCCAAGTGGCACCACGTCCCAGAGGTGCCTGGGATGTCCTGGAGCATCCCTGTCCCCGGCCAGCGGGGCTGTTGGAGGCTGTTCAAGGTGACGGTCAGGACACGGCTCCTCCCAGCCCTCCTCTCCCTCCCGGCCCCGAGCGAGTCCTCCCTGCGCGGGGACACTTGTGACAGTCACCTCCCCAGGAGTCCTGCCGTGTCTCCCAGTGTCCCTGGTGTCACTTTACCGTGGCAGGGGGGACACTCAAGGGCGTGACATCCTGGGGACAGGGTCACACTCCTTCCCTCACCCCGCCAGGCCCCGCTGGTGGCACACCCGGGACCGGGACCTCCGGGGCGAGGGGGACGCGGGGTGGAGGTGGCAGGTCCCCAGCTGTGGGGGCAGTGGGGACGCTGGGGAGCTTGACACCCGCCCGGGTGGCCGTGCTGGCTGATCCCACAGCGGGGGGGTGTCCCTGTGAATTTATCCTCGCCGGCGATGGTATAACAGGAATGAATTAGCACGTCGTGAGTGACGTCAGGGAGCACATGAGCTGCAGCACTTGCTTCCCCTCTCACCCCCCGTTAATGAGTCCCTCTCTCCACCCCCCCATCCATAACCCCCCCTCTGGCCTTTATTTTTCCTCCGTGAAAAAAAAATTCTGGAAATTTCCTTGTTTTTCCTTCTTTTTCTCTCTCGGGAACTCGGCGGGGGGGATTCCTGCCGGGTGGGTTGGGAGGGGCTGGCAGTGCCCTGGCAGTCTGGGGGTGCCCAGGGAGGTGGGGGCAGATGCACGGGGGGATGTTGTCCTCGCTGCTGATTCCTCCAGCCCCTACCAGGCCTCTCCCTCAGTAACTCCCAGGGGATTAGGGGCTGGGAAGAGCTGGCAGGAAGCCGGAAAGGTGTTCAGGGGGGCGGTGTTGGGGGTCAGCAGGGGGGGCTTTGCATAGAGATTGAAGGGCAGGACCCCTCGGAGCAATGCCAGGCCTGGATGGCTGCTAAGCTGGGTCTGCTGGGCCAATACACACACCCACAGACACCCCGTGAGACTCCCCAAACCCCCAGGCCTGCCCAGGCCTGACTCACCCTGGGGATGAGGGTCCTCCTGTGCATCCACCCCCCACGGTCACCCCGTGCATCCTTAACTCCTCATTTCCTCCTGCCCTACAGCTGGAGCACTCTGTGGGGGAAGCAGAGCTGTCCCCATCCCCATCCCCATTCCTGTCCCCATCCCCATTCCTGTTCCAATTCTCATTCCTGTCCCCTGTCTCCCATCCCCATCCCCATCCCCATCCCTATCCCCATCCCCTCTCCTGTTCCCATTCCTGTTCCCATCCTCATTCCTGTCCCCTGTCCCCCATCCCTATCCCCATCCCCATCCTCCTTCCTCTCCCCATCCCCATCCCTGTCCCCATCAGCTCCCACTTCCCCCGGGCAGCACCATCACCTGTGACCCCGAATCCCAAGGGATTTAGGTGTAGGTCTGGCAGACACCCACGTCCCCCTTTCTCCCCTTCCCAACCCCAGCTCCAGAGGGGTCCTGCAGATGTTGGGGAGGAGCCTGGACCCCAGGAGGGGACCCATGGGCGGGTGGCAGTGTCCCTGTCCTTCCAGGCGGTGCGGGAGCGACGGGCACGGGGTGGCACCGGTTGTCCCCCCGCCCTCCCAGCTCTGCCACACTGGGAATGGAAAGTATTGACGGGAGCTGAGCTGGGGATGTGCCAGGGGAAGCGGCCGCTCCAGAGCCAAATGCCTCCGTGACCGGCTCCAGGGGACACGGGGACTTCCCCGGGCACAGCAGGGTCAAGGGCAGGGGCCAGGAAGGCCTGGCCTGGGGGTGGGCACAGGAGTGGGTACAGGGGGTGGGCGTGGGAATGGGCTCAGGGGTGGGCATGGGAATGGGCTCAGGGGTGGGCACGGCTTGTCGGGGCTCCCAAGGGAACTCGAACCACCCCAAACCCAGCAGAGGGGGAAGGGGAACGGCAAGGGGCTGAGCCCTGAGCCTCTGTCCCCGGGTGTGTCACCCCTCCAGTGACCGCGGTGACACCAGAGTGTGTGTGGGGACCCGAAACATCCAGTCCCTGTGTCCCCTCAGAGCCCCAAAACACGAGCGGGAAGGTGTGGCCGCCCCCGGTCACTCCATCCCCTGTCCCCACGTCCCCCCGCAGTGTCCCTGTCCCCTCCCGTGTCCCCACCCCTGCCAGCGTCCCACGGTCCCACACTCCGGGCTCCCCCCGCATCCTCCCATCCCCTCCCACCTCCCCGCTCCCCCCGTGCCCCGCGTCCCCCCGGCGTGTCCCCCGTCCCCTCCCGCGCGTCCCCGCGTGTCCCGCTCCCCGCGTGTCCCCTCCCCGGCCCCGGTCCGCCCCCGCGGGGGTGGGGAGGGGGGCGGAGGGCGGAGCTCCCGGCGCGGAGCCGCTTCTTTGGATAAGAGGCGCGGGGCCACGGGGATGGGCAGGTGGAGCGTGTGAGGGCACCGGTGGCAGCAGCAGCAGCAGGGCAGGGTGGCCCCCCAACTCCCACCCCCCCCCCGACGGCACTTTTGGGGGCTTTCCGGGTGTTTCGGGCTTTTTTTTTTTTTTTTTTTTTTTTTTTTTTGGCGGGGTTTGGTTTCTTTAACCCCTTCTCCCTCGGCCGTTCCCGGGTCGCCGCGGGTCGCCTCCTCCCCGGGACCCCCGGGCATGGAGGGGGGCGGCGGGAGCCCGGCGAGGCGGGCAGCGCTGACGGGCGCCCGGCTCCGCGTCCCGGGGACCCCCATGAGCGGCTGAGCGGGGCCGGCGCCCCCCGCTCCGTCCATGGGCGCGCTGGAGCCGGGCACCGGAGCCCCCCGCCCCGCCGCCCCCATGCTCAGCGCCGCCGCCACCTTCGCCAAGGAGCCGCCGGGCCCCCGGGACGCCGCCGCCTCTTACTACGGGGACGGAGGGGCGGCGGAACCGGGAGCCCCCCCGCTCCCTTACGGCGCTCCGGGCGGCTTCGGCGGCCGGTTCCTGGGGCCGTGCCCGCCCTACCGGGCGCCGCCGCCTCCCGCCGCCCCGGTGGAGGGTTACGCGGGCGCGGAGGGGGGTTTTGGCGGCGGGGGGGCCCCGCTGTGCCCCCCGCTCTGCGCCCTGCCCGGGTACCGCGTGGCAGGGAAGGTGCAGGTGATGCTCAACAACTACCCGCTCTGGGCCAAGTTCCACAAGCACCAGACCGAGATGATCATCACCAAGCAGGGCAGGTGAGCGGGGGGACCGGGGGGGGAAAGGGGATGGACCGGGGCGGGGGAGCGGCGGGAACCGGGAGGCACCGGGAGGTGGGACCAGCGAGGCACTGGGGAGGATTGGGGGGGGACCGGAGCGCACCGGGACGGACGGGAACGGCGGGGACCGGGGCGGACCGGGGTGTACCGGGGCAGGGGACTGTCGGAGGAGCAGTGGGAGATCGGGGCGAGGGACCGGTGGGGACCGGGACAGAGAACCGGCAGCGGCACCGGGACCCGCACGGACCCCGGAGATGGTGGGAGTCCGGCGTGGGCAGAGATACGGGCACGGGGGATGTGAGGTGGGCACGGCGATGGAGAAAGGGGGGTGGGACAGGCCGGGGGGGCTGTGGGGTGGGCCCGGAGGGAGCTGGCACGGTGAGGGGCTGACGGTTTCTGCCTCGTGTCCTCAAAGGGCTGGAGATGTGAGAAGTGTTTTTGGGTCTGGGGGTCCCTCTTTGCCTGCCCAGTGGGGGGGTGGGGTGTGCAAGAGGGCCCCCCCCATTCCTGTGGGTTGGGGGGTGACATTTTGATGTGTGGGCAAAGGAAAAAAATGGGTGGGGACGGGGAAAGCAGAACGGACTTCCCTGGTCTTGTTTTCTATGGAAGTTGAGGCTTGTTGGAAGGAGAAGGGAGGATGAGGAGTCTCCCCACCCGTGTCAGGGTGGGACAGGGGGTCCAGACCCCCCATGTCAGGAAGCTGGCAGAGATGGTGCCAGTTCTGAGGGCCTGGAGGCAGCGTTTATCCGGCCTCAACCCATGGGCTTGATCCGGAGCCTGGCACTGCAACAAGTAGTGAGATCCCACAGCCACCCCACGGGCACCGTGGGTGGGTGGGTGACACCCCCTCTACTCACTTTCCATGCTGGAAATGCCCCCCCCTCCTCCATGGGCCAGACAGGGGCTGGGTGCCCCCCATGTGCCCAGGGAAGTGGCAGCATTTTGTCAACGCCCTGGGTGCCCAGAACGCCCTTGGTGACGCCATGGCCGGGCACCCTCTGTCCCCTCTGTGCTGCCTCCAGCCTGGGGTGCTCACAGGGTGTGAGCTGGGGGGCTGGGACAAGGTTGGGGGGCTAAAATTCACCCCACCTCTGCCAACACCCCTGTTTGGGGGGTCTGGAGGGGGCCGGGTGCGACACAGGCCCTGTGGGGCCGTGGAGCCGCCACAACTTGGAGCAAGGGGAGCCCAAAATGCTGAGCCCACCCTTTGGCCCCACAGGGTGACGTGGGTGGGGGTAGCCAGGCCCTGGGCTGCAGCCTGGGGGCCTCAGTGGGATCGTGCTGGGGTGAGGAGGGGAATATGAGCACGGCAGGGGCTCAGCCGCCTGTGGGGCTCCCAAAAATCCGTGCCGAGGGGTAAACAGGGCAGGACCCCCCCGCTGCGTGCTCAGCAGCTGGCAGAGAACCCCCCAGCCCCTCCTGCCGCACCGACCCCCCCTCCCCTCCCGCTGCCATCCCTCCGCCCAGGGGGGCTCTTCCCGGCCAGCGCCGGGGCCGCCGGCAGCGCCCGCGCCCCTTCCCTCCCTCGGCCGAGACAGATGGTGTCACTTCGATGCTGAGACCAACCTGCTTAATGTGTTGGAAGTCTAAACACGTTAGGACCGCTTGGTTTGCCACGGCCCTGCCCGGGCCCGGCTCCCCCCGCCGGGCTCGGGGCCGCTCGGAGCGGGTGACGTGTCCCCAGCGCCGGCCGAGGGGGTGGCGGGGGTGGCGGGGCACCCCAAAAGGTTGTTCCTCGCACACCATCCCCCCAGTTCGTACAGAGACACGCTGAAATTCCAGTTCTTCCCTCTTCTCTTCCCCCAGCCGTCGTGGCGGGTGCTGGGGCGGCATCAGGATCTGGCTTTGAGGGGTCTGGAAAACAGGGCGAGCCCCCAAATCCCGTCATCTCTGCCCCGCTGCCGCCGGCTCCCAGCCTGAAACCAGGCGATTTTGGGGCTCTTTTCCCAGCTCCATCCCCTCCCCAGCGTCCCTACAGAGGTTCTGGGGATGGGAGGGGGGGCTGTGGGTTGCTCTGAGCTCAAGGGGGCTCACGGCAAACCCGGCCCGTGGAGACGTCGAGCTCGGAGCCACAAAACATCCGTTTCCCCCAACCCCGAGCTGCTCTTGCAAACCTCGGCGTGCAGGGCCGGGCTGCAGCGCTGCTGAGGCACAGGAAAAACCCCAGTGCAGGGCTCCAGGGGGATGGGAGCCCCAAAATGGGGACCCAAGGGGGGGGTGTGCCCCCCAAAGTGGGGATCCACCAGGCTGGGGGGCTCTGGGGCTGGGTGGGGGACACGTTCTTGTCCCGCTGGTGGTGTGGGTGCCTCATCTCTCTGGGCTATGCTGGTTCCTCAACACCAACGTCCTTGGGGTGCAACCCCTGTGGACCCACGGAGGGAGCTGAGGATGGGTGGGAGATGGTGGCACTGGGATGAACCTGCTCAGGTGCTGGGATTTACCCTGCTGGCGTCTTTTTTTGCCCTCTCCTGCCCCTCTGCCCCGGCTCCAGCACCCCTTCCCCTGCCGTCCCACCCCATCCCATGCCGTCCCACCCTCCATCATTCCCTCGAAGATAATTTCCTACTGGTTTTCCATGTGGCTTCCCATCCTTCCTGTGCCCCCCTCGGCTCTTGGGGCTCAGCCAGGGCAGGATTTCTCTGGAAACCCCCAAGGACTCGCCGGCGCCCCGACTGCGGCGGGCCGGGGAATTCCTGCTGTGGGCTCTGCCATGAAACTGGGGCTGCCTCTGCATTTTGGGGGCACACAGAGCTGGCTTTGCCTTTTGGGGGCACACAGGGGCTGGCTTTGCCTTTTGGGGGCACACAGGGGCTGGCCTTGTCTTTTGGGGGCACATAAGGGCTGTCTTTGCATTTGAGGGGGGCTCAGTGCTGCCTTTGTGGGGTGCAGGGGCTGTCTTTGGGTTGGGGGACACAAGAGCTGGCCTTGCCTTCAGAGAGGACACTGGGAGGGCTTTGGGGACGCGGGGCTGGCGCTGCCTTTGAAGGGGACACGGGACAGCTTTGGGGACACAAGGGCTGGTTTTGCACTTGGCAAACACGAGGGCTGGCTCTGGCTCGAGGGGCACTGGGCGAGGCTGTGCACTTGGGGGGGCACAAGGACTTTTTGGGGGGCTCAGGGATGGTGCCCAGCTGGCAGCTCTGCGGGGTTGGAGGCAGCGGGGCAGCCGTGGGGTGACATGTCCCCATGTCGTGCTGTGCCATGTGGCTGTGCCATGTGGCTGTGCCGTGTCACCCACACCGAGCAGCACAGCTGCAGATGGACCATGCCATGACACTGTCCATGCCACCGTGCCATGTCACCATGACATGCATTACCATGCCACCACACCATGTCACCTCACCATGTCCCGGAGCTGTGCCACGTCACCGTGCCATGCTTTGGTGTGCCACCACACCATGCCACCCATTGCTGTGCAGCCGTGCCATGTCACCGTGCCACACCTTTCTGTGCCACCACGCCCTGTCCACCAGCCTTGCCATGCCACTGTGCCATGTCACCACGCCATGCTTTGCTGTGCCACCGTTCCCTGTCGCCGTGTCACGCATTGCCACGCAGCCAGGCCATGCATTGCCATGCCACCATGCATGTTTCCAGCACCCATTCTATGTCACCATGCCACGTCCAGCACCCCTTCCATGTCACCGTGCCATGCCCAGCAGCCATTCCATACCCCTGAGCCATGTCACCATGCCATGCCCAGCAGCCATTCCATGTCACCATGCCATGCCCAGCAGCCATTCCATGTCACCGTGCCATGTCCAGCAGCCGTGCCACCCCGCCGTGCCCTGTCCCCGTGCCACCCCGCCGTGCCCTGTCCCCGTGCCACCCGGCCGTGCCGCAGGGGCTGCGCCATCTCCCACCCGGCCGCGGTGGCTCCTGCGGTCCCTGCGCTGCCGTCGCGGGGGGGAGGAGGCGGCTCAGGAAGCCGCAGCCCCCTCTCGATGCGCTGCCGGGGGTGGTGGTGGGGGGAGAGAAGCAGGAGAGGCACAACAGCCCTGGGGGTTGGGGGGGTTGCGCTCCTGGACCTCCAGGTTTTCCTTCCGCCCGGGGTCATCCTGGACTCGCTCCCTGTGCCTCCATCACCGCGGGGTCACCAGGTGACACCCTGGATGTGCCGCTGTGTCCCCCTGGCTCCCTCCCTATGTCCCCGCGTCCCCCCCAACCCCTCGAGCGCAGGGGTTCATTCAGGGACAAACCCCGGGGCACGCCGAGAGCCCGGAAACAAAAACACAAAGGGCGAGACGCGCGGTGCCCACCAGCTTTTGGGGTGGGCGAGAAGGGGTAGAACCGGGTTGGGGCACCTCCCAAACCGCAGTGACCAAACCCGGGGGGAGCCGAGCGCTGCCCGAGCAGCAGCCCAGCCCCGGGAGCTCGAGCGCTGGGGGGGGATTTAAAAATAAAGGCGAGGCGAGCGCGGTTTCGGGCCTTGCCCCCACCCTGCCGTGCCCGGCCGGGCCGTGCGGTTTTCCCCGCGGCAGCGTGTGAGCGCCGAGCCGCGCTCGCTGCCAGCGGGGGCTCGGGGCTCCGAGTGGAGCAAAGAGAGAGAGAAAAAAAACCCCAAAACCAACTAAAAAAAAAAAAAATAGGCTGGTTCTTTCCTCCCTGCTCCTTGCAGCAGCTCGGGCTGGTGCAGCGCCCAGGCTGGGGCTCGCCCCGCGGTCACCCAGCACCGGGCTCGGCGTTCGGGCGCCCGGAGCGCGGCGGCCCCGAGGTGGTTTTTAATGCGGCTGCAGCTTTTATCAGCGGCAGGAAACCCCCGTCCCCCGGCACGGCCGCGTCTGTCTCGCTCCAGAGGAGCTTTAGGGACACAAGAAGGGGGGACGGGGTCTGTGAGGGCTCGGAGGGACCCCGGGGTGTGCGGGACCCCCGTCCGTGCCGAGCACGGGGAGCACGTGTGCAGCTCCTCACCACGAGTGCTGCTTTATCTGTTTCTTTCTCTTTTTCGTTCTCTTTTTCTTAATCTCTTTATCTCCTTATTTTTATTCTTATTTTTCTTCATCTTCTTCTTTATCTTTTTATTATTCTTCTTTGTCTTCTTCTTCTCCTGCTTCTCTTTTTTCTTTTCTTCTTCTTTTTCTTCTTTTTCTTCATCTTCTTTTTCTTGTGTTCGTTTTTCTTCTTATTTTGCTTCTTTTTCTTAATCTTAACTTCAATCTTAATCTTCTTTTTCTTTTTTTCGTTTCCTTTTCTTTTTTTTTTTAATTTCTATTTCTTTTTCATTTCTTCTTATTATTCTTTTCTTCTTTCTCTTTCTCTTCTCCCCTTTTCTTCTCTTTCTTTTTCTATTCCCCCCCCACACACACACACCTTCTCCCGCGAGGGCAACTTTGAGTCAGCGGCACCCGCCGACTTTTCTTTCCACCACCCTTTGCATTCCACTTCCCCGCCGCCGGGGCACTGCCCGAGCCCCGTTTCCTGCCCGGCACAAGGAGCTCCGTGTTTCCCCCCAGCCCCTCGCTTTGCTCCTGGGGGGTTCGGTTCCTCCCCTCCCACCACGGCTGGAGGTCCCGCTGTGAACCTGAGTTGGGGTGACCGGGGTCAGGGATGGACGTGAGGGACTGAGCAGGGAGCGGGGAGTGCGATCTCCCACCCCAGATTTGGGGGGATGGCTGGGGGGGACAGCGGGGTGCAGCCCCCCTTGGGGGGGTGGCAGCTGCAGGCGGCCGCAGGGTCCCCCCCGGGCCGTCCCATCCTGTCCCCTTCCTGCCCTTGGCACAGGCTGGCGCCCAGCCCGAAATAGCAGCGGTGTTGGTTTCCGAGCCGGAAGGTGCTTGGGGAGGGGGAGGAAGATACCGGGAGGGGGGGAATCGGCCCCGAGAGCATCCCCCAGCTGCCGGGGTCACTCAGCTCCTCACGGGCACCCAGCCGGGTGCGGGAAGGGGGGGGGTGGGCATCGCGCTGCCTCAGTTTCCCCCTCACCCCCCACCCCGGTGCCACCCTGTGCACCAGCGGCCGGGCCGGGGGGTGACGGTGTCTCTGCGCCTCTGTCCCCTCCCCAGGCGCATGTTCCCCTTCCTCAGCTTCAACCTGTCGGGGCTCAACCCCGTGGCCCACTACAGCGTGTGCGTGGACGTGGTGCTGGTGGACCAGCACCACTGGCGCTACCAGGGCGGCAAGTGGGTGCAGTGCGGGAAAGCCGAGGGCAACATGCCAGGTACGACATCCCCCTCGTCCCCTTCCTCGTCCTCCTCGTGGTGTCGGGAGCGGGTTAACGCCCTCCCTGCTCCCCCCCCGTCCGCAGGGAACCGCCTCTACCTGCACCCGGACTCGCCCAACACGGGCGCGCACTGGATGCGGCAGGAGGTTTCCTTCGGGAAGCTCAAGCTCACCAACAACAAGGGCGCGTCCAACAACGTCGGGCAGGTAGGTGAGGGCACCGCCGCCGTGCCAGGCTGGG
Source organism: Chiroxiphia lanceolata (assembly GCF_009829145.1). Classification (NCBI taxonomy): domain Eukaryota; kingdom Metazoa; phylum Chordata; class Aves; order Passeriformes; family Pipridae; genus Chiroxiphia; species Chiroxiphia lanceolata. The sequence continues at coordinate 5,385,440 of NC_045662.1, forward strand.
CTGGGTCCCCCTGTGCCCCAATCTGACAGCCCGCTGCCCCCCTTTCCCCCCAGATGATCGTGCTGCAGTCGCTGCACAAGTACCAGCCCCGGCTGCATGTAACGGAGGTGAAGGAAGGGGAGGGGGAGGACGGGTACCCCTCCCCGCACACCCACACCTTCGCCTTCCCCGAGACGCAGTTCATCGCCGTCACAGCCTACCAGAACGCAGACGTGAGTTCAAGACCCCCCTGCCACTCCCCGGCTTGGGGACACCCACCAAACCCCCCCCCCAGCAGCACAGGAACCCCGGAGACCTCCCAGGGCCACAGAAACCAGTGACACATCCCAGTATCATCCCAGTGACCCACCAGGAGCAGCCCCTGGTAACCCCCCAGCACCCTCTAAGGAGTCCTCAGCACCAGGAGAACCCCCCATGGCATCCCCCAGGCCCCCCCGTCTGCCAACACTCCTGTCTGCAACATCTCTGCACCCCCTGCATCCCCTCAGCATCCCAGTACCTTCCCCTGCATCCCCTCAGCATCCCAGTACCTCCCTCTAGATCCTTTCAGCATCCCAGAAACCCTCCCAGCATCCCCTGCATCCCCTCTGTATCCCAGTACCTCTCTCTGAACTCCTTCAACATCCCAGTTCCTCCCTAGTACTCCCCCTGGATCCCCTCAGCATCCCAGTACCTCCCCTTGGATCCCCTCAGCATCCCAGTACCTCCCCCTGGATCCCCTCAGCATCCCAGTAGCCCCCTCCCAGTACCCCCTGCGTTGGGGAAGGGTGGGATTCTGATGCAGTGGGGGCTGCTCGAGGGAAAAGGGACTGGAGGGAACATCCTGGAAAGGGGTCAATCCGTCAGCAGCCCCCCCACCTCCGTGTCCCCCCCTCCCCAGATCACGCAGCTGAAGATCGACCACAACCCCTTCGCCAAAGGATTCCGGGACAACTTTGACTCGTGAGTGTCCTGAGTGTCCCCCCCCCGGCCCCGGCTGGCAGCAGGGCACACTCCCACCCCTCCCTGTGCCCCCCAGGATGTACACGGCCTCGGAGAGCGACCGCCTCACCCCGTCCCCGCCGGAGGGCCCCGGCTGCCAGCAGCTCCTGCCAGCGCCACGCTTCCAGCCCTTCCTGCCCGAGCAGTACCCGCTGCCCCCCGGGCGCTTCTTCGGGGGGGAGCGGGGGGCTCCCCCTCTGTCCCTGCCCCCCAAAGACCCCCCCCCACTGGTACTTCCCCCCGCAGCAGCCCCCCGCCGCCGGGACGCTGGAGTACGGCGGCTACGACGGGGGCTACGGGGGGGGCAAACTGGTGCCCTACGGGGTGAAACCCTTCGCCCTGCCGCCCGCCCCGCACCCCCCCCTGCCCTACTACCCCGAGGGGCCGGGGGGCTTCGGGGTGACGGGGGGCTGGAGCCCCGGGCAGTACGGCCCCAAGGGCGGCGCCGGGGCTCTGGGCTGGTACCGGGAGCCCCGCGAGGAGAAGGGCAAGGAGGTGGAGGGCTGGGCCCCCGAGCCCCCCGCCCCCGCCTCGGGGGACTCGTCGGACTCGGGGCTGTACGAGTGCAAGCGGCGGCGGGTGTCCCCGTACCCGTCCAGCGCCGAGAGCTCCCCCCCGCCCCGCAACGGCGACCTCTACGACAAGGACCCGCTCGCCGACGGGGGCTACTACGGCTTCTACGGCAACTGAGCCCCCGCCCCGGGCACCGCGAGGGGTCCTGTGCGCCCACCACCCTCCCCCCCCGCTATTTAACACCCATATCCTGGGCAGACCCGAGCGGGAGGAGGGGGGGGGCCCAGCCAGACAATCAGCCCCCGGTGCCGCCCCGGTGGGGCCGCGGGGGTGGGCGGGGAGGGGCAGGGGGGGGATGGCGAGAATGGGGTTTTTTTTTGTTGTTGTCGGTGGTTTTTAAGGGCGGGGGGGTCGGGGAGGGTAATGCTGAAGTATTTATTGAGCCCCCCCCGTGCCCGGCGTGGGGCGGGGGGGCAGCAGCATATCGCAATAAAGGGGGCACTGTGGGGACTCTGCTCAGCTCTGTGTGTGTGAGGGGAGGGAAACAGGCACGGGGAGGGGGGGCTAAGGGTGCCCTCCCCCTTCCTGGGGGGTCCTGAGCCCCGGGGGTGTTGCAGGGCAGGGGGGGTGAGGGAAGGAAGCTCTCTGCACACCCCAACTCTTCACAGCCTTTATTAGAGCAGCCCCTGGGCACAGTTTGGGGGAGGGAGGGGGGGCAGAGGGCTCTTCCCGCCAGCAGGCAGCCCCCGTTCCCCCACTCCCAGGCATCTTGTGCCCCCGGGGCAGGGGGGGGCACTGCCCCAGCTGTCCCCAAGGCTCTGCCCCGGGTCGGGGGTGGGGGGGCATTGCCAGTGCCCCCCCCTCCCTCTTTTATATCACAGTTTTGTTTAAACACCAGCAAAATGGCTCAGAGAGGGCGGGGGGGGGGACACTGCACCCCCCCCCGTGCTGGGGGGACCAGCCCCACTGCTGTGATGAGCTGGGGGGGCTCAGAGCCCCGTGGGGGGGTCGCTACCAGAGCACTGCACTGTCCAGGTGGGCAAAGCCGGGGTCCAGGCGCAGCTTCCAGTAGGTGTTGTTGGTGACCCATGACTCCTTGCCACTGGCATCCATCAGCCTCCTGGGGATGGAGTGGGGAGGGGGGGGTGTTTGAGGTGGTCTCGGGACTTCCAGGGGGGTTTTCCCCATTTCCTGAGACCCCCACATTCCCCTGAGCCATGGGGCGCCCTCGGGACTCCAGGGAGGGGTTTCCTCCTTCCATGAGAGCCCTGCACCCCCCTGAGCCATGGGGTGCCCTCGGGACTTCCAGGGCGTCTCCCCATTCCCTTAAAACTGCCTCCATCACCCCTGAGCCATTGGGTGTTCTCAGCATTCCCAAGAAGGGGCTCCCCATTCCATAAGTGTCCCACATCCCCCTGGGATGGGACTCCTGGGAGGGGTCTCCCCATTCCCTGAGATCTCCACATCCCCCTGAGATTCCCACATCCCCCTGACCCACGGGGTGCCCTCAGCATTCCCAGAGGTTCTCCCAGTTCCCTATGAGCCCCACATCCCACTGACCCATAGAGCATCCTCAGGATCCTGAAAGGAGCCTCCTCATCCCACAAGAGCCTTGCACCCCTCTGAGCCACAGGGCGCCCTCAGCACTCCCAGGGGGGTCTCCCCATTCCCTGAGAGCCCCACATCCCGCTCACCCACGGGTTCCCCAGCCCCGGGAGCACCCCCTAAAGCCAGACCTGAAGAAGCGCGCCTGGTGGGTGATGTTGTTCTCCTCCATGACGCGGCGCCGGTCCCGCTGCAGCTGCTCGATCTGCCGCTTCTGCGCCTCGGCCGCCGGCACGTTCCCCTCCTCCAGGTACCTGCGGGGTGGGGACGGGGCTGTGACGAGCCGGGTGGGGCTCGGAGCGTCCCCTCCCCAGCGCCGGGGGGGAGCACCAGGCTCACCGCTGGTCGGGGCGCAGCCGCGTGTCCGTGGAGGGCAGGACCCGGCGCAGCTCCGGCGTGAGCTCGTTCAGCTCCAGGGCGAACTGGGTGAAGCCGTAGTTCCTCTCGTGGTCGCGGGGCATGGGGTCTGAGCGGGAGGGCGGGACGGCGCTGAGAGAGGCTCTCAGCACGGGGTAACCCCGGGATATTTTCCCCCCCGGGGTGGTCCTTACTGGCTTTCCAGACGCACTGGCCCGGGGCGGGCCCGCGGTGCAGCCCCTCGTGCCACTTGCCCGCCAGGCGCTCCACGGGGGTCCCGCTGCGGCTCAGCACGGCCCCCTGCACCTCGTTGGCCCCCGCGCCCCAGTACCGAGCCTGCGGCCACCGAGACATGGGCGGGGGCCAGGGGGGGTTGGGGGAAAGGGGGGGGAAAGGGTGGGGCTATTGGGGAAGGGCGGGGCCATTGGGAAAGGGTGTGGCCATCGGGAAAGGGTGTGGCAATCGGGAAAGGGAGTGGTCATCGGGAAAGGGTGGGGCCATTGGGAAAGGGCGGGGCCATTGGGAAAGGGCGGGGCCATCGGGAAAGGGTGGGGCCATCGGGAAAGGGTGTGGCCATTGGGAAAGGGTGAGGCCACATGGAAAGGGTGAGGCCACTTGGAAAGGGGGGGGCTATTGGGAAAAGGGTGGGGCCAAGCTTGATGGGAGGGGTCTTCTGAAAAAGGGTGGAGTCGTTGGGAAAGGGCAGGGCTACTGGGTAAAGGGTGGGGCCACCAGCGATGGGAGGAGTCTTCTGAAAAGGGCAGGGCTATAGGGAAAGGGTGGGGCCCTGAGGGATGGGAGGAGACTTCTGAAAAGGGTGGAGTCGTTTGGAAAGGGTGGGGCCAGGAGGGGCGGGGCTAATGGGAAAGGGTATGGCCAATGGAAAAGGGCGGGGCCATGAGTTAGGAGGTGGAGCTACTGGGAAAGAGTGGGGCACTAAGAGGGGCAGGGCTAACAGGAAAAGGGAGGACCTATTGGGAAAGGGTGGGGCCAGGAGCAAGGGGTGGGGCTATTGGGAAAGGGTGTTCCCACAAGTGATGGGGAGGGGCCATAAAAAGGGTGTGGCACTAAGGGGGGGGAGCTATTAGGAAGGGGTGGAGCTATTGGGAAAGGGCAGGGCCATAACTGGGGGCTGGGCCAGGAAAGCGATAGAGCAATAACACAGTTAAGATTAATGAGTAGGTGAAGGGGCGGGGCCACACCTGAAGGGGCGGGGCCAGGCCATTTCGGCGCAGAGAGGTGGAGTCAGGGCAGGTTGGGGGGTGGAGCTATGGGGTGGGCTGTGGGGCTAAGGGGCAGGTGGGCACACCTTGCAGAAGGTGAGCTTGCAGTGGTAGGAGGCGTCGCGGGTGTTGCGGATCAGCACCTCCCCGTAGTGCTCGATCCAGCGGGGCCCGCTCAGCACGTTGTGGATGCACGTGGTCACCTTGTTCCACTCGTAGTGGTCCCCGGTCCTGCGGGCACCGCCCACGTTGGACGGGGAGGGAGGGAGGGCAGGGGGGCACAGAGGGGCGCGGGGGGCCCACCAGCGGGGCCGGGGTCTCACCTGGGCAGCTGCACATTGACGGTGCCCATGGGGACGATCTCCAGGGACTTGCCCCAGAATTTGTTCTTCCACCTCATGTCTGGGGAGGGGGTGGGAGAAGGTGAGACCCCTCCAGTCCACCCACCCCACATGGGAGACCTCCCAGTGCCCAACACCCTCCTGGGCACTCACCTTGCCAGAAAATGAAGTTGTCGGACTCGGCGTGGCAGGCGGAGATGGGAGGGTGGTGGGAGACCTGGGGGGGGGACAAGAGGGACATGCCAGTGCCCCATCCACCTCCATTCCCCCCTCCTGCCCTCCCCCTGCCCCCCCCAGTGCCCACCTGCTCGCTGATGAAGCGGAAGCCTCGGTCAGGCCTCACACACTCGTAGGTCTCCCCCAGCACGGGGTTGAAGGGTTTGCTGCCCGCCCGGTAGTAGGTGGAGGCGTAGGCGGACACGGCGAAGGCAGCCACGTACACCTGGCACCACAGCCAGCACCCTGCTGCCACCACCGTGGGGACAGCCACCCACCCACCCTGGGGATAGCCACCCCCCTGCCCTGGGGACAGCTACCCACCCACCCTGGGGACAGCCACCCACCAACCCTGGGGACAACCACCCCCCTGCCCTGGGGACAGCCACCCACCCACCCTGGGGACAGCCACCCACCCACCCTGGGGACAACCACCCCCCTGCCCCAGGGACAGCCACCCACCCATCCCGGGGACAGCTACCCACCCACCCTGGGGACAGCCACACACCCACCCCGGGGACAGACACCCACCAACCCTGGGGACAACCACCCCCCTGCCCTGGGGACAGCCACCCACCCACCCTGGGGACAATCACCCCCCTGCCCCAGGGACAGCCACCCACCCATCCCGGGGACAGCCACCCCCCTGCCCTGGGGACAGCCACCCACCCATCCTGGGGACAGCCACCCCCCTGCCCTGGGGACAGCCACCCACCCACCCTGGGGACAGCCACCCCCTCTGTCCCTTGAGCTGTCCCCGAGTTCCCAAGCCCTGTGTCCTCCCTGAGCTCTCAAGCCCCCCTCGTCCCCTGAGTCCCTCTGTGTCCCCCGAGCTCCCGGTATCCCCAACCTCCCGGTGCTCCCCGAGCCCCCTGTATCCCCAACCTCCCGGCGCTCCCTGAGCCCCCAGTCTCCGGCGTGTCCCCTGAGTTCCATCACGACCCCGAGCCCCCCGTGTGTCCCCCAGTGTCCCCCCCCTCACCAGTCGCTGCCGGGGGTCCCTGGCGCGGCTGGCGCGGTCCAGGAGCGCGCTGTACTCCAGCTCCTCGCAGAGCCGCTGCAGCGTGTTCAGCGGCTCGTTGAGCTGCACGGGCAGCGCCACGCGGGACAGGTCCTTGCCCACGCTGCTCCTCAGGAGCCCCCACAGGCTCACGTCCCCCGACGGCGCGGGGGGCGCGGGCAACCGGCTCCGCCGCCGCGGGTCCGGCCCCGGCAGCTCCACCGGCGGCGGCTCCGGCGGTGCCCCCGCGCGCTCCGCTCCTGCCGGGCACCGGGCGCTGGGATGGAGCCGTGTCCCACCCCCGGCGTCCCCCTCCCCGGTGCTCCCCGTACCTGTCGGGGGGCGGCCCGGCCCCCCCGGCTCGGTGCCCTCCTCGCAGGCGCTGGTGGTGGCCTCGCTGACGCACGACTCGTCGTCCGAGGGCTGAGGAGACGCGGGGACCGTCGGCGGCTTCGGGGGTCCCGGGGGAATTGGGGGGTGGGTGGGGGTAGCCCATGGCGGGGGGGGGGAGGGGGTTTAGCGGGAAGGGCCCCCCCCAAAGGATGGGATGAGACTCGGGATCCTGGGATGGGCTGGGGGTGCTGGGATGGGGAGGGGGTGGTGCTGGTGGGGGAGCAGCAGCGAGGGGGGCTCTGGCAGCACCCGGCCCCCACTGCTGGGCTCAGAGAGAGCAGAGACCCCGAGTGTGGGGGGCGAGGGGGCCGCGGGGGGCTGGGGGGGATACAGGGGCTGGGGGCACTACAGAGAGCTGGGGGGGCGGCTGATGAGGTGGGACGGGGGAGAGAGAGGGGAGAGATGAACCCAGAGCAGCGAGAGGTGGCGGGGGGTCCACAGAGCCCCCCACCAGCAGAGCCCACACACCAGCAGAGCCCACCCCAAGCCCCCCCACCTCATTCTCGGAGGAGCTGGCGGACAGGAAGACCTCGCAGGCGTCGAAGAACTCGGTGTGGGAGTCGGCCAGCGAGACGATGCTGCGGTTGGAGAGCTGCTGCTCCCGGCCCTTGGCGGGCAGCCCGTCGGGCTGTGGGCACAGCCACCACCTCAGCCCAGCCCCTCGGCCCGGGGGGGGCCGCCCAGACCCCCATCCCACCCCATCCCGCCCCCCTGACCTCGTCGGGGTGCAGTGAGGCGAAGGAATCCAGGGTGGTGTCGGAGGAGACGGAGAGGGAGTGGAAGCGGCGCAGGGCGGGCTGTGGAGGGAGGGGGAGGCTGAGCCAAGGCCCCCCCGGAATGTTCCCCTCCAGCCAGGACGGGGCTGACAGCGAGGGGGGGTCACTGGCCCAGCACCAGGCTGAGACCCCGCAGCACCCACAGCACCCCAAAAGTGGTGTCACCACCACCACTCCCGAGCCTCCCCCGAGCAGGGCAGCACTGCCCGGCCCCCCCCCCGGTCACTCACCGCAGCGGTGCCGGCGCTGCCGGGGCGTGGGGCAGGGCCCTGCCGGTCCAGCGCCCGCCTCATCTCCTCCAGACGGGCCCTCTCGGCCACCAGCACGGCCACCACGCTGCTGAGCGAGCCGTGCACTGCCGGGGGACACGGGGGGGTCTCAGGCTGTGTCACAGCACCCCAAAACCCACCAGGACCCCCCCGGCGGGGCTCGGTCCCATCCCACCTTTCTGGGCCAGCACCCAGAAGCTCCGCTGCAGCTGGGTGTACTCTGGGGGGAGGCCGAAGGGCAGCTGGCTCTGGGAGGACTCCAGGTAGCGGGACAGGTTGGGGACGGAGCCGTGCAGGCGGCCCACCTTGGAGGGGGGGACATGGGGGTCAGCGAGGGGCTGGGGAGGGGGCTCCACGCCCCAGGCAGCAGCGGAGCTCGGCGGGATTCCAGCTCACCCTCACCCTGCCGATGGTGTCGTCCTTGGCAAAGCTCTGGGTGCACCAGATCTTGGTGGTCCTCCGGCCCTTCTTCGGCCTCTCCGCGGCGGCCGAGGGCTGTGGGGGAGAGGAGGGGGCTGGAGCTGGACCCTCCCCAGGAAAGGGGGGGGATGCTCAGACCCCACAGGTGCCGCTGTCCCGGCTCACCTGGCCGCCGGAGATGAGCGGGGCCGAGGGGATGCGGTGCAGGGCCTCCAGGTTCTGGAGCATTCCTGTCAGCTCCTGCAGCTTGGCCTGGCACTCCGACAGCTCTGCCGGGGGCACGGGGTCAGGGAGGGGGCACGGGGCACCCCCCCTGCCCTGCACACCCCTTCCCACCCCGCTCACCGGCCGAGCAGCGCTCCAGCCCCTCGCTGTCCTTCAGCCAGGCGTTCACCTTGTCCCGGGAGCTGGCGAGTGTGGACAGGGCAGGGGCACTGCCCGAGGGCAGGATCCGTGTCCACTGGCCCTGTGAGTGGGGAAACAGGGGCATTGCCATCAGGAGCCCCTCGCCCAGACCCCACCTCGCGTTGTCACCTTGAGGTGTCACCCACCTGGGCGTTGGTGGGGGTCCTCCCCCCGGGGCCCCCCGTGGGACAGGGCTTCTCCCCGTGGTGGTGGGTGCAGAGGCTGCTCACCCAGCTGGAGAAGAGCTCCGGGGACTTGATCTGGGGGACACAGGTCAGTTGAGGGGGGGGGACAGAACCTGACAATACTGATTCTTGTTTCAAGCCCCACCCCGTCCCCCAGCAGCACCTTGAGGTGGTAAATGTTCTCCTCCGTGTCCAGGTCGACCCTCTGCGCCTTCTTGTTGACGGACATGACGGACTGACGGACGTCGATGGCACCGTGCAGTTTGCCCTTGAGGACCTGGGGGAGCCCGGGGACACCTGTCAGGGGGAAGACCCCCCCTTCCTCAGGGGGGCCACGGGGGTCTCCCCCGCCCTGAGCCCACGGGGACGCTGCGTGGGCGCAGCCCGGGCACACACTCACGTCCTGGCGGGTGGTGGAGTATTTCAGGATCCCGTTTTCCAGCACAAAGTACCGCTGGGGATGGAGAGGGAAGGTTGTTGTGTGGGGGGAGCAGAGAGCAGTCCCTGCAGCCCCACTTCCCAGGGGCTCAGATCGTGCCAGGATGAGCCCGGTGACGGCTCCTGGTGCCAGCTCTGCCCGTTACCTTGTGCCAGCCCTTCAGGGGCCATTTCCTCTTCTTGAGCAGGTACCCCTCGTGCCTCTGCAGCTCCTGCCCTGGGCTGCCCCGTGCACGAGGCTCCTCCACCACCTCCCAGCTCTCTGAGCCCTGCAGGGATGGGGGTCAGCATGGGGGTCCCTCAGCACCAGAGGCAGATGGGGTGCTCCCCATGTTGTCCTCCCAGCACCCCCAGCTGACAGGCCACCTCTGCACCACCCTTCCTAAAGGAGTGAGAAGCCCCCCGAGGCCTCACAGCACCCCCAGTCAGCCCGTGTGTGCACCACTGAGCCCACCCTCCCAAATCCAGAGCCCTCCAACCTGCTGGACACTGCTGTGCTTGGAAGACACGGTGCTGTTGGAGCGGGACAGGGCTCTTTTCGGGGAGGACGGGTCCTTCTCGTGGCTGCCCATGGCTGGGGAGCAGGGGGGGCCGGGCCGAGCCCCCCCTCCCGTCCGTCCTGCGGGGATGGGGGTCCGAGCTCGGCCCTCACGGCGGGAGCCGCTGCCGGGAGGGGATGGCAGGTCAGGGAGCTCGGGGGGGGCTTCTCCACCCTCCCCACCCCAACCCTCGTGGGGATGAGGGGTGGTGGGGGTCACTCTGCCCCCCTGGAGCGGGGAGTCCTGCGTGTCACCGCCGCTGGCACCCAGAAATTTCTGCGTGACACGGAGCTTTTACCCCCCCCCGGCCTTATCTCAGCTCCGCCACCCGGTCCGGGTTCAGAGTCCAGCTCCGACGCCCCATGGACCGGGTACCACGGGGCAACCCCACGGCGGGGGCGCAGCCCGGAGGGTGAAACCGGTACAAAGACCGGGATCGACCCCGGTCCGTCCTGGCACCCCCGAGCCAGGACATGACCCCTCCAAACCCCGGCGGAGCGTTCCCTTTGCCCTTGTCGGTTCCTGAGCCACAGGGAAGTTTCCCCCCCCCGCCCTGCCATCCCCCCCGGCGCTGTCCCTGGCAGGGGACCCCGGTGTCCCGGCTGATGCTGATCCCGGGATAACCCTGGGAGGGCGGCCAAGCCCCGGTGCTGGCGACCACCGCGGCACCGGTACCCGCTGTACCGGTAACTGCGGCACCGAGAGACAACCACGGCACCGAGAGACAACCACGGCACCGGCGACCGCGGCTCCGCGCCCGCCGGCTCGCAGGGGAGGACACCGGGGGTCTCCCCCGCAGCTCCATCCCCTCCCCTGCCCAGCCCCGCAGGTGCTGCGGGAGCTCAGCACCGACCCCTCGCACCGCACCGGGGGCTGTGCCGGTGTCCCTGGGGGTCTCCATCCCCGGTGCCACCCTCCCGGGGGGCGGCGGGGGCCGGGGGCGGCGGGTCGCCGGTCCCCGGTGCTCACCTGGGCGGGCGGCGGGCGGGCGGCGGGGGACGGTCGCATCCTGCCCGGTGGCAGCAGGAAGCGGAACACGGAGGGCGGTGCGGAGCCGCTCGGCTCTGCCCCCTGCTCCGTGGAGGACCGGAGCCGCCGGGATCGCCGGGAGCAGCCGGGATCGCCGGGAGCAGCCGGGATCGCCGGGAACCGCCGGGATCGCCGGGAACCGCCGGGATCGCCGGGACACCGAGCGCGGGCGGAGCCGCGGTCCCCGCGCGGCACCGGGGCGGTTCCGCTCGCGGACCCCCGGAGTCCCCACCCGGGACCAGCCCGTGGGAAAAGGGACGGCCCGGGAGGGGTGGGGGGATCCCCGCGAGAGGCAGCACCTCGCGGGGGTCCCCGGGGTCACCAACCCAGGGGGGTCCCGGGGCTGAGCATCCCTCGGGGGTCTCAGGGGGTCACCACCCCACGGGGGTCTTGGGGCTGATCATTCCACGGGAATCTCGGGTTTCACCACCCCGTGGAGGTCCCAGGGCCAGCCCATGGAGGTCTCGGGACTGACCACCAATCCAAGGGGGTCCCCAGGGATCACTAATCCAAGGGGGTCCCAGGGCATTCCCACCCCAGGATTTCCCTCACCCACCCCCCAGCTCTGTTTCCCTCTGCTCCATCAGACCCCCCAAGCAGCCCCGGCCTCCCCCCACGCTCCCGAGGAGCAGGACCCCCCTCCACACCCTCCCAAAATCCCAGAGAGGCTTCGGCATCTCCACACGGACACTTTAATGGACACGACACTGGATCAGTGTTACAGCACATTCCCCCTCATCCTCATTCCAGGGGGCTTGGAGTGCTCAAAACCCTCCTGTGGGCCCCCCCTGTGGCTGTGTTCCTCCTCCTCCTCCTCTGGCCAATCCCTGAGACCTTCCATCTCACCCTCAGAATATTCCCAGGAATATTCCCCTAGGGAAGGGCCGGGGCTCCCTGCTGGGGCTGGGGGGCTGCAGGACCCTCAGTCCTGCCCCAGTACCAAAACTCCAACCCCTGATTCCCCCCTCCTGCACAGCCAGGGAAGGAGCCGATTCCCAGGGCCCAGAGTCAGTGATTCCCTGTGTCCTGCAGCAGGAGGAGCCGATTCCCAGGATCCAGCATCAGTGATTCCCCGTGTCCCAGTCTGGGGGGGTCTCCCTGGGATCCCCCATGTCCCACAGCCGGGGAAGGAGCCAATTCCCACAGTCTGAACTCCCACATTCCAGGCTGGGGGGGTGCTCCCCAGGTTCCCACCATGTCCCACATCCAGGGAAGCAGCCAGTTCCCGGTGCCAGCCATTCCCTGTGCCCTGGGGGGGCTCCCACAGTGGGGAAGGAGCCGATCCCAGGGCCCGGCATCAATGATTCCCTTTTCCCTGCTCCTGGGGGGGCTTCCCAGGCGCCCCCGTGTCCCGGAGCCGGCGGATGTGCTCATCCAGGAGCGCTGTGAGGAGGGAGGGCCCACGCTGGAGCAGGGATGAGGTCTGGGAGGGCAGGAGGGCCAGGGCTCCCACCGTCTGCCCCTGGGAGGCCTCCAGGGACGGCAGCCGGGCGAAGTTCTCCACTCCCTGCCGGCTCAGGATCGTGTCGTCGATGCAGGCGCCTGGAAAAGAGCAGGATATGGGACAACAGAGCATTCCACGAAGGAACTGTTTCCTCCTTCAGGCCCCCACCCCTCTTTTTCACAGCGGTGTGGACCCTCATTCCCAGCCCTGGAGGAGCCCAGCGCCGGGATCTGGGGAGCAGGGAATGCCCTCACCCAGGAGGTTGACCTGTGGAATTCCCTTCAGCACCCGCAGCATCTCCCGGGCCCGGGTCTCCGGGCTCACCAGCAGGATGTTGCGGCACACGAAGAGCGGGAGGAGGTTCCTGTACTTGGACTGCGCCAGCACCGGCCGGACAATCTGGAAAACGCCTGGGAATGACGCCTGGAGCAGCCCAGGATGCACCTCTCCCCCCCCTCCCACTCCACCTTCCCGCTGGGATCGGCGCCCACCTCGTTGAGGACGAACTTGACCTCGATGTTGTGCTTGCGCAGGTAGTGGCGCATGGTGACCACGTCCTCGTCCGGCATGGAATTGTACTGGCACACGGCCACCATGCGGCTGCTCCGGAACGCCTGCTCCACCTGCCGCCGCAGCAGCCGCACGTAGCCGTCCTCCTGGGCGGGAGGGAGACAGGGATACAGGGATACGGGGATACAGGGATACAGGGACACGGGGAATGGCTGCTGTGACCCCCCCACGGAGACCCGACAGCTACAGGGGGGAGGTGATCGCATGGATCTCGGGTGCTCCCATGGTCCATGAGGTGATCCCATGGATCTCAAGGTGATCCCATGGTCCATGAGGTGATCCCATAGATCTCAAGGTGCTCCCATGGATCTCAAGGTGCTCCCATGGTCCCTGAGGTGCTCCCATGGATCTCAAGGTGATCCCATGGTCCATGAGGTGATCCCATGGATCTCGAGGTGCTCCCATGAAGTGATCCCATGGATCTCACGGTGCTCCCGTGGTCCATGAGGTGATCCCATGGTTCAAGAGGTGATCCCATGGATCTCAGGGTGTTCCCATGGTCCATGAGGTGATCTCATGGATCTCAAGGTGCTCCCATGGTCCATGAGGTGATCCCATGGATCTCAAGGTGCTCCCATGGTCCATGAGGTGATCTCATGGATCTCAGGGTGTTCCCATGGTCCATGAGGTGATCCCATGAATCTCGAGGTGTTCCCATGGTCCATGAGGTGATCTCATGGATCTCAAGGTGATCCCATGGATCTCAGGGTGTTCCCATGGTCCATGAGGTGCTCCCATGGTCCATGAAGTGATCCCATGGACCTCAGGGTGCTCCCGTGGTCCATGAGGTGCTCCCATGGTCCATGAGGTGATCCCATGGATCTCAGGGTGCTCCCGTGGTCCATGAGGTGATCCCATGGTCCCTGAGGTGATCCCATGGATCTCGAGGTGCTCCCATGGTTCAAGAGGTGTTCCCATGGATCTCAGGGTGTTCCCACGGTCCATGAGGTGATCCCATGGATCTCGAGGTGCTCCCATGGTCCATGAGGTGATCCCATGGATCTCAGGGTGTTCCCATGGTCCATGAGGTGATCCCATGGTCCATGAGGTGATCCCACAGATCTCAAGGTGCTCCCATGGTCCATGAGGTGATCCCATGGATCTTGAGGTGCTCCCACAGATCTCGAGGTGCTTCCACGGACCTTGAGGTGACCCCATGGATCTCAAGATGCTGTTATGAATCTTGAGGTGCTCCCATGGATCATGAAACACTGCCATGGGTCTCAAGACGTTCCCATGAGCCTCAAGATGCTCCCATGGATCATGAGATGTTCCTGTGGATCTCGAGATGCTCCCATGGATGGGAACCCACCTGGTTTCCAGCACCTGATGGGGCGTCTCCCAGCCACCCACAACATGCCAGAAAAGGGGATTACCCACCCCGAGAAGGTCTCACACCGGCTCCAGCCAGGTCATCCCTGGTGACCCGGGATCGAGGGAACCCTCCCCTCCCCAGACCCTGCAGACCCCAGGCAGGGCCCCTCCTCACCTCCTGCGGGCGGTCCCGGGGCGCGGGGAGGCAGCGGGGGGGCACGGCGGGCCGGGGGGGCACGTACTCGGTCACGGCCAGCAGCTTCTGCCGCTGGAAGTGCATCGCCTTCCAGTGCCGCGTCACCGCCTTGGAGCTGCGCCGGAGCAGCTGCAGCGCGGGCAGCCAGCCTGGGGGGAGCCGGGCATCCTTCCCATTCCCGGCCTCTGCACCCTTCCCATCCCTGCTCCCTGCCCCCTTCCCATCCCCGCTCCCTGCCCCCTTCCCATCCCCGCTCCCTGCCCCCTTCCCATCCCCGCTCCCTGCCCCCTTCCCATTCCCAGCCCCGTTCCCGATCTCTGCCCCGGTCCTGGTTCCCGTTCCCCGGTGCCTCTTCCTATCCCACTCCCATTTCAGTTTTCTGCCCTATTCCCAATCCTGATCCCTGCCCCGTTCTAGTTCCCTGCTCCATTCCCGGTCCCTGTCCCTGCCTCGTTCCCTGTCCCAGTCCCACTCCCATTTCCGGCCCCATTCCCGTTCCCTGCCCCATTCCCGTTCCCATTCCCTGCCCTATTCCCATTGCCATTCCCAGCCCCGTTCCATTCCCATTCCAAGCCCCGTTCCCATTCCCCCTCACTGCCCCATTCCCGTTCCCTTTCCTTCTTCCATTCCCATTCCAAGCCCCGTTCCCATTCCCCCTCACTGCCCCATTCCCGTTCCCTTTCCTTCTCCCATTCCCCTTCCCTGCCCCATTCCCGCTCCCTGCCCCGTTCCCATTCCCCTTCTCTGCCCCATTCCCATTCCCCTTCCCTGCCCCACTCCCGTTCCCATTCCCCTTCCCTGCCCCATTCCCTTTCCCGCTCCCATTCCCCTTCCCTGCCCCATTCCCTTTCCCGCTCCCATTCCCCTTCCCTGCCCCATTCCCGTTCCCATTCCCGCTCCCATTCCCTCACCTCGCAGCCATCCCTTCCCGCCGCTCAGCGCCGCCATCTTGGCCGTGGCCGCGCAGGGCCTTGTGGGAAGGTGGAGGATGCGCAACTTCCTGTCTCCTCCGTCTCCATGGCAACGGCATCGCAACAGCGCGGCCTGCGCGGGGCCGGGGGTCCCTGAGCCCCCAAACTTGGGCAACCAGCGCCCGGAGGGCTCCCTGACCCAACCCCGGAGGTCCCTGAGCCCCCAACCTTGGGCAACCAGCACCTGGAGAGCTCCCTGACCCAACCCCGGGGGACCGTGAACCCCCAGACCTGGGCAACCAGCACCTGGAGAGCTCCCTGACCCAACCCCGGGGGTCTCCGAGCCGCAAATCTGAGCCCCCAAAGCCCCGTGGGGGACCGGGGGAGTTCCCCAAGAGTCTCTGAGATCCCCAGGCTATCCCCCGGCTCCACTTCGGTGACTCCACAGCCCCCTGGATACAGGGACCCTCTGCCCCACCTGGGGGTCCCAGATCTGACCCCCCACCATCCCAACACTCCCATCCCCACTGACCCCTCCCATTCCGCAGGTTTCTAGCCCCCCTTTCCCTCAGACCCTTCCCCTTTCAGCCCCCTCCAGACACCCACCCGAGGGCACAAGGAGGGGACAAGGACCCCCCCCAGGCCACCCCCTGCCATGTCTGAGCAGGAGGAGAAGACCCTTTGTGGGGGTGAGTGAGACATTGTGGGGTGGGGGCTCCTCCCAGCAGGGAGGGGATGGGGGGGGCTGCACCCCCCAGCCTGGACCCTCACCCTGAGATCCCACAGATCATGAGGGGACATCCCCAGGAGTGACCCTCAGCGACAGCCTCGTCCTCACCAGGAGCAGGTGAGGACCCCACGGTCCTTGGGCTGGCAGAGAGGGGGCTCTGGGCACCCCAAACACCGCCCCCCCCTCCATCCTTTTTCTCCAGATCCACAGAGCTGCTGCCCCCCTCCACCATCCGCCTGGACAGGGAGAACATCTCCTCCATCGGGAAGCTCCAGGATCAGGGAGGGATCCACAGCCTCTACCTGCAGCAGGTACGGAGCTGTGGGGCAGCTGAGAACACCCCTGGGCCTGGGGGGGGACACAAAACCCCCCAGATCTGCTCCTGTCTCCCCTCCCCAACATCCAGAGGGGAGGGAAAACAGTCTCCCTCCATCCAGGGATCTGGTCCCACTGACCACCCCCCACAGCCCCACCCCAGAGGTCTCTGAGCCCCCCAAACCTGGAGGAAAAAGAGTTTCCCTCCCATCTGATACCAGTCCCACTGGAATTCCAGTGAAGGTCTGGGATCAGCTGTCTGGTGTTTCCAAACCCCACACGAGGAGCCTCAGGGTCCTCCTGAATTTTGGGGTCTCTCCACGTCCTCACCCCTGCAATTCTCTCTCCATGATCTCCCCTGTGGTGGGACATTCCACCCCCGATCCCAGGATGCTCCCCAAATCCCCAAATTTTTCATGCCGCGGGAAAAACGTGTTGTTATATTTAATTTTCTATTTTCTACTTTATTTTCCGGTTTCTATCTTTATTTTCCAGAACAAAATCGAGAGGATCGAGAATTTGGGCTGTTTTCCCAACCTGAGGTATGGCAGCTCCTACTTCCAGGGAAATGGCTTTCCACGGGCTCCCACCTTCCCCTGGCCAGGGAGGGGGCTCAAATTCCAGCCCCTGGGAGCTGTGACATCCCCCTCTCACCCTCCCCTGTGCTCTCCAGGTTCCTCTGCCTGGCTGGAAACCGCATCCAGAGGGTGGAGAACCTGCAGCCCTTGCCTCACCTCTGTGCCCTGGACCTGTCCCACAACCTCATCCAGGAGCTGGACACAGGTGGGAAGCAGGAAGGGATCCCAGGGCTGCCAGTGTGTGTGTGTGGAATACCCATTCCCACCTTCCCTGCCTCAGTTTTCCCAGCTCTGGGGTGTCAGGGCTGCTCTGGGAGTCGCCTTGGGAGTGGGTGAAGAGCTGGGGGAGTTTGGGGGAGCAGGAATTTGGCTGGGCAGGGGTGGGGGGCTCAGGTCCCACCTCGGCACCTTTGTGCTTCCTTTTGTCCTGGCAGAGGAGCTGCCCCGGAGCCTCCAAATCCTGGATTTAACGGGAAACGAGTGCACCCGGCAGCAGGGATACAGGTGGGTCAGGGGGAGAGGAGGGGGAGAACAAGCCCCCCCCAAAAAACCAGGGGAGCCTCTCAGCAGGGTACAAACCCACCAAACCAGGAGAAGCTTTGGAGTGAGCTAATTGTGGCCTCCCAGTGCCTAAAGATGGACAGACTTTGGAAAAGGGCCTGGAGTGACAGGACAAGGGGAATGGCTTCCCACTGCCAGAGGGGTAGAGGGGATATTGGGAAGGAATTCTTCCCTGTGAGGGCAGTGAGGGGCTGGGATGGATTTCCCAGAGAAGCTGTGGCTGCCCCTGGATCCCTGGAAGTGTCCAAGGCCAGGCTGGACGGGGCTGGGAGCAACCTGGGACAGTGGAAGGTGTCCCTGCCCATGGCAGGGGGTGGGTGGTCTTCAGGATCCCTCCCAACCCAAACCATTCCACGAGACATCAAATCCAAACCCCCAAGCCCAGGGATGTGAATCCCTGCCCTGTGCCCGGGCTGGGGGTGGGCTGTGCAGGGGGGACACGGTGCCAGGGGGGTCGGTGCCACCTCAGGTGAGGGGGGACATTGGCTCTTCCCTCATTTTTTCCAGGGAGCTGGTGTTGGGAGCGCTGCCCCACCTCCTGCAGCTGGATGCCCAGCCCCTCCGTGGCAAGGAAGAGGAGGGAGGAGGCTCTTCCCGCGGCGAGGATGAGGATGATGAGCTGCTCCCCGAGCCCGGCGGCCCTTTCACCGTGGACAGAGGTGCCCAGGGGGCTGAAGGGGACACGTGGCACTCCCGGGGACAGGGGTGGCAGTGCCACATCCCCCCTAATCCTTCTCCCTCCTCGCATCCCTGGCAGGTTTCTTCGCGGATCTACGCCGGGAGCTGGTCGGGCGCTCCCAGCGGAGGAGGAGGGAGACGCTGGAGGAGCACCGGGCGCGGCTGGAGGAGCTGCAGGAACGCCGGGATCTGCTGCTGAGCCGGGATCGGGATGGAGCCCCCGGCCCCGCGGCCCCGCAGCCCCAGCAGGGCCATTCCCGGCCTCGGGCACAGCCAGGGACACCCCTCCGGGGATCCCGCGGGTCCCAGCGAGCTCCTGGTGGCGTCCAGTCCCGGAGCAAAGCTCTGGAGAAGGAGACTGGTGCCAAAGGAACAGGGAATAGGCAGTTATCCCAAATATCCCGCAGCAGCGCGGCACAGCGCGGCCGGGAATAAAGGTTTTGTTCCCACCCCAATCCCGTGTGGATGCCATGGATCCCCCACCCTGCAGCCATCCCGGGGGCCTGGCACAGGCAGGGCTCCAAATCCCACTCCATATCCCTCTCCTTCCCCCTGCACCTCATTCCAGGCCGTGGAGACATCTCAGTGCTTTTCTCCAGGGTAAATTAGGGGCTGGAGGTCCCACACCCCCAGGCGGGGCTGGAGGAAGGAGGAAGCCAGGGCTGGACACCAGGAATGTTTTCTCATTCCCTACCCAGGAGCAATTCCAGGGGGGAAGCCGAGCCCACCCACCTGTGGGGGTTTTATGTGTAAAACTTCAGCTCTGCCTCCACGCAGTCGAAGAAGAGGTCGGCCAGTTCCTCCGGGTGGGGGGTCTCTGTCCCCTCCAGCAGCGCCTTCATCCCCTCCAGGCCCTGCTTCTCCAGCTCCTGCAGCGTCTCCAGGAGCTTCTGGCCCCGCTCCTGGTGGGATCGGGGAGGGTCGGGGAGGGAGGAGAGCTCAGGGAATCTGATCCTCATCACAGGGGGCAGCACAAGGGTCCCAGAGTGGGGAGAGGTCTGCAGGGTCTGTGGGATCTGCGAGGTCTGTGGGATCTGCGAGGTCTGCGGGGTCTGTGGGGTCTGCGGGATCTGTGAGGTCTGCGAGGTCTGTGGGATCTGCGAGGTCTGTGGGATCTGCAAGGTCTGTGGGATCTGTGGGGTCTGTGGGATCTGCGAGGTCTGTGGGATCTGCGAGGTCTGTGGGGTCTGTGGGGTCTGTGGGGTCTGTGGGATCTGTGGGGTCTGTGGGGTCTGTGGGATCTGTGGGGTCTGTGGGGTCTGCGGGGTCTGTGGGGTCTGCGGGGTCTGTGGTACCTGGTCCTGCTCCATGAGCTCCAGGGCCGCCTGGTGCCGGCGGTACAGCTCGTGCCGCCGATCCACCGAGCTCTGGAAGCGCGGGATCTGCTTGGCAGGGTCACGGGGGAAGGTCGGGGACCTCACCTGCGGCACGGGCTTGATGCCGGCCACGAACACGAAGGGCTTGAAGACAGACCTGGGGGAGAGGAGCGCCGGCACGAGGGGGGATGGAGGCCCTGCTTCCCGGGAATGCCTCGTCCGGGAGCAGGGCTGGGCCCCCCCGAGGGCCTCACCTGGAGGGGTCGGGGGTGGCGGTGAAGAAGTGGACGCAGGGCAGGGCGGGGTCGCGGGGCAGCACGGACACCATGCTGCCCGCCGTGCGGAACCCCTCCGAGTCCACGCAGATCCCGCTGCCCTTGTCCCGCAGGATGGACATCAGTGTCTCTGCTGTGATGTGACCTGGTGGGACAGGCAGGGACATGGCACTGCTATCCCTGTCCCTGTCACTGTCCCCATCCCTGTCCTTGCGCCCACCCAAGTGCTGCCACAGCAGCTCCTTGCTGGTGCGGAACAACCCTTGGCAATCCACGGCTGGCCATCCCAATCCCTGTCCTGTCCCTGTCCCCATTCCTATCCTTGTCCCTGTGCCCATCCCTGCCCCTGTCCCCCCCCTCCATGCTGCTGCAGCATCTCTGTGCCAGTAAAGACGCAGCCCTTGGCAAACTATGGATGACCATTCCCATCCCTGTCTCTGTCCCCATCCCTGTCATATCCCAGTCTCTATCTGTGTCCTGTTCTAGTCCCTGTCCTGTCCCTATTCCCATCCCTGTCCCCATCCCTGTCATATCCCAGTCTCTGTCCCTGTCCTGTTCTAGTCCCTGTCCCAGTCCTGTCCCCATCCCCATCCCCATTCCTGTCCCTGTCCTGTCCTTCTCCCTGTCCTCCTCCTTTCCCCTGTCCTGTCCCTTATCCCTGTCCCTTCTCTGTCCCCCTCCCTTCCCCTGTCCTGCCCCCATCCCTGTCATATCCCAGTCTCTGTCCCCGTCCTGTTCTAGTCTCTGTCCCTGTCCTGTCCCCATCCCCATTCCTGTCCCTGTCCTGTCCTTCTCCCTGTCCCCCTCCCTTCCCCTGTCCTGTCCCTATCCCTGTCCCTTCTCTGTCCCCCTCCCTTCCCCTGTCCTGCCCCCATCCCTGTCACCTTCGTGCTGCCTCAGCAGCTCCCTTCCAGCTCGGAAGCGGGCCTTGGCAGCCTCCATGCGCGGGGGCTGCTGCTCCAGGGAGAAAACCTGGGCGAAGCTGAACTCCCCGTGCCCGCTCCACCAGCCCTGGCTCCGCGCCCGCTGCCGCAGCCCCTCGTGCTCCGCCGTGATCTCGCTGCCGATGCTCAGCTGGTTGGAGATGTTGCGGCTTCCCTCTGCGACACAGGGGTCAGCTGGGGGGGGTGACGGGGGCACACAGCTCCCCGTGCTCCCAGTACACCCAGTGCCCGCTCACCGGTGATCCGCTGGGCCGCCCAGTAGCGCCCGGCGGTCTCCAGCACCCAGGCCTCGGCGCGGTCGGCCAGCAGGAAGGTGTTGTGGTACACGAAGGGCACCGGCTCCTCCTTGCAGCTCCCGCCCTGCCCGTAACGCTCCAGCAGCGCCGTCATCACCTCCAGGGCCTCCCGGGCCGAGCTGCCCCGCTCCAGACCCAGCCTGTGCCGGCAGTGCCCGTCAGCCGGCGCCAGGAGCCGGGGCGGGGGGGACAAGGTGCTGTTCTCACCTACCCAAGTCCATCCTCACCTCCCTGGATCCACCCTCACCTCCCCAGGTCCATCCTCACCTCTCCAGGTCCATCCTCACCTCCCCAGGTCCATGCTCACCTCCCCAGGTCCACCTTCACCTCCTCAGGTCCACCTTCACCTCCCTGGATCCACCCTCCCCTCCTCGAGTCCACCCTCACCTCCCTGGATCCACCCTCACCTCCCCAGGTCCACCCTCACCTCCCTAGGTCCACCCTCACCTCCCCAGGTCCATCCTCACCTCCCCGAGTCCACCCTCCCCTCCCCGAGTCCACCCTCCCCTTCCCATGTCCATGCTCACCTCCCCAGGTCCATCCTCACCTCCCTGGATCCACCCTCCCCTCCCCGAGTCCACCCTCACCTCCCCAGGTCCATCCTCACCTCCCCAGGTTCACCCTCACCTTTCCAGGTCCACCCTCACCCCCCCGGATCCACCCTCACCTCCCCAGGTCCATCCTCACCTCCCCAGGTCCGTCCTCACTTCCCCAGGTCCGTCCTCACCTCCCCAGGTCCATCCTCACCTCCCCAGGTCCATGCTCACCTCCCCAGGTCCATGCTCACCTCCCCAGGTCCATGCTCACCTCCCCAGGTCCATCCTCACCTCCCCAGGTCCATGCTCACCTCCCCAGGTCCATCCTCACCTCCCCAGGTCCACCCTCATTTCCCCAGGTCTGTCCTCACCTCCCTGGATCCATCCTCACGTCCCCAGGTCTATCCTCACCTCCCCAGGTCTATCCTCACCTCACCAGGTCCATGCCCAGCAGCGCCTCATCCTCGCCCACGGGCTCGCGTGTCCACACGCCCTCGTTGCCCACACACACTCCGTGCTCGTTGGCTCCCATCTCGGCGCCCCAGAGCCAGGCAGGGCGGCTCAGCACCACGGCGTGGGTGTGCTCTGCCTGCTCCACCTCCAGGTATGTGCACTGCGGGGGACACGGGGGGCTGGCACCTGCAGCACTCAGGGCACCGGCCCCTGCAGCCACCCTGGCCCAGGAAGGTGCTCTGGGGGGCTGAGACCTGGCACACTCAGTGCACCCTCCCCTGCAGCCACCCTGGCCCAGGAAGGTGCTCTGGGGGGGCCAAGACCTGGCACACTCAGTGCACCTTCCTCTGCCCCAAGTAGTTGCACTGGGAGGGACGTGGGGGGGCTGAGACCTGACACACTCAGTGCACCTTCCTCTGCCCCAAGTAGGTGCACTGGGAGGGACGTGGGGGGGCTGAGACCTGGCACACTCAGTGCACCCTCCCCTGCAGCCACCCTGGCCCAGGAAGGTGCTCTGGGGGGCTGAGACCTGGCACACTCAGTGCACCTTCTCTGCAGTCACCTTGGCCCAGGAAGCTGCTCTGGAGGGCACATGGATGGTCTGAGACCTGACACACTCAGTGCACCCTCCCCTGCAGCCACCCTGGCCCAGGAAGGTGCTCTGGGGGGCTGAGACCTGGCACACTCAGTGCACCTTCTCTGCAGTCACCTTGGCCCAGGAAGCTGCTCTGGAGGGCACATGCACGGGCTGAGACCTGGCACACTCAGTGCACTGTCCCCAAGAGCCACCCTCGCCCAGGTAGGTGCACTGGGGGGACCCATAGATGGCCTCGGGCCTGACCCATCATCCCCTGCAGCCACCCTGGCCCAGGAAGGTGCTCCAGAGGGAATGTGGGGGGCTGAGACCTGACACACTCAGTGCACCGTCCCCTGCAGCCACCCTGGCCCAGGAAGGTGCTCCGGAGGGGGTGTGAGGGGCTGAGACCTGACACACTTGGTGCACCGTCCCCTGCAGCCGCCCTGGCCCCGGCACGGTCTCACCTGGACTTTGTCCCCGGGCTGGTGGGTGGCAGCGGGGACATAAACGACCTCCTGGACCTCGTGGCGCGGGCGGTCGGCGTTCTTGGCGAAGATGACGGCGGGGGACGCGGTGTGGGGGGGCAGAGCCACGAAGCAGTCGCAGGACGAGGGCACAGGACCCTGCCCCGCCATCCTAAACCCGGCAGAGGGGCCGGGGGGGACACGCCGAGGGGATGTCACCCCCTTGTGCCTGTCCCGGATGTGTCCCCAGGGTCCCTATGGGGCCGCACTTGGGGGGGGGTCTGTGGGATAACGCGGTCCCTGAAACCGGGGGGACACATCAGTGACCCCATGGCGGGGTGGGCACTGGGGACACCTCCCCTCCCGGGACCCCGCCGCTCCGGGCAACCCACCCCTCTACCCAGTCACCGGGACCCCCCTCACCGACTGCAGACGGGACCCCCTCCCGCCCATCCCCGGTAACCGGGGACCCCCAGGACCCGCCATCCCCACGGACCTGCTCCTGTTCCCGCAGCGCCGCCGCTACTCCCGGTCCCGCCCCTCCCGGTCCCGTCCCGCACCGTCCGTGCGACGGCGGCGCCCGGTGGTCGGAGGCCGAACGGCGGGGACCGGGACAGACACCGGGACTGGCACGGGGACAGACACCGGGACCGGCACCGGGACAGACACTGGGACCGGCACCGGGACAGACACTGGGACCGGCGCCGGGATAGACATCGGCACCAACACTGGCACCAGGACAGACACCGGGACCGGCAGCGGGGCAGATACTGGGACCAACACCAGCACCTGCACCGGCACCGGCACCGGGACAGACACCGGGACCGGCACCGGGACAGACACCAACACCGGGACCCGCGTGGGGAGAGCGGACTGACACCGTCACCCGCATCCGCGTGGGATGGGGAGGGATCGGCCCCCAAAAGACCCTGGGCTGGGGGTCCCAGGTTTCCCCTTCCCGCAGGGCAGGGACGAGGCACCCGAGTATGAGCTGGGGAGGGTCCCGTGGGGCAGAACAACCCCCTCCTCCCGTGGGCAGTACCCCCGTGGGCATCACCCCGCGTGGGCAGCGCCCCGCCCGCCCCGCGCTATGCGGGCGGACCTGCCGGGCAGCGCCCTGCCCGCGGGGGGGGGCGGGGGGTGCGGGATGTGACCCTCGTGCGGGGCTCAGCTGGTCCTCAGCCGGGTCACCCCCCACCCAGCACCCTCCAGCAACCCCGTCCTGAGCAGCCCCGGAGGCCCAAGGGCAGGGTGGGGGTCGGGGTATTGGACCCTTGGACTCCTTGGCAGGGTTGATTTGGGGTATTGGACTCCTGGATGATTTGGATTTGGGGTGCCGGACTCCTTGGGTCCCTTGGCAAAGATGATTTGGGGTTGGAGTATTGGACCCCCGGGTCCCTTGGCAGGGATGATTTGGGGCTGCAGTGTCAGACCTCTGGGTGCCTTGGCAGGGATGTTTTGGATTTGGGGTGCCAGACCTCTTGGCTCCCTCGGTGGGGATGGTTTGGGGCTGCAGCATCAGACCCCTGGGTCTCTTGGTGGGGATGACTGGGAGGGTCGCAGTGTTGAACCCTAAATCCCTCGGCAGGGATGGTTTGGGGCCGCAGCATCAGACCCCCGGGTCTCTTGGCAGGGACGGAGCCGGGAGAGCCGGAGCGTGGAAAACACGCGGCGTTTATTCCAGTACAAAACCCAAACCCACAGCCCCCGCAGCCTCTTCACAGCACAAACACTCCCCTCGCCGGGCGGGGGGCACCCCTTTGCCCCGGGGCTGCAGCCCCCCCCCCCTCTTCGGGCCACCCCGCTCTCCCCCCCCTCGCAGCCGTCCCCCGGTGCCGGTCCCTCCCTGCCCCGGGGAGGCGGCCCCGGGGGTGGGGGACGCGGCGGTTCGGGGCGCGGGGCCGGGATCCCCACGCCGGCAGCAGGCTGGACTGGTTTCCCGGCCGCCGTCCCTCCCCACCCGGTTTTACAGCCTTCATTGCCCCATCGCGGCAGGCAGAGCCCCGGGGGTGCGGGGGCTGAGCACACCCGGGGGGGCACAGCGCACCTGGGGAGGGGGCACAGCACACCTGGAGAGGGGGGACAGCACACCTGTGGGGGCACAGTACAATTGGGGAGGGGGTACAGCACACCTGGGGAGGGGGGACAGCACACCTGTGGGGGCACAGTACAACTGGGGAGGGGGTACAGCACACCTGGGGGGGCACAGCACACCTGGGGGGGCACAGCACACCTGGAGAGGGGGGTACAGCACACCTGGGGGGGCACAGTACAGCTGGGGAGGGGGTACAGCGCACCTGGGGGGGCACAGCACACCTGGGAATGGGGGAACAGCACACTCGGGGGGGTACAGCACACCTGAGGAGGGGGCACAGCACACCTGGGGAGGGGGGAACAGCATACCCGGGTGGGCACAGCATACCTGAGGAGGGGGCACAGCACACCTGGGAAGGGGGGCACAGCACACCTGGGAAGGGGGGTACAGCACACCTGGGGAGGGGGGAGTGCACAGCGCACCCCCGGCTCTGAGACAGGTGAGGCTGAACCCCCAGTCCCGGCGTCACAGTGGGACCCCCTGCTCGGCGGTTCCCTCCCCAGCCCACCCTTGGGGTGCCTCTGCTGTAGCCCCCTTGCGCCCCCCCCCAAAAAAAAAATCTGCAGCACGGGGTCCCCAACAGGCCAGAGCCCCCCGCAGGTGCTGCCGGAGCCACTAAAACCCCACAGGTACAGCACCGTGGCACTTTGGGGAGGGTCCTGAGCCCCCCCCGGGGAGGGAAATCCCACCTAGGGGGCACCGCGGGGGAATTTTGTGCTGGAAAAGGCAAATGCCGGAGTCGGGGACGTCCTTCGAGAGCTGCGGGCAGCCCAGGTCACCCGAGTCCTGCAGGGGGACAGTGGTGGCCATGCCAGGGCTGGGGACACGTCCTCGCAGACCCCCCCCCCAGCGAGACTTCACCTCGTGCTGGGGGGCTCCAGCCCCACGGCTCGTCCCTGCCCCACGGCGCGGGGGGAGCTGCTGCCAGCCCCTCCCACATCCATGGGGACAGGGACAGGGATGGGGACAGGGATGGGACCCTCTGAGGGGTCCGACCCCCCTCCTCCCCATCCCCACAGCCCACGGCCCGGGACGTTCCCTCTGCCCGAGTGGCAAAGCCTGGCTTCACCTTAATAAAATAATAATAATTAATAATAATAATAATAATTAATAATAATAATAATAAAACAATCAAACCCGAAGGTCTTGGGGCGCCCTCTGGGCACGGACCCCACTCGACTTCACCTCTACCCCTTCCCCCCAGACCCCGGGGGTCTCCGAGCCCGGGCAGCCCCCGACACGGCCCCCCCGGAGCCCCCGGGATGGGGTCATGCCGGGAGATCAGCTCCCCCCAAATTTCCCCCCCTCCCCAGACTCCCAACTGGTGTGAACTGGTGTTGGCTGGGGGGCAGAGCCGGGGGGGACCCCCGGCTGCCCCGGTTCCCCCCTCCCACCCCACCCCAGCGCTCCCGCCCCCCCCCCCCCCCAAAGCTCCCCCTCAGGTCCCGGGTTCAGCGTCTCCTTCTGTGTCCAAGGGGTTCTGCCAAAATCGGGGTGTAAGACCCCGAAGGTCTAAAAACCGAGTTTCGTGGACCCCCAGCCGGGGGTGCAGGACAGACACGGGGCCCCCTGGGGACAGGGCGTCGACCCCAGGGGAGGAAAAACAGGGGGTCTCTGCTGGGGGATGCCCAGCGGGAGATATGGGGACCCGGGAAGGGACAGCTATGGGGTCCCCGGGGGGACAGGCAGCATGCACGGGGGGGGCCAGGCAGAGATTCCCTGGAGATACGGGACCCCGGGGGGGGACGGCTACGGGGCCACGGGGGGACAGGCAGCATGCACGGGGAGGGGGGGGGGGCAGCGGGGGTCCCCTGGGCTGTGGGGTCCCCGAGGGACCTGCAGCACGCACAGGGGGGTGGCTGCGGTCCCCGGGAAGGGACGGCAAGGGGTGGGGGACAGGCAGTTCCCCCCCCCCCAGTCCCGGGGTCGGCGGGCAGGGCCGGCCCCGCGGTGCCCGGGGGGGCGGGCGGGGGTCGCGGGGCAGCGCGGCCGTGCCAGGCCGGAGGAATGCGGCCGCCCCGGCTCTCCCGGGCCCGCGGCCGCCCCGGTGCTTCCCGCCCGGGGCCGCGGCGGTGGGTGTGGGAAAGCTGCGGGTGTGCGCTTGGGCAACGGCCCCGCCACGAGCCCCGCGGCCCCCGCAGCCCCCCGAGCTCCCCGCGGCTCACATTCACGCAGGACTTCTTTGTTTTCCCCGTTTCAGCCTCCGTTCGGGCCAAAACAACAACAACAACGAAAAAGGGTTTCACATCCTCAAGCTCCCGGCCGAGGAGGGGCTCCCAGGGGTGCGGGACCCCCCCCTCCCCGGCCCAGCATCCCCAGCCGGGGCGGGGGGCTCTGACCAGCCCCGGACCCTCCCCGCGCGTCCCCCACGTGCCAAAAACTCGTGGGGTGATCAGGAAAGGGGCTGGCACTGGGCGGGGGGGGGGCAGGGGGGCTGAGTCCGCGGTGCCACAGTTTGGAGGGGACCGCGGGGAGGGGGCCGGGGAGCTGCGGCCGCCCTCCCCGAGCGGCGGCTCCCAGGTTTCTCCTCTCTCCCTTTCTCCTTCTCCTTCCTCCCCTTTGGGCTGGACGTGCCCGGGCAGCGCCTGCTCCTTCGGCTCCCATTGATGTTCCTCCCAAACAGCCCCGCCGCCTGCCAGCAGCCTCCCGAAAAAAAAGATTTGGGAAGCCGGGGGAGGATGGGGGGGTGGGGGGAGAAGAGAGAAGAACCGGGGCGGGAGAGCGGGAGCGGGACAAGTGAAACCGCCTCGGGGCAGCTCCGGCTCCGGCGCTCCCCAAACGCCGCAGCGGGGGCCGGGGCTGTGCCACCAGCCTTGTCCCCCCCTCCTCGCCACCGCCCGCGGCACAAGGTGCCAGCCCTGCGCCCACCCCCCCACGCACACCCCCCAAATCCCTTCGGAGACCGGCCCCGAAGGGTCCCCCCGATCCTCCCCGCCTCCATCCGTGTGTGTGTGTCCCCCCCCCCCGGGGCTCAGCGGCTCAGTTTGTGGGGGCGGCGGCGTTGCCCCACTCGGGCTCCCTCTTGCCTCCTCCCTTGGCGGCCGACGGGTCCCCGGCGCCCTTCCCCTCGGGCTCGGCCCCGTCCTTGCCCCCGTCGTGGGTCTTCATGTGCTTGCCCAGGTGGTCGCTGCGCATGAAGACGCGGCCGCAGACGGGGCAGGCGAACTTCTTGGCGCCGGTGTGGGTCTGGAGGTGCCGCTGGAGCTCGTCGGAGCGGGTGAAGCGCTTGCCGCAGAAGAGCCAGTTGCACACGAAGGGCCGGTCGCCGCTGTGCCAGCGCAGGTGGGCTTTCAGGTGGGAGGTCTTGGCGTACGCCTTCCCGCAGCCCGGGATGTGGCAGTTGTGCAGGTGCTTGCGCTTCGCCCCCTCGGGGCACGGGCCGCCCCTCTCGGCCTCCTGGCAGTTGGGGCAGCGACATGCCGCCTGCCCCCCGCCCCTGGGCACGGCCCGCCGGGCGCCTTTGGGACGCCCCCCGCCCTCCGCCTCCGGCCCCCGCGGCTCCGGGGGACCCTCCAGCGCCTTCGCCCCCTCGGCGCCCAGGAGATGCTGCGCCGGCGGCGGCAGGAGGTGGGCGGGGGGCGCGCAGAGCTGGTGCTCCCCCCCGGGGCCGTACCCCCCCAGGGCCGGCGGTAGCCCGGGGTGCGCGGGTACCTGCAGCCCCCCGCCCTGCCCGGGGGGCAGCTCCATCCAGCTGGCCCCGGCGTGGAGGTCCCACCAGTTGACGCCCCCTCCTTCCTCGCCGGGGGCGCCGGGGTGGGGGGGCCGAAACCAGGGCTCGTAGGGGTGCGCCATGTCCGGGGGGGCCGGCAGCAGCTTGGCGTAGGCGCCGGGGGCGGCGGGGCCGTCGGGGGGCAGCTCTAACCTCGGGGGGCCATGGGGCTCGTAGGCGCCGGGGGCGGCGAAGGCCGAGTCGTCGGGCCCCGGCAGCGGCAGCTCCGGGGGGGGCAGCGGGGAGGCGAAGTCGGGGGCTCCCGGGGCGGCGGGGCCGTGCGGCTGGAAGGGCTGGAGCGGCTGCAGGTCCAGGTGGGTCGGGGAGGCGCGGGGCGCGTCCGAGGGCTGGGATCCCAGGGAGCCGCAGACCGCCGTCAGCATCGCGGGGCGGCGGCGCGCACAGACCTGCGGGGCCGAGGAGGGGTGGGCGGGGAGGGGAGGGGGAGAAGAAGAGGTGTGAGAAGAGGGGGGGGGCGCATCTCCGCACCCCCCCCTCCCCGCCCCTGCGCGCACCGGCAGCGTCTCCCGTGCCCATCACCCGCCTTTTGGGGGTCACCAAACCGAGGGGGGTTCGCTGCTCTGCAGCCCGATGTGGCACCAGGATGGTGGCACCAGTCTGGGGGGAGCCACCCCTTAACACCCGTCCCTTATGGACCCCGTGCCACCCCTTGGTGGTGACGGTGGGTCGCGTCTCTGGCCCAGAGGGGTCGGTGGCTAAAACCAAAATCCAAGGAAACCGGCAACCCCTGCCTTGTCACCCCCAGCCCGTGAGTGGCATCCCCAAACCCATGTCCCGACAGCACCCACGAGACCACCTTGGCTCTCCCGCCCCTCAGCCGGGCTGGGAAACCATCACCCCCCTCCCTGCTCCTGCTCTAATCCCAGCTGGAAGCCCCCGGGCGTTTTTGGGGGCTGGTTGGCAGCGGGATGAGGCGGAGGAGCCCCGAGCAGGGCCCGCGGCAGCCCTTTGAAGGCGGGCTCTGGGACCCCCCCTGGGCACCCGCTGCACCCCCAGACCCCCGGGCGGCCGCTGCCTCCCCGGCAGGGCGGCCGTGACTCAGCGGGAGCTTTGCAAACCCCACTGGGGACGGGCCCCACCCCGGTGTCGAAATCCACCTGCCGCCACCGGCTCCCGCCCCCCGACTTCCCACCGGCGCCGAGGGGAGGGGTGGCCGAGACCCCCCCTCACCAAAAAAACCCTCCTGCCACCATCTCCTTCTCCCCCCGCGCTGTTCCCCCCGTCCCTTCACACCCCACCCCCCAGCCCGTGTGGGACAGACCCTCAGGGAGACGCTTGGAGTGCGCTGGAAGCTTTGGGGTGGGGGATTCCCCGAACAAAGGGGCCGGACCCCCAGAGCCCCCCCGATCCCCAGCACTGAGTCTGGGGCAGGGAGGCGGCCCTGGAAGACCCCCCAGCTGTGTGGGGACACCGTTTTCCCCTCCCAGGTGTCACCCAGGAGGGCAGGGGGATCCCAAGGATCTGGGTGGGAATTGGGGGGGGGATTCCAAAATCCCCCTGACAGAACCCATCTTTACCTGTGCTACCAACACCGGTGGGGGCTCAGCCTCGAGCTGGTGCTGGGATGAGCCCCCTGGGGTGGCAGCCTGAGCAGGTTTTTGGGGTCCTGCTCCCCAGCTGGAGCTCAGCTCTACCCACCCCAACCCTGGGGACCATCCTGGGGGTGTCAGGAGAGGGTTGGCACCAAGAGGGTCCATCACTTCCACCCACAGAAGTCCCCAGTGGGGTCCTGAGCCCCCTCAGCCCTCTGCTCCTTTTGGGTGCAAAATTGGGGTCAAACCCACAAAACCCCATGGTGACAGCCTGTCATAGAGCTTTGGGGTGGCAGCTGGAAGGCACAGGGGGCCCCCCGGGTCTGGGGACACAGGGGACATGGCAGGGATGTCTCCCAGCCCCCCAGCCACGATGGGAGGGGAAGGGACCCTCTGTGGGGTCCCGGGGAGGTCCCCTTGACACAGCTCCAGCACGGCCACTCCACGGCTCCCCTGGCCCCACTCCCAGCAGTCCCCCTCGGCTCAGGGGTCCCCCAACCCCCAGTGCAGCCCCACCCCGACCAATCGCACCATCCCCACCTCCCCCACCCCCCTCCCAGCTCCAAAACCAGCGACCGAGGACCACTACTGGGATGGGGAAGGGGGGAAAGCACTGGGAGCACCCCCAGCCACGGGCCTGCCCCAGCCACGCTCGGAGCCTTCCCGGGACATTTTTCCATGCGGGAAGGATGACAAAAATCCCCAGGGGGGGGCCCCCAGCGTCCTTCCTCCCTCCCTCCCTCCCTCCCTCCCTCCCTGGCGGGGCCCGACGACGCGCTGGCCATTTCACCGCAGGGAAACTGAGGCAGCGGCGGGTGAAGCGTCCCGTGAGTCACGGCCCGGGCTGGGCACAGGCGGCCCGGCCCGTCTCCCAGCCCCGCCGGTGCCTCGCCCCGCGGCGGGGCCGGGCGGGCGCCGCTGCCCCCCAGCACCGGGAGCCCCAACGGGTGGGCCGGGGGGCGGCGGCGGTGGGTTTCCGGGGGGATATCGCGGGTTTGGGGGCGTGCCGGGGGTTCGGGGGGATGCTGCGGGTTCGGGGGGATGCTGCGGGTTCGGGGGGATGCTGCGGGGTGGCGGGGATGCCGCGGGTTCGGGGGGATGCCGCGGGTTCGGGGTTCCCCACTCCCTGCCCAGCCCGCAGCAACGCGTCCCGGAGCCGCAGCGAAACTCCCCGGGTTTTGTTTTTTTTTTGGAAGGAAACGGTGGCGGCGCGGGGTGGGGGGTCCAGCCTGTCCAGCCCCCCGAATCTCACCCGCGCACCCACCACGGCTCGGCACCGGCGCGGGGTCCCTGCGAGGCCCAACGGGAGGGGGTCTCAGTCCCACGGGAAGGGGTTTCGATCCCACGGGAAGGGGTCTCAGCCCCGCGGGAGAGGGTCTCAGCCCCGCGGGAGGGGTCGTCTCGCTGTAAATTGGAGCGTGGGGGGGGGGGACACATCGGGGCGTCCCGGGAGGCGGCGGGGCCGGCAGTCCCGGGGCTCGGTGGCCACTGGACGCGGCGTTTCGGCGAGCAGAGACTTGCCGGGGCCGGAGCGGGCGGCCCGTTCCCAGCCGTCGGTCAGGGGCAGGCGGGACCCTCCCCGGGGGTCCCGTCGGGGATCCCCCGCGGTCCCGGGGGTACCTACGGGTCTAGCGGCGGCAGCGAGGTCCCGGTGGGTCCGTCCTCATCGGCGTGGCGTGGGCGCTGCTTCCCGAGGGGACCCCGAGGGACCCGCGCGGCTCCCCAGGGACGGGGCACCCACTGGGCCGGGCGAGCAGGAATGGCCGGGTCCCAGCCCGGCCGCCGGCTCTTCCCTCCGCCCCCCCGCCCAGCTCCACCCCCGGCCCCGGTGATTTTAACCCTTGGAGGCAGAGCCCCAGCCCCGCCGCTTGACAGGAGCCGGCTCCGGTCCCAGGATCCGGCGGATGAAA
Source organism: Chiroxiphia lanceolata (assembly GCF_009829145.1). Taxonomy (NCBI): domain Eukaryota; kingdom Metazoa; phylum Chordata; class Aves; order Passeriformes; family Pipridae; genus Chiroxiphia; species Chiroxiphia lanceolata. The sequence goes on from NC_045662.1 coordinate 5,417,555, forward strand.
GCGGAGGGAGGGGACGGGAAGTTCGCAGCAGACACCGCAAACAGGGGGGTAATTAAAGAAGAAAGAAACAACCGCCTCCCTCCCGCGCCCGTGGCCGCCTCCTCCTGCCACCCCCCCCGCCACCCCGGGGACCCCCGGGCACCCCTCCTGTCCTCCCGCCCGGGGGTGACACACAGACGTGCCCCACCTTCCTCCTGCCACCCCTCCCGGGGTCCCCCCGTCTGTCTCTCCACTCCGGGGGTTGTCGCACCGAGGTGACCGCTGCTCCTGCCCCCCAGAGATGTCACCTGTCCCCGTGGGGGGCTCAGTTCCCCCCCCGTTGTGGCTCAGCCCTGTGCCATGGGATAAATGGGACGGGGAAGGACACAGGGGACAAATTTTGGGGCCGGAGCTGGACCCGCTGCAGGAGGGAGTGGGATGATCGTTGCAGGACCCACCACGACCCAAATGGGATTTGGGGCACCCCCAAAGGGACCGGGAGATGCCGGGCTACCCCATCCCTGCTCAGCCGTGGGTGTCCAACCCTCCCCGTCCCCCGTGTCCCCCCCGAGGCTGCCGAGAAACCCCGGGACTGCCGGGTGACAACACCAGTGGAGCCACTTAATCACCGGCGCGTCGTGTCCCCATTTCCACCGCCAACCCCCCGGGGCCTGGCTGGGGGTGGCCACAGCCGCGCGGGGACCCTCGGTGGAAGCCCCCCCTGCCCCGAATCCCACGGCAAAAGGCTCCGGTGCCTCTCCAGAGCCGGGACCGGGCCGGCAGCGCCGCGATCCCGGCGTGCCCACACCTCCCGGCGAGCCTGCCAAGCGCCCGGCCGGGCGGAGGGTGCAGGGAACTCCTTCGCCCCGGGGAAAACTCTCCTGGTTTTCATCATCCCAGGGAATGGCTCCACCGCCGCCGCCGCCACCAAAACGCGGCCGCCCGTGGGGTGAGCGTGGCACCACGGCCTGGCTGGGGCAGGAACGGGGATGGAGCTCCCGGGATGGGGACACCGGGATGGGGACACCGGGATGGGAAACACAGGGTGGAGACAATGGGATGGGGACCCCTGGAATGGGGACACCGGGATGGGAAGCCCGGGTTGGGGACCCCGGGATGAGGATATTGGGGTAGGGACCCGGGGATGGGGATCCCAGGGTGGGGACACTGGGATTGGGACCCCAGGGTGGGAGCAGTGGGTTGGGGACACTGGGATGGGGACCCTTGGATGTGAAGGGGCAGGACAAGCAGCTGAGGGGGGTTGGCAGGGCAGAGATGGGGGGAACACACACAAGTGCTCTGTGGGGCACAGGGGGAATATGGGGGAATGTGGGGGGACCCCAACCCTCAGGGTCTGGCTGCCTCTCCTCCCCTTCTGCCTGCCTGGGAGGATCCAGGGGCCATTCCCAGGGCTCCAGAGGAAGGGGGACCCCCAAGTGTTATTGGGGCCGGGGTGGTGACCCTGGGCTTCCTGGCTGCCCCCCTGGTTGCCAGATTGTGGCCACCAGCAGCTCTCTGGGGCTGGGAGTAGTTTGCTCCAGGTACTGCCCAATCCCCATCCCAATTCCCCATCCCAATTCCCCATCCCAGGCCCCATCCCAAGCCCCAGCCCCACAGGCAGCAGGGACCCCATGGTGGCAATGCTGTCCCAGGTGTCCCCCAGCCTCCAGCTCCCCCACAGCCACCAGGAACAACCTTCCCTTCCCTGTTCCCTTCCCTGTGCATCGTGCACCTGTGGCACGTCCCCTGTCCCTTCCCTTCGGGGTCTCCTCCCAGTCTCCCCAGTGCTTCAGGGACTGGGCTGGCGGGAGGGAGACGTGTCCCTGCCCGGGGATCCCAGCTGCTGGATGGTTCCTATCCCGGCTGTTCCCAGCGTGGCTCCTCTCCAGGGAGGGATGTGGGGCACACAGTGTGTCTTCTGCGGGGACAGGGATCTGGGAAGACCCCGACCCCCCTCATCCCACTGGCACCGGACCCCAATTCCCCCCCCAGATCCTCCAGACCCCTCCCAAAACACCCCGCAGAAGATGCTGGGATGTGTCCAGGGGACGGTGGCTGGATGGGGCAGTGGCTCAGGGCTGTGGGGAGCGGGTAGGGTGGGATTTGGGGGGTCGGGAGTCTGGGGGTGGCTCCTGGAGCCCCCTGAGCAGGGCTGGAGCCTCGGCTGGGACCACAAACGGGGAGGGAATTGCGGCGATGCCGGAGCATTCCAGGGGGGATCTCCTCTGTCTGCAACCCTGAGCCGTGCCTTGAAATTACAACTAATTACAGAGCTCATTTGCATAAATTATAAGGCAAGAGGCAAACGCCTCCAACCCCTCGCAGTGATCAGGCAGCAGGAGCCGCTCCGGGAAGGGATGGGGAGGGACCGAGGGGTGACTGGGGGATGGTTCTGGGTCCTGCCGGAGCCGGGGTGGGGGCAGGAGGGGTCGGTGCTCCCCAAAAACGCAGCGGCACCCCGTGTGCGGGTGGGCACGAGGCAGCAGCGACCCCCCCTACCCCCCAGAGCTGCCCTCGGAGCTGGGCACAGCCCGGTCCTGCCCGGGGGAGGGGGGACAGGACCCTCGATGTGCCCCGTGGGTGATGGAGGGGGGTGGGAAGGGCTGGCACGGGGCAGGGACGGTGCCGGATTGGGGTTGGGGACGCCCCTGTCCCCAGGGAAATAGGAGTGGGGGGTGAAGGGAGAGACAAAGAGATGGAGGGAGAGAGGGATGGAGGGAGAGAGGAGGAGAGTCACCTCCTGGTCCCCCCAGGAGCAGGGGGATGGAGGGATGGAAGAGCAGGGATGTCCCCCCAAGCTCCAGGGGGACAGAGGGACACCCGAGCCCCCTCCCAGCCCTGGAGGCCGAGCACTTCAAACGCTCCCGGCTCCGGAAAGGGCGGCAATTTCCTGCTCTGCCATAAAACAAATTAGGGGGGGGGGGTTCTGGGGAGGAGGAGCGGGGTCGGGGCAGGTCTGTGCAGGGGCGGGGGACGGGGGGGTGTCACATCCACGCGTGTGACCCCCCCGGTGCCCCGCGTGCCTGTGAGCACGTCCCTGTGCACCCCCCGCACCCGTGGGTGGGTGCTGATCTCGGGGTGCCCCGGGGGGGTCACCCCGGGGGGGTCTGCAGCGGGTGCCACGGGGCTGCGCCGTCTGGGTCGCCCCGTCCCGAGGGGACACCCCCGGGGGCGGCCGCGGGGCCTCAGACGGGGAGAGACACTCCGGGATCCTCCCCCGAGGTTTGGGGGGGGGCCCCCCCACACCCAGACGGCCCCGAGGGGGTGACGCTGGGGTGATGTTGAACCCCTCCCGAGGTGCTGGCGGGAGCCTGGGGGGGACCCCGAGACTGCTGGGGGTGGCACGGTGGGCACGGTGCCAGCTGGGTCAGGGACGGTGGTGGCACTGGGTGGTCACAGCCCTCGTGGGGTGGTCACAGCCCCCGTGGAGGGGTCACGGTCCCCACGGAGGTGTCACAGTGACCATGAAGTGATCACATCCCCACAGGGGTTTCACAGCCCCCATGGGGTGGTCACAGCCCCCATGGGGTGTCACATCTCCCACAGGGTGATCGCAGTCCCCATGGGGGGGGGGGTCACAGCCCCCTTTGGGGTGTCACAGACTCCATTGGGTGGTCACAGCCCCATGGGGTGGTCACAGCCCCCTTTGGAGTGTCACAGACTCCACTGGGTGGTCACAGCCCCATGGAGTGGTCACAGCCCCCTTTGGGACGTCACAGCCCCCTTTGGGGTGTCACAGACTCCACTGGGTGACTGCAGTCCCAAGGGATGTCCCCATGGGGTGGCCATAGTCCCATGGGGTGGTCACAGCCCCTTTTTGGGGTGACCCCACTTCCCAGGGGGGTGCCACACTCGCCCTGGGGTGCTCCCAGTAAACGGTGGGACAGAACCCTATCCCTTTCCCCAAGCTGTGCCATCACGGGGACAAGGACCCAGCCCAGTGCCAGCCGTGGTGTCCCGGGGAACAGCTGGCACCCCTGGGAATGGCTGGCACCCCCGGGAATAGCTGGCACCCCTGGGAATAGCTGGCACCCCTGGAAACAACCGGTACGGCGCTGCCCACCTGCTCCCCGAGGACAAGGGCACCTGCCTGCCTGGCAGAGATTCCTATCGGGATTATCGCGATGGGATTCCCGTGCCCGCAGTGCGTGCCAGGTCACGGCGTGCCCGGAGGGAGCAGTTTCCTCACGGGGAGCAGGAATTACTGTCGGGACTCGACCTCTCCGCGACGCGGCGACGGAGCTGCCGGCTCGGAGCGGGGTTAAATGGGAGCCTTAATTTGGGGTTTAATTAGTCCCGTGTTAATCTCGCCGCCGTATCTGCTCCCGACCGGCCCGGCTGTCAGTCAGGGCATGGGGAAACCTGCCTGGCACGGCTCGGGGAGCGCCGGCAGCGCCCGCCCGGGATGGGGCACGTGGAGGCAGCGGGAATGGGGGCGTGGGGATGGAGCGGGGACGGGCACAGGGACACGCGGCTGCAGCAGGGAGGGGACACCGGGGACAGCTCTGGGGACAGGGACGTGGCTGCACCGGGAATGGGGCACAGGGATGTGGTGGGGATGGGAAGCGTGGATGCAGATGGAACAGGGATGTGGGGATGGATTGGGGATGGGGACGGGGACACCGGGCTGCACTGGGGACGTGGGGACGTGCAGGCACATCGAGGACAATTCCTGGCTGAATTGGGGACAGGGACACGTGGTGGCACCAGAAACAGGGATTTGTGGCCGCGCTGGGAACGGGCACATGGATGCAGTGGGAAGGGGGATGTGGGGTCGCGTCAGGGACAGGGAAAGGGACAGGGACAGGGACACGGGGCTGCACTGGGAATGGGAACACGGGTGCAGAAGGAATTGGGACATGTGGATGCACTGGGGACAGGGACACCGGGCTGCAGCAGGGACACGGGGACACACGGTGGGACTGGGAACAGGGACACACGGTGGCTCCAGGGACAGGGAACTGGGCTGGGAAGGGTGAAGGGCACAGGGCCAGGCTGGCAGCGAGGAGGTGCTGCAATTCCCGTCACTGAGCGTGGGCTCGGGCACAAATCCCACTGGCACAGGGCACGGGGTGGGTGGCAGGGGCCTGCGGACAGGGACAGCAGGGCTGGGGACTGCAGGGTGTGTGGTGTGTCCTCACCCCCTGTCACAGCTCTGGGTCCTCTGGATCCTCCAGGTGAAGCCTGAGCAGGGTCCTCACTGTGTGTCCCCATGTCCCCATCCCAGCCTTGCTGTGCCAACCTGCCTGTCCCTGTCCCCCTCTCACTACACAGACCCTTATCCCTGTGTCCCTGTGTCCCTGTGTCCCCATTTCCTTGTGTCCCTGTGTCCCTGTGTGTGTCCCTGTGTCCCATGTTCCCACCTCAGCCTTGCTGTGCCAACCTGTGCATCCCTGTCCTCCTCTCACCGCACAGATCCTTGTCCTTGTGTCCCTATATCCCTATATCCCTATATCCCTCTATCCCTATATCCCTGGGTGTGTCCCTGTGTCCCTCTCCCAGCCTTGCTCTGCCATCCTGTCCGTCCCTGCTTGGAAGGTGGCACTGCCACATGGGATGTCCCCTCACAGCCTGAGCTGAGCTTTTGGGGTCCCCCTTGTCCCCTGCTCGGTGTCCCCTGGCCCAGTGCCCCTTGGGGTGTCCCCTGGCAGTGCTGGGGTCCCGCTCTGGGGTGCAGGGACACATTTGGGGTGCGGGGCAGGTGACACGGGCACATCCCACACGAGGCCATCCCTGTGTCCCTGGTGACACCTGTGGAGCTTCCCGTGGCTTTTCCAAGCACGGCCGGAGCCAGAGCCCATCCCAGGGGTGCCCACGGGTGTCCCCCAACCCCACCCCTTCCTTCCACCCCAGGATGGAACCCCAGGGGCGAGGGGGGCTCCGCCCGACCCCAACTCCCCCCAAGCTGCGCCCTGGGGGACCCCCGGGTGGGTTTGGGGGTGCCGGGGCGGCGGTGCCAGGCGGTGAGTAAGCGGAGAGGGAGGGAGGGAGGGAGGGAGGGGGGTAATTAAAGGGAGGCGCTCCCGCCGCAGCAGGTTCCCACAAATGGGAGGCCCCGCGGCCACAGACACGGCACAACAAAGCACCGGGCAATTATTTGGCTCCACTGGGAGCTGCTGGTCCCGTGGGGGGGACTGGAGAGCCAGCTGGGCACCCCCCGGGCTGGCAGCGCTGGCACCGGGGCAGGGGGGTCGTGGGGTGGTTGGGAGGACGCCCCTCTGGAGGGTTTGTGGGGTGAGGGGGGGGGACACTGGGATGTGGGGAGGGATGTGGCGGTGGGAGGGGGGAGGGTGGGGTGGGCACCCTTGACCCCCTTCTGGCACCCTGAACCCCCCCACCGAGCACCCCAACCTCTACAAGGGGGCTGGGGACCCCCAACCCCTCTGGCACCCTGAGCCCTACAAGGGGATTGAACACCCCAATATCCCCCAAGAACCCCGAACCTCCTGAACACCCCAATCTTTGTGAGGGGACTGGGGACCCTGAACCCCCCCCGAGCACCTTGAACCCCCCCTGAGCACCCCAACCTCTCTAAGGGGGCTGGGGACCCCCAACCCCTCTGAGCATCCTGAGCCCTGAAGGGAATTGAACACCCCTGACCCCTCCCAATCTTTGTGAGAGGAGGGGGGACCCTGAACCCCCTGAGCACCCTAATCTTTATTGGGGCACTGGGGACCCCCAACCTCTCTGGCACTCTGATCCCTGAAGGGGATTGAACACCCCAAAACCCTCCAAGAACCCCAACCTCCCTGAACACCCCAATCTTTGTGATTGGACCCCCACCGGGGGGGGTTGGGGGTCCTTCAGGAGCCACCGCTGGGCGCCACCAAGTTGGGGACCCTCCGGACCCCCCTCAAATCCTCAGAGGGGTCAGTGATGAGTGGGGGGGTCCCAAGGGGTCTGTGATGGGTGATGGGGGCCTGGGGGTGCCCCCAGGGATCGGTGATGGGAGGAAAGGGAGGAAAGGGAGGAAAGGGGGGCCCAGGCCCCCCCCGGGGGTTCCCCGGGACTCCCCCCCACTCTCGGGGGGACTCCGTGACGTCATCAGCCCCAAACGGCTCGCCCCCCACCTTTCACCAATCACAAGCGTGGCTCGGCATAACCGCGCCTCCCATTGCCTAATATGCCCGTCAATCAAACTGCCTGTGACCAATCGCGAGGTGCGTTTTGGTCAGGTCCCACCCGCGAGGAAGTTGCGACCCCCCCCCCCGCCCGCTGTCACTCAACCAGCGGACGCGCACAGCCTGGCCTCGCGTCCATTGGCTCTGCATGCTGTCAATCAAAAATCCGCCCTTCCATTGGCTTCCCGAGTCAGTCCGTCATCCCGGCGCTCCGCTTTCCATTGCACGGTGGAGCTGCCTATCAACCAGCGACCCTTAGTGGATTGGTAGTCCGTCCTCCATCTCTCTACCGATTGGCCAGCGCGGTAGCGAGCCGGGCGGGGATTGGCTGAGATGCCGCGGCGGGGCGGGGCGCGCAGGGCGGTGCCCTGAGGACGAAGATGGCGCCGTGAGCGGGTCGGAGCCGCTGCCGCCGCCCCCGGTCAGTGCGGGCCGAGCGGGGCCGGGGGGCGGTCGGGGTGGGGGCTACGGGGCCGGGCACCCCCCGGTGGCTCCCACGGCCCGCCCGGATCGAGCCCCCGGCCGGGAGGGCCGCGCTTCCGGCGCCGTTGGCCCGGTCGGGGGCGGGCCCGGGCCCTCGGACCCGCCTCCCCCGGGACCCGCCGGGAGGGGCCGTAGGGGGGCCCGGGGTAGGGAGGGGGGGTCTGTGGGGTCATGGGGGGTCACCTGGGGATGGGAGGGGTCAGGTCTGGGGGTCCCCGGTCCGAGAATGCCCGGGATGCTCTGAGGGTCCCCGGGGATGGGGGGTGGCTGTGCCCGGGATGCTCGGAGGGTCCCCGAGGGTGAAGGGGGTCAGTTCTGGGGGTCCCTGGGGATGGGGGTCCCCAGACTGGGGGTCTCCGGACCACTGAGGGGGTCTCTGGTGATGGAGGGGGGTCAGGTCTGGGTTTAGGGGGGGGATTCATCCCCCTGGTGGGATTTGGGCAGGCTCCCAGGTTGAGATTTATCCCCATGGGGGGATTTGGGCAGGTTCCCAGGGTTTAAACCAACCCCCTCCCAAATCCCGGATTATTCCAAGATTTCCTGCCGTTGAGATGTAAATCCGCAGGTGCTTGAGCTCCTCTGGGTTCTGAGTGCCCGTTTTTCCCTGTTTTTCCCTGGCAAACAAACGGAGCTGCTCCTCTTAGATTTGTTTTTCCCGTATCTGTGTTTGGATCCAGAATCCCCAGGGGATATTTTTGGGGGGGAGAGTTGCTGAGTTTTCCATGGATTTTTAGGGGGCTCTGATTCACCTGGAGTCCAATACAAGCGAGGCACACACGGGGGGGATCCCACTGGATCTTATCCCTCTTTATTTGTCCGGGATAATGGGATCTGTCCTAGGCTGTGTCTCTGTCCTGCTTTGCAGTCAGGGCTGTTAATCCCCAGCTCGGCCCTAATCCTGCTCCTGCTCAAAGGGAAGGTGCAGCCCTGCAAATTCCCTGCTTTTCTGGGAAGAAAGCTCCCGGTTTTCCAGGAAAAACATTCCCTTTCATCCCAGGCCAGCGCTGGGCACCAATTCCATCACTCCCAGGAGGCTGCAAGGGAATGGGAATTCCTTTGCCAAGGAATGAGGCGACTCATCCCCAATTCCCAGGCCATTCCAGGAGCCTGGGACTCCCACCTGGCTCTTCCCAGGGATTTATGTGCTGTGGGAGAGCCTGGAAGGGAGCCTTGGACCTGGTGCTGGCCCAGGGAAGGCTCCACATTCCCAGGGGGGGAAAGAGTGTCCTGGGATATCCCGGGGATGTGGTGGGAGCTGGGGGGTCTCCCCTGTGGTTTCCTTGGAATTCAGGCTGCCTGTGACACTGAGGGGGTGTGATGGGAGTAAATCCCAGCAGGCTTCCCAGGGATCCACAGCTTTTTCCAGGAGCCTTGGCTGCTCCTCCATCCCTGGGCATCCAAACATCCCTGTTATCCCATTCCTCTGGACATCCAAAATCTCCAGAAATACCACAAGGCTGCATTTGAGATGCCCTGAGTGATCCCAAAGCATCTGTATCCCTCAACTTCCCTGTTTGGAGCCAGGATGTTGCCAGCAGTGGGAATAAAGAACCGTTCAAGCTCAGACATGTCCTCCCTGGCACCTGATCCAGGGAATTTTTTCTGGAGCAGCTGCCGGATGGAGAATTCACCAAGGGAAATGTCAAAGCTGAGATGTCTTCAAATCCAGAACAGAAGCTTCAGCAAGTTTGTGAGGATTTAGGGGCCTCTTTCCCTTGGTTTAAACCTATAAATGTTAAAAAAAACCCCACGAATCTTTCCCAAAAACTCTTATCCTTTTGGGATTCCCAGAGTTGGAAAAACAGGCAGCAAGGGGTGGAAACGGGGAGATTTTGGCTCTGTGGGCACAAACCTTCTGCTTTGAAGGGTCCCTTTTTTTTTGGGAGGGGGTCTCTGTCAGCCCAGGGAGGGGCTGTGGCTTCAGGAATGGGGTGCAGGAAAACGAGGGTGTGGAAAAAGAGGGAATGCTGGCTGGGAATTCCCTCGGCTGGCAAACAGAGCGCGGGGAGGTGGTGACGCGTTTCTGCAGCCCCTTTGTCACCACCCCCCCCTCCGAAGGACTGGGTGAGGTGGGTGGCACAGGGAGAAAGGGAGAGGGGTACCAGGAGGATCCCGTGGGATTGGGGGGGTCTTGGAATGGGCTCCCTGGGCTGATCCATGTGCTCTCTCTCCCGGCAGCTCCAGGGCCAGCATGGCTGCGACCGCCGCCGTCAGCCCCAGCGAGTACCTGCAGCCGGCTGCCTCCGGCACCCAGGTGGGTCCAGGGCAGCCTGGGACACAGGGATGTGGGCTGGGATGCGGGAGGAACCAGGAATAGCCGCTGGGGATGTGGCAGGAGAAGGGTTGGTGGCAGGACAGGCTGGGGAGCCGCGCTCGGGGCTTCTTCCCGCTCCCGACACCAGCTCTTCCACAGGGTTGTCCCAGGGCTTGTTCTCAATCCCAACAGTCTTCCACAGGGTTGTCCCTGGGCTTGTTCCCAATCCCAACACCAGCTCTTCCACAGGGTTGTCCCTGGGCTTGTTCCCAGTCCCAGCACTCTTCCAGAGGGTTGTCCCAGGGCTTGTTCTCAATCCCAGCACTCTTCCACAGGGTTGTCTCAGGGCTTGTTCCCAGTCCCAGCACTCTTCCAGAGTGTTGTCCCAGGGCTTGTTCCCAATCCCAACACTAGCCCTTCCACAGGGTTGTCCCTGGGCTTGTTCTCAATCCCAACACTCTTCCAGAGTGTTGTCCCAGGGCTTGTTCCCAATCCCAACACTCTTCCACAGGGTTGTCCCAGGGCTTGTTCCCAATCCCAACACTCTTCCACAGGGTTGTCCCAGGGCTTGTTCCCACTCCCAACACCAGCCCTTCCTCCTCCTTTCTCACTGTTTCCCTTTGGGGTCTCTCAGGTCTGGACCACAAGGTGGTCTTGGAATTCAGGCTGAGGGGCTGTGATGGGGTAAATCCCAATGGGCTTCCCGGGTATCCACAGCTTTTCCCAGGTATCCCCAGCTCTGTAGTGGCCGTAGGGACACAGGGATGTGATTTAAAGGCTCAGGCTGTGACGAGGGGCAGCTAAAGGGTAATTAACCACTTCCCTTAACGAGGGGGGGTCTCAGCATGGGCTGGGCTGGATTTTTGGGTGTTTGCTACAACTTCCCATCCCTAACTTCCCTGTTTTTCCTGTCCCCAGGACTCCCAGCCCTCTCCCCTGGCCCTCCTGGCAGCCACATGTAGCAAGATCGGCCCCCCCGCCGTGGAAGCCGCCGTGACCCCCCCGGCTCCCCCCCAGCCCACGCCCCGAAAGCTGGTGCCCATCAAACCCGCCCCGCTGCCCCTGGGCTCCGCCAAGAGCAGCATCGGCATCCTGTCCTCCAAAGGGAACCTCTTCCAGATCCAGGGCTCCCAGGTGGGCACCTCCTACCCGGGGGGGCAGCTGGTTTTCGCCATCCAGAACCCGGCCGTGCTCAACAAGGGCTCCCGCTCGTCTTCTTCGTCCTCCTCCTCCTCTTCCTCCTCCTCCTCCAACATCCAGTACCAGGCGGTGCCCGGCGGGGCACAGACCATCCAGGTGCAGCCCAACCTCACCAACCAGATCCAGATCATCCCAGGCACCAACCAGGCCATCCTCACCCCTTCCTCCTCCTCCTCTTCCTCCTCCTCCTCCTCCTCCTCTTCCTCCTCCTCCTCCTCCTCTCACAAGCCCGTGCCCATCAAACCCGCCCCGGCGCAGAAGGCGGGAGCGTCGCCGGGCGCGGGCAGCGTGGTCAAGTTACCCGGCGGCGGCAACGTGACTCTGACCTTGGCCAGCAACAGCCTGGTGGGCCCCGAGCAGGGTGGCCCGGCCCAGCTGCTCACGGACAGCCCTTCCAAAGCGGGCAAAAAGCCCCGGAAAAAGGCGGCGTCTCCCGCCCAACCCGCCGCCGCCGTGGCCGTGGCCGAGCAGGTGGAGACGGTGCTGATCGAGACGACGGCGGAGAACATCATCCAGGCCGGCAACAACCTGCTGATCGTGCAGAGCCCCGGCGCGGGGCAGCCGGCCGTGGTGCAGCAGGTGCAGGTGGTGCAGCCCAAGCAGGAGTCGCAGGTGGTGCAGATCCCACAGCAGGCCCTGCGCGTGGTCCAGGCGGCCTCGGCCACGCTGCCCACAGTGCCCCAGAAAGCCTCCCAGAACTTCCAGATCCAGGCGGCGGAGCCCACTCCCACCCAGGTACCACCTCCTGAGGTGCCAGGCTCCACCTGGGCCTTGCCCACTCCCACCCAGGTACCACCTCCTGAGGTGCCAGGCTCCACCTGGGCCTTGCCCACTCCCACCCAGGTACCACCTCCTGAGGTGCCAGGCTCCACCTGGGCCTTGCCCACTCCCACCCAGGTACCACCTCCCGAGGTACCAGGCTCCACCTGGGCCTTGCCCACTCCCACCCAGGTACCACCTCCCAAGGTACCAGGCTCCACCTGGGCCTTGCCCACTCCCACCCAGGTACCACCTCCCGAGGTGCCAGGCTCCACCTGGGCCTTCTCAGCCTCACCCGGGGTTTGGGAGCTGAAGGGTTCTGAAGGAGGAACTGAAGGGTTTTGAAGGAGGAACTGAAGGGTTTTGAAGGAGGAACTTGAAGGGGTTTTGGGAGAGTTTTGAAGGAGGAGGAACTGAAGGGTTTTGAAGGAGGAACTTGAAGGGGTTTTGGGAGAGTTTTGAAGGAGGAGGAACCGAAGGGTTTTGAAGGAGGAACTGAAAGGTTTTGGGCCCATCCCTGGAAGTGTCCAAGACCAGGTTGGACAGGGCATGGAGCAACCTGGGCTAGTGGAAGGTGTCCCTGCCCATGGCAGGGGGTGGGACTGGATGAGCTTTAATATCCCGTCCAACTCAGAGAAGTTTTGGCTGCCCCTATCCCTGGAAGTGTCCCAGTCCAGGTTGGATGAGGTTTGGAGCAACCTGGGCTAGTGGAAGGTGTCCCTGCCCATGGCAGGAGGGTGGAAGTGGATGAACTTTAATATCCCATCCAACCCAGAGAAGTTTTGGCTGCCCCATCCCTGGAAGTGTCCAAGGCCAGGTTGGATGGAGCTCTGAGCAACCTAATGGAAGGTGTCCCTGGGTGGGTGGAACTGGATGAGCTTTAAGATCCCTTCCAACCCAAACCATCCACGATTCCATGATCCCTGGGGGTGTTTGGGTGTGTGGGTGCTGGGAGGGGGGAAGAGGAACCCTTCCCGATCTCACCCCACTTCTCTGCCACCCTCAGGTCTACTTCAAAACCCCCTCGGGGGAGCTGCAGACCGTGGTGCTCCAGGAGGCCTCAGCCATGGCCGTGGCTCCGTCGGGATCGTCCTGCGGCAGCCCCGTGTCCCGCAGCCCCGGCCCGGGGGGCTCCAGGAAACCCCAACCCCGCAAGGAGCGCCCGCTGCCCAAAATCGCCCCGGCCGGGGGCATCCTGAGCCTGAACGCTGCCCAGCTGGCAGCTGCTGCCCAGGCCATGCAGACCATCAACATCAACGGGGTGCAGGTCCAGGGCGTGCCCGTCACCATCACCAACGCCGGAGGTGGGCTGGGATCCGCCCCGGAGCGGGAACGGGGGCACAGGGACACGGGGGGGGTGTGTGGGCACCTCCCCGAGCTGGGAATCCCCTCTTGGAGCAGATCCCGGAGGGGGAACGGGGGCACAGGGACACGGGGGGGTGTGGGCACCTCCCCGAGCTGGGAATCCCCTCTTGGAGCAGATCCCGGAGGGGGAACGGGGGCACAGGGACACAGGGGGGGGGTGTGGGCACCTCCCCGAGCTGGGAATCCCCTCTTGGAGCAGATCCCGGAGGGGGAACGGGGGCACAGGGACACAGGGGGGGGGTGTGGGCACCTCCCCGAGCTGGGAATCCCCTCTTGGAGCAGATCCCGGGGGCTGAGGGTCGCTGTGCCCTGTCAGTAGTTCCCATGGCTCCCTGGGTGATTCCTGGCGTGGATTTTGGGTGGTCCCATGCCCACCCTGGTCAGCTGGCTCGGGGAGGGGGAGTGGCAGAGGTGCAGGAACCATCGGAGGCTTCCCAGGAGCTCCATCCCCTCAGAGATCTGCAGGGGGACACTGAGCTGTGCCCAAGTCCTTGAGGGGTCTTTCTTTTGAGGGGTCTTTCTTTTGAGGGGTCTTTTTTTTGAGGGGTCTTTTTTTGAATTTCTTTTTTTTTGAGGTGTCTTTTTTTGAATTTCTTTTTTTTTAAGGTGTCTTTTTTTGAATTTCTTTTTTTTTTAAGTGCCTTTTTTTTTTCAGGTGTCTTTTTTTTTTTCAGGTGTCTTTTTTTGAGGTGTCTTTTTTTTTTTAAAGGTGTCTTTTTTTGAAGTGTCTTTTTTCTGAGGGTTTTTTTTAAGTGTCCTTTTTTGGAGGTGTCTTTTTTTTTTAAGGTGTCTTTTTTTCAGGTGTCTTTTTTTGAGATATCTTTTTTTTAAATTTCTCTTTTCTTTTGAACTTTCTTTTTCTTTGTGTTTTTTTTTTTTTTTTGAGGTGTCTTTTTTTGAGGGTTTTTTTTCAGGTGTCTTGTTTTTGAGGTGTCTTTTTTTGAGTTTGTTTTTTTTTTAAGTGCCTTTTTTTTGAGGTGTCTTTTTTTTTTTTTTGGAGGTCTTTTTTCCCTGGAGCACCAGGACCCAGCCAGGCAGAGGGATTTGGTGCCATGGGGTTATCCCTCCTGCAGCCTCCCCTGCCGTGGCTCACACTTCCAAATCCCAATCCCAGTGCTGGGACATCTCCCTCCATCCTCTGGGAGCTGCTGGTTTGGGCTCCAGCAGAGGGAATTCCCACAGCCCTGTGCTTCCAGCTCCACAGCAAGGGATCACCATTCCCAGGGATCTTCCCACCTCCTGGGATCTTCCTTGAGCCCAAACCAGCCAGACATGGCCCAGGAGCCACGGAGAGCCCTGGTGATTCCAGGACAGCCACTGTGTCCCTGCTCCTGCCACCAACCCTTCCCAGGGAGCCAAGGGCAGGGAGCTGTGTCTGTGGGAAGTTCATCTCCTTCCCCAGCCAGCCAGACCTGCTGCCTGGGCCGTGGTCCCTGTGCCAGCAGCACCTCGGTTTGGCACGGGGAAGCTGTTCCTTCTTGCTCCACTAAAGCCCGTGTCAGCAGAAAACCCGGCCCGCCGTGGTTTCCTGCTCCACCTTTGGCCGCTGCTCCCCCGGGATTGGCTTCCAGGGGGTGGGTTTAATTGGAACGGGGGAGATGCCGTGGGCAGATGTGGAGGGGACTGGTAGGACCTGCTGGCTGTGGGTCTCAGCGAGGACATTCCCACCTCCAAAGTGCCGCCAAAGAGCTGCTCCGACCCTCGGCTCGGCGCCGGTACCCGGGGAGGTGCCCCAGCTCTGCCCGCGCTCTCCCCTCTCCGACATCACCCCTCTGCTTTGCTCTGCTGCCAAATCCCACTCCTCCTTTCCCTCCTCCTCCTCCTCCTCCTCCTCCTGCTGCCCTGGGAGCAGCGATCCCGCTTTGCTGACGCCGATCCCATCTTCTTCCTTCCAGCTCTCCGGGTGCCGCCTCCTCCTCCGCCAGCTCCGGGGCCTGGAGCGGCCCCACTGAGGGCCCCGGGGGTAAGTCCCGTTCTTTTGCTCAATATATTGCACGTTTTTTCAAAGTTTCTTTTTTTATTTCCTCCTCTGAGAGCCGAACAGTTTTTTTTCCTGGAAGGGTCCAACCAACCGAAAACTTTGAAAAACCGCACAGTATATTCAGGAAAAAGGGACTTACCCAGAGGGGAGAGGGGGTGGGGGGGGGGGGTGTGGAGCTGTGCTGCATGTGGGGCGGGGTGGGGTGAGTTTTGGGGGGGTCTTCCCTCCAGCCAGCCCTTGCAGAGGGGTTGGCAGAACCCACGGAAGGAGCGTGGCTGGCTGCTGATCCCCCTTTTCCTCCCCCAGGGCAGCAGCAGCTGACGGTGCAGAACGTGTCCGGCAACAACCTGACCATCAGCGGGCTGAGCCCCACCCAGATCCAGCTCCAGATGGAGCAGGCGCTGTCTGGAGAGATCCAGCCCGGAGAGAAGAGGAGGAGGATGGCCTGTACCTGCCCCAACTGCAAGGATGGGGAGAAGAGGTGAGTGGGAAGCAGCACATCCCACGGGAACACCGCCCGCCCCTGAACCCAGCCCCAGGTCATGAGCCAGGTGTTGAAATTATGATGGAATTACATAAAATTATTGCTCCTCTCAAATTGAGGTGCAAACAAGACCCAGTGTCAAGAGTAGGGGTTTTATTTAACGTTAAATGTGAGGCAGAGAAAGAGAGAGGGAGAAAAAAATAGGGGAAAAAAAAGGGAGGAGAAGAAAGAAAGAAAAGGGAGTGGCAGAGAGAGATGAGGAAGAAAATGTGTCACCCCTGTAGAACCTGCAGTGCCCTGGGGGTCTTCTGGTCTTCCTGGTGGTGAGGGTCCCACAAAACATGGAATCCAATGGAGATGGATTAATACAAATTCAGGGGATGGATTAATATAAATTCGAGGGATGGATTAATATCAGTTCAGGGGATGGATTAATATAAATTCAGGGGATGGATTAATATCAGTTCAGGAGGTTCCAGGCACCTCCCCTGGGGGTGGGGGAGCTTTGCAGTCTCTTGGGACAGGCTCTGGGTTTGTTGCCTCACTTGGATCAGGTCCTCTGGTGGTGGGAGGCCTCAGGAATGAGTCTGGGGGTGCTTTGGGGGTCTTTGGTGGTTTATGAGCCCCTTCTGAGCTGCCCCTCACCTGAGTGTCTCCAGGGTCTTCCCAGAGTGGGGGGTTCACTCCTTTGGTTTGGATTTCTCCATCACACCCCCAAACCCCTTCTCCTCTGGTGGGAACTGTTACCTGGTGGATAACAGCGGGTTCCTGGGGAATATTGGCAGATTGATTTCACCAAACTGCCCAGAAAAGGGGGGGGATAAACATCTCCTGCTCTCGGGGGGCACCTCTGGGTGGCCAGAGGCTTTTCCTTGTCACACCAACCGGGCTGGGGAAGAGACTTAAAACACTGCTGAACCAAACAATCCCTGGATTCAGGGTAAATAATCCCTAGATTTGGGAATGGCACCAGGCAGAGGCTCCCCCTGGGTAGCAGAGGTGGTACAACAACTCAAATCACGGGTACTGTTATTCCAGAATTAAAAAGGCCGAAGTTGTCCGAGGAGAAACAAAACGCTCCAAGTCTTGCTTTGCTCTCCTGGAAACGGGATGAGCTTGGGATAACCAAGCTGAGGCTTGGGATAATCAGACAACAGGCTTGGCTCAAGTTCCCCATGAGAGTTTAAAGTCGAGTTTAGGGGCACTGGGGGCTGAGGTTCCTCTGTCTGGGGTGTCACCGACGTTCCCTTCCCTCCCTCCGCAGGCCGGGGGATCCGGGGAAGAAGAAGCACATCTGCCACATCCCCGAGTGTGGCAGAACCTTCCGGAAGACGTCCCTGCTGAGGGCCCACGTCAGGCTGCACACGGGGGAGAGGCCCTTCGTGTGCAACTGGGTGTTCTGCGGGAAGCGCTTCACGCGCTCCGACGAGCTGCAGCGGCACGCGCGGACACACACGGGTGAGGGACCCCAGATCCTGGGATAAACCCCCTGGGATAACCCCACATCCTGGGATAAACCCCCTGGGATAACCCCACATCCTGGGATAAACCCCCTGGGATAACCCCCACATCCTGGGATAACCCCCCTGGGATAACCCCCACATCCTGGGATAAACCCCCTGGGATAACCCCACATCCTGGGATAAACCCCCTGGGATAACTCCCAAATCCTGGGATAAACCCCCTGGGATAACCCCCACATCCTGGGATAACCCCCCTGGGATAACCCCCACATCCTGGGATAACCCCCAAATCCTGGGACACACATGAGTGAGGGCCCCAAATCCTGGGATAAACCCCCTGGGATACCCCCAAATCCTGGGATAAACCCCCTGGGACACACACGGGTGAGGGACCCAGATCCTGGGATAAACCCCCTGGGATAACCCCACATCCTGGGATAAACCCCCTGGGATAACCCCCACATCCTGGGATAGCCCCCAAATCCTGGGATAACCCCCAAATGCTGGGACACACACGGGTGAGGGACCCAAATCCTGGGATAAACCCCCTGGGACACCCCCCAAACCCCCCTGGGACACCCCCCACATCCTGGATCACACACAGCTCAGGGACCCCAAATCCTGGTATAACCTCCCTGGGATACTCCCCAAATCCTGGGATAACCCCCAAACCTGGGACACATACGGGTGAGGCACCCAAATCCTGGGATAACCCCCTGGGACACCCCCCAAATCCTGGGATAACCCCCCTGGGAATCCCCCCCAAATCCTGGGATAACTCCCCTGGGATACCCCCCACATCCTGGGATAACCCCCCTGGGACACACATGGTTCAGGGACCCCAAATCCTGGGATACCCCCCAAACCTGGACACACACGGGTCAGGCCCCCAAACCCTGGGATAACTCCCCTGAGGTACCCCCCAAACCTGGGACACACATGGGTCAGGGACCCCCAAGGACCCCCAGGGACCCCCCAAATCCTGGGATAGCACCCCTGGGCCACACCCCAAACCCTGCCCCAACCCCTGGGCCACCCCCAAACCCTGCCCCAGCCCCCCAGGATGATGCCCCCCCCGAGTTGTCCCTGTGGTTGGAGTTCCTGGGGATTCCTGGCAGGATTTTGGGGGGTCTCCGCTGCTCTGGAGTTTCCTGGTGACGGAGTTTCCATGGCAGGGGGAGGGAGGGGATCGAGGGGATCCTGCCCTGGCCGTGTCCCCACTGCTCTGCCCGTGGCAGGGGGACACAGGCACAGCCTCAAGGGGCCAAGGGGGGGTCCCTGTGCCACCCCCTGCCACCCCCTGAGCGTCCCCTCTGCCCGCAGGTGACAAGAGGTTCGAGTGTGCCCAGTGCCAGAAACGCTTCATGCGCTCCGACCACCTGACCAAGCACTACAAGACCCACCTGGTCACCAAGAACTTGTAGGGCCTGGAGGGGGGACCCACCCCCCCAACCCCACACACCCCAAAACCAGGCCCAGGAGCACTCCAGAGCCCCCCCTCACCTCCCCAGGAAGGGGGACCCCAAGGGATGTCCCCAAACCCTCCCGTGCCCCCCAGAGGTGCCAGGGATTTCCCCCCTCGGGGTCAGGGGGTGGCCCAGCAGCACCGAGAGCCCTCCCTGGGGTGTCCCCCAAAAGAGGAGCCAGGGCAGGGGGGGAGAGGCCCCACAGCACATTCCTACTTTGTATTTAAATCTATAAATAGCTATAAATATCTATATGCCCCCTTTGGAAGGTCCCCTTTTTCTATGGAGATCGTTGCCTTACGCTCCCGATTCCCAACCCTGTGGATCATGAGTGCTTTTCTAAGCTCTATTTAACCCCCTTTTCCTCCTCAGATTTCCCAAAACTCAAGGGGTTTTTTTGGGTTTTTTTGGGGTTTTTTTTGAGTTTGTTTTGTTTTGGTTTTTTGGGGGGTTTTCTGGGTTCTTTTCTTTTCTTTCTTTCTTCCTTTCCTTTCCTTTCCTTTCCTTTCCTTTCCTTTCCTTTCCTTTCCTTTCCTTTCCTTTCCTTTCCTTTCCTTTCCTTTCCTTTCCTTTCCTTTCCTTTCCTTTCCTTTCCTTTCCTTTCCTTTCCTTTCCTTTCCTTTCCTTTCCTTTCCTTTCCTTTCCTTTCCTTTCCTTTCCTTTCCTTTCCTTTCCTTTCCTTTCCTTTCCTTTCCTTTCCTTTCCTTTCCTTTCCTTTCCTTTCCTTTTTTTTTGTTTTGTTTTTTGGTTGTTTTTTTTTTCTCTCCCAAAACTCAAGTTTTTTCTGCTTTGTTTTTTTTTATTATTATTATTATTTTTTTTTTCACCCCTCTTAAAAATTTCTCTCTCCCAGCTTCTCAATTCCCAAGCAACGTGGAAAACGTTTTCCTTTGGAATTTTGGGACTCCTTTCCCCGTGCCCCCCTCTGTGTACAGTGTACATTGTATCATAGATTATATTGCTTTGGAGCTTTTAAATTAAACGAAAAAAATCCACTTTATTTTTTAGTTGTAACGAGCCCGAGGGTGTTTTTCCCTGGATTATGTGATTGGATCTGTTCCTGTTTTCTGAACTGTACCTGGAGACAGCCAGGAGCTTTTCCTTGCTAAATAAATTTAGTCACCAGAGGCAAATCTGTGCCACCAAGGCTCCTTTCTTTCCTGGGCTGGGAATGTCCTGGATCCAGTGGGGTGTGGGAGGGAGTTGAGGGCAGGAGGAAAGTGGGATTTATTGGCAGGGATCCCAAATATTGATGGAAATGGATTGATTTACAGGAAAACAGTCCTGGAGCTTCTGCTCCTGTGAGCTGGGAGGTCAGGAGTGTGGGTTTGTCCCCAAGGTTCCCTGTGCCCAGTGTCCTCAAATCCCTGTGTCCCCTCTGCCCCCAGTGTCCCCCAACTGTCCCCCAGACCCCAATATCCCATCCCCATTTCCCTGTGCCCAGTGTCCCCAAATCCCTGTGTCCCTCCAGTGTCCCCAACTGTCCCCAAGCTTTGTCCCCGCTTTCCCTCTCCCAAATGTCCCCAAATCCTTGTCCCCCCCCTCTCCCAGCCCCTGTCCCTTGTCACCATCCCCCCCACACCCAAATATCCCATCCCCACGTTCCCTGTCCCCAAATCCCTGTGTCCCCCCTGCCCCGTGTCCCCCAATTGCCCTTCAGCCCCATGTCTTGCTCAACCTTCCCTGTGCCCACTGTCCCCAAATCCCTGTGTCCCCCAGCCCTCAGTGTCCCCGAACTGTCCCCCAGACCCCCCGATATCCCGTCCCCCCCTCCCTGTCCCCAAGTCCCCGTGTGTTCCCCCTGCGGTCTCTGTCCCTTTAAGAGCCCCCCACGTGTCTGTTTATACCCGACGCCACTTCCGGGTCCTCTCGCCCCGCCCCCTCCCTCTCCTCCAATCGGCTTCCAGCACTCCCAGCTCCGCCGCTTCCTATTGGCTGCCGAGTGGAGGCGCGGCCGCGGTTGGCCCCGCCCCCGGCGCGGGGGAGGCCCCTCCGGGTCGGTGGCGATGGATCTGGAGGGGCTGCGCAAGGAATACCGGGGGGACACCGAGGTGGGACGGGGGGGACACGGGGGGCCTGGGCCGGGGGGACCCCCCAGGGTGTCCCCAGGGCTCGGGGACCTCCCCCGTTCTGTAAGAGAACCCCCCCAGCCGGGGTATTCCCTCCTCAGTCCTCCCCCCCAGTGTGTCCCCAAGGCACGGGGACACCCCCCCAGCCCGGGTGACCCCCCCCAGGATGTCCCCAAGGCCCTCAGGACCCCCCCACCGTGCTGGCAGTGACCCCAGGACCAGGGCACCCCCCACCCCGAGCTGTCCCCAAGCCCTGGGGTGACACCCTAAGATGCCCCAAGACTTTGAGTGACCCCTTAATTTGTCCCCAGGACCTCTGTTGACCCCTTAAGTTGACCCCAATATCTGAGGTCACCCCCCTAGACTGTCCCCAAGACCTGAGATGACCCTCTAGGTTGTCCCCAAGACCTCAGGTGACCCCCCCCAGGTTGTCTCCAAGACCTCTGGTGACCCCCTAACTTGTCCCCAAGACCTCTGGTGACCCCTTAACTTGTCCCCAAGACCGTGGGTGACCCCCCAGACTGTCCCCAAAACCCTGGGGTTCCCCCTCCTTGCCCTCACAGCTCCCCCCGTGCCGGTGTCACCCCCTCCCCTGCCTCCAGCGGGACCCCCCCGTGTCCCCACACCCCAGGGCGTGTCCCCCCGTGCCTCACACTTGTCCCCCCCGTGTCCCCAGGCCTTCGAGGAGAAGCACCTGGTGTCCCACGATCCCATAGAACAATTCCAAGCCTGGTTCCAGGAGGCCCGGGAGTGCCCAGACATCGGGGAGGTCAACGCCATGTGCTTGGCCACCTGCTCCAGGTGACACCGGGGGGGTGACACGGGGGTCCCCTGGCCTTGGGGGTGTCCTGTCCTGTCCTCACCCCCCCCCCCCCTTCCAGGGATGGGAAGCCCTCGGCCAGGATGGTGCTGCTGAAGGGATTCGGGAAGGACGGATTCCGCTTCTTCACCAACCACGAGAGCAGGAAGGGCAAGGAGCTGGTGAGGGCTGGGGGGGGCTTGGGGGGCAGTTCGGGGGGGGCCTCTGGGGGTGCTGGGTGGGCTCTGGGGGTACTGGAGGGGTTTTGGGGGTACTGAGTGGGTTCTGAGGGTGCTGGGGGGCTCTGGGAGTGCTGGGTGAGCTCTGGGGGTGCTGGCGGGTTCTGGGGGTGCTGGAGGGGCTTTGGGGGTGCTGGGGGGTCACTGGGAGTGCTAGGTGGGTTCTGGGGGTGCTGGGGGGCTCTGGGGGTGCTGGAGGGACACTGGGGCTCTTGGGGGGCTTTGGGGGTGCTGGGGGGTCACTGGGGTTGCCGGGGGGACACTGGGGCTCTTGGGGGGGCTCTGGGAGTGCTTGGAGGTTCTGGGGGTGCTGGAGGGGCTTTGGGGGCATGGGGGGGTCACTGGGGGACTCTGGGGGTGCTGAAGGGACTCTGGAGGACTGGGGGGCTCTGGGGGTGCTGGGGAGACACTGGGGGTGCTGGGTGGGCTCTGGGGGCGCTGGGTGGGCTCTGGGGGTGCTGGGGGGCTCTGGGAGTGCTGGAGGAGCTTTGGGGGTGCAGGGGAGGTTTGAGGGTTCTGGGGGTGCTGGGTGGGCTCTGGGGGTGCTGGGGGAACACTGGGGGTGCTGGGTGGGCTCTGGGGGTTCCCCAGGGTGGCAGCACCTTCCCAGCCCCTCTGCACCGTCCCTGTGATGCCAAACAGCCCCATTTTGGGTCAAGGCCGTGCCAACCCCATGGGGGCACCTCCTGCTGCAGCAGATCCCGGGGTATCCCGGATTTCTGGAGCTGGGAATGCTGTGGGAGTGCTGATAGCTCCCTCCTCTTCCCCCCAGGAGTCCAATCCCTTCGCTTCCCTCGTCTTCTACTGGGAGCCCCTCAGCCGGCAGGTGAGGGGGGGTCTCCTGGAGGGGTGGGGGGAGCACAGAGGATTCCTTGGAATGGTGTCCAGGGGGATCTTGGGGCTCCCACGGAGCGTGGGGGGGTCACACTCGGATGGGTTCCACCCCCTGAGGGTGAGGTGTGCTGGGGGTTGGCCGTGTTTTGGGGTGGGAAAGTCAGGGAATGGAGTGGAAAAGTCAGGGGAATGGGGTGGAAAAGTCAGGGAATTGGGTAGGAAAGTCAGGGAATGGGGTAGGAAAGTCAGGGAATTGGGTAGGAAAGTCAGGGAATGGGGTAGGAAAGTCAGGGAATGGGGTAGGAAAGTCAGGAAATTGGGTAGGAAAGTCAGGGAATGGGGTGTTTCCGTGCTCAGGAGCCCCTTTGGAGCTGTTGGCTGGAGCCCAGGTGATGGTGGTACCTGCATTTCGGGTGGAAAAGTCAGGGAATGGGGTGGAAAAGTCAGGGGAATGGGGTGGGAGAGTCAGGGGAATGGGGTGGGAAAGTCAGGGAATGGGGTGGGAAAGTCAGGGAATGGGGTGGGAAAGTCAGGGAATGGGGTGTTTCCATGCTCAGGAGCCCCTTTGGAGCTGTTGTCCAGGTCCCAGGCGATGGGGGTGGCTGTGTTTTGGGGGGAGCAGCCAGGGAATGGGGTGTTCCCCCGCTCAGGAGCCCCCCGGGAGCCGTTGCCCGGATCTGAGCCGCCGTTCCCGCCCCAGGTCCGGGTGGAGGGCTCCGTGAGGAGGCTCCCGGAGGAGGAATCCGAGCGCTACTTCTACTCCCGGCCCCGGAGCAGCCAGATCGGGGCCGTGGTGAGCAGGCAGAGCTCCGTCATCCCCGACCGGGAGGTGAGCCCGCCCTTCCCGAGGGAACCACCAGGGGCTGCTGCCCCGTCCAGCGCCCCCCTCACCCCTCCCCGTTCCCGCAGTACCTGAGGAAGAGGAACGCGGAGCTGGAGGAGAAATTCCGGGACACGACGGTGCCCAAACCGCACTACTGGTGAGTGCTGGGGGGCTGTGAGCAGGGGGTTCATCGCCCCCTGCGCCCCCCTAACCCCCTGCATGCCCCCTGCCAGGGGTGGGTACGTCCTGGAGCCGGAGGTGGTGGAGTTCTGGCAGGGCCAAACCAACCGGCTGCACGACCGGATCGTGTTCCGGAGGCTCCGGGATCGCTCGGCCCCGCTGGGGGCCATGACCCACCCCGGCCACGGGGACTGGGTCTACGAGCGCTTCTCCCCCTGAGGATCCCGCTCTGGAATGCCACCTGTGCCAGAGCCACCCCCCCACCTGCCCCTCGTGGTGTGCTGGGAATCGCATCCCGAGCTCCGGGAATTCCCGGCGCCTTCGTCTGCATCCGCTCCCCCCACCCCGTGCTGCTGGGGGTTAATTAATCGTGTTAATGATTGTGGAGAGACCCCAGCTGTGACCCCAGTGATCCCCTCCCCTCCCCAGTCCTGCCACTGCCACTGCCTGTGCTCTGTGTTTTAGCTGGAATTGTGTTGTAGCTGGAATCCTGTTTTAGCTGGAATCGTGGAATGTGCTCAATTCCCGATGTATTATTGCTCTTGTTTAATTGATTTATTTCATTAATGTCACCACGGTGTCACCCCTGGCTCTGTCCCAGCACCACTCCTGCCACTGCCACTGCCTGTGCTCCATGTTTTAGCTGGAATCCTGTTTTAGCTGGAATCGTGTTTTAGCTGGAATCCTGTTTTAGCTGGAATCATGGAATGTGCTCAATTCCCGATGTATTATTGCTCTTGTTTAACTGATTTATTTCATTAATGTCACCCCGGCTCTGTCCCAGCACCGTGGGATTCTTCCCCCCCCAACCCTCCCCCTGTCCCCTCCTCCAGCTGAGCTTGGAAAAATCACATCCGGGTGTCCCCGAGGAGGTTTTGGGTTAATTTTTACCCACACGGGGCCGGGCTCTCCTGGAACAGCCGGGAATCCCGGCCCTGGAGCCGGCACAGGGTCACATCCCAGTGAAACCAGGCCCTGATAACCTTCCCCCTCCTTCCCTGCTCCGTGTTTGCCATCCCAGCCTCTGGATCGTGCTCCCCCCGGTGGGAACCACATGTGGATATGACTGGGAAAAGAGGGGTCAGGGACCTCAAAAGGGGGTAAAAACCAGCTTCAGTTGGCCCAAAATAGGGTAAAAACCACTAAACCCACCCCAAAATGGAGCCAGAGAACATCAAACCGCCTCTAAAAAGCCCCCAAACCCCTCAGAAGCGTCCCTGGAGAACCTCAGACCGCCCTTAAAAATCATCTGGAGACCTTCAGGCCACCCTAAGAAGCCCCAGAACCACCCCTGAAGAACCTCAACACCCTCCCCCTTCCCCAGAAAGCCCCCAAAAAGGTTCTGGAGACCTTCAAAGAGGTTCTGGAGACTCTCAAACCACCCCGAAAACTCCTCAAAGCTCCCCCACCCCAAAACCCCCAAACCTGCTCCTGAAGAGCCTCAAACCACCCCAGAGAGGGTCTGGGGGACCCCAAACCACCCCAAATGTGGTTCCCACCCTGGATGGGGGGGCTGTCACAGCCCCTCCCAGTCGTGCCCATCCCTTGGCACTGGGAGGGACAGGAGGGGACAGAGGCACAGGAGGGGACAGCGGGGTGTCCCAGGAAGGGGCTGGGACCCCCCCCAGTCCCGGCAGGAGGAGCAGGACCCGAGCCCAGACCCCCCGGGATGGATGTTAATGATCCCACGGGCTCCTCCCTCCTCTCCCTCGTCGCTCCCTTCCCGGGACAAAGAGCAGCCCGAGAGCAAACACGGCCCTGGCACTGCCCCCGTGCCAGGAAACGGGCACTTGGCACCCTCAGGGCTTTTGTCAGAGCTGGGAAGTGCTCGGAGCCTGCGGAGTTGGGGCACGGCCGCGCCCTGCGGGGCAGGGAGGGCACCGCGGGCACCCCCCCGTGTCCCTGGAACCCCGGCGTGTCCCTGCTCCAGGGGGTCGGGCATTCCCCGGGATGGATTCCCCGGGATGGCTCCGCTCCCAGTGGGGTCCTGGAGGGATCCAGAGCCCTCCTCCCACCCTGCCAGGCTCGATCCAGGGATGTGCTGAGCTCTCCCTGGAGCTGCCTCTGCTTCCACCCCCAGGGGGTCAGGGATTCCCTGGAATGGCTTTGCTCCTGCTGGAGTCCTGGAAGGATCCAGAGCCCTCCCACCCTGCCAGGCTTGATCCAGGGATGTGCTGAGCTCTCCCTGGATGTGCTGAGCTCTCCCTGGAGCTGCCTCTGCTTCCACTGCCTCGGGGTCAGGGATTCCCTGGAATGGCTTTGCTCCCAGTGGAGTCCTGGAAGGATCCAGAGCCCTCCCACCCAGGGTCTGGGATCCACCAAGATCTCCCTTGGAGCTGCCTCTGCTTCCACTGCCCCGGGGTCAGGGATTCCCCGGGATGGCTTTGCTCCTGCCGGAGTCCTGGAAGGATCCAGAGCCCTCCCACCCGGGGTCTGGGATCCACCAAGATCTCCCTGGAGCTGCCTCTGCTTCCACTGCCCCGGGGTCAGGGATTCCCTGGAATGGCTTTGCTCCCAGCAAGGTCCTGGAAGGATCCAGAGCCCTCTCACCCTGCCAGGCTGGATCCCTGGCTCTGTCAGGGGGCTCAGGGAAGGGATCATCAGTCTCTGAGGGATCATCAGGATCTGGGATCTGCTCCAGGCATCCCCAGGGGCTCTGAGCTGGGACATCCAGGGGTCTCTGAGGGATCTGCTGAGCTCTCCCTGGAGCTGCCTCTGCTTCCACCCCCACGGGGTCAGGGATTCCCCGGGATGGCTCCACTCCCACTCGAGTCCTGGAAGGATCCAGAGCCCTCCCACCCTGCCAGTCTGGATCCAGGGATGTGCTGAGCTCTCCCTGGTTTATTAACAGCAGTTAATTAGCAGCAGGTGCCAGAGCTTCCAACACCCCCAGCAACCCACCGGGAGCCCCCCGGGGTCGGCTCCCCCCTTCCAGCAGCGGGGAGTGATTCCCTGAGGAATGCTGCTCCTCCCGGGAGCCCCCCGTGGAGGCAGCTCGCGGGGGGGACTGGCCCAGCGGGGCAGGGAAGTGTCACATCCCGAGTTTTGGGGGTCACTTGGCAAGGACACGGCGTGGGACTGGGAGCTCGGGATCGGGAATGGGATGGGGGCAGAGCTGGGTGGGCTCTGGGCTCGGGGGGGAGTGTCCTCATCCCAGTATGAACCAGTCAGCCTGGGGCGGGGCGGTGGGAGGGACGGGCTCAACCATCCCGGGTCCGTGATTATCCCTGGGATAAACCCCATCCCGAGTCCTCTCTCCTCCCGGGGCCGCGTGGATCGGCATTCCCGGGGTGGCCGGAGGGTGACATCCCGCCGGGTCACTTCTCCTCCTTCTCGGCGGCCCCGCAGAGGTTCGGGTGCTCTGCCAGCGTCACCCTCACTTTCTTCTTCTCCTTGAAGCGCCCCGAGTGGGAGACCTTGACGTGCTTCCCCTTGGTGCTCTTGTCCACGAGCTTCTCCAGGCGGGCGGCGAAGCCGGGGGGTCCCTCGGGGCCGGTGCCCTCCTGGGGGTCCCCCCCGGGGGCCGCGGGACCGTCGGGGGTCTCGTACAGCACCGTGGGCGCTGCCTGGCGCTTCTTCAGGAACGTCAGCTTCCACCAGCCGTGGCTGTCGGCCATCCTGGAACGGGAATTTGGGGAGGGTCGTGCTCCCTTGGGTTCCTTGGACCCCCCGGGATGTGATTCCAGAGGGATGGAAGCCGGCGCTGGCTTCGCTTGCGGTGCTTCCCCGGTGGGATCCGCGTGGGATCGGGGCTGGGGGAGCACCCCGCGGGTACCAGGAGGGGATGCTCCATGCCTTGGGAATTCCGCGGCGCCGGGAAAAGGCCGCTGGCAGGGCCCGGGAGGTGCCTTATCAGCCACGTGTAGCGGGGCAGGGAGGGAGCCCGGTGAGCAAACAGGAACAGGAACTGGGAGCAGGTGGGAGCTGGGGAGGGGCCGGGGTCCCACCCCGGGATTGGGGTTGCCTCTCGCTGGAGGGGACGGGCGGGAGCGTTGGAAAGGCTTGGGAATGTTCCGGGAACGCTCCAGGAAGGCTCCAGCGATCCAGGAAGGCTCCCGGAGCCGCGCGTGGCTCCAGGGCAGGAACCCAGGAAGGCGGAGGAGCCAAAGGCTTCCCTGGCCGCGGGCAGGGACGGGATTCCTGGCGCCCTGTGCCCATCCCGGGGGTCGGCGCAGCCCCGTGTCCCCCCGCGGGGCTGGGCCACCCCTGGCCCCTCCCCGCTGTTACCCCCTGGCATCAATTTGGGGGGATAAACCCCCCTCCCTTGTCCCCGCTGGGAATGGAGGCGAGGTCACAAAAATTAGGGCCACCAGTGGGGTGGTGGCCCCTGTGTCCCCCCCACGGCCCCCCTCCCGTGCCAGAGCCAGGTGATGCCACCCCCGACTGGTGTCCCCGGGATGTCCCGGGGGTGTCCCCGGGGTTCCCACACCCCGTCCCCACCTCGGACACCCCGTCCCTGTACCTGCTGCTCCCACGCCCGGGGTGTCCCGGGGTTGTCCCGGGGGTGTCCCGGGGGTGTCCCGGGGGTGTCCCGGCCGGGGGGCGCGGGCAGGTGCCGTTCACCTGCCGCCGTCCCGGTGTTACCGTCAAGGTGAACCCGCGCCCAAACCCCTCCTGCCGGAGCAAACAGCGGGGCCGGGCCAGGCTCGGCTGAATATTCATGACGGGGAACGGTGCCAGCGCCGCCCGGGTGGCCCTGGGTGGCTCCGGGTGGCCCCGGGTGGCTCTGAGTGGCCCCGAGTGGCCGCCACCGCACCGGACTGGCCGTGGGGGCCACGATGTCGCCGTCCCGACGGCCCCGAGGTGGCACATGGACCCGAGGTCGGGCAGCCCGGGGGTCCAGGGCTCCTGTTCCCGGTGGGATTGGCCGAAACGAGGCCGGTTCGTGCCTCCCGCTGCTCCCCCCGGGGTGCCCCACACGGGGTGTGTCCCCACGGGACGTGTCCCCGCGTGGGGACGAGCTGGTGGCTCCCTAACTCTGGACCTGGGGGTGGCACGTCCCGGGTCCCTCGGGAAGCGCGGAGCCAAGATCCCCCTGGGAACGGCAGAGGGTATCCCAGGTCCCTTGGGGATTCCTGGGAGGGGATAAAAGTGATCCCAGATCCCTGGCGGGGGGAGTCAGAACTGATCCCAGGTCCCTCATGGGTCCCATGGGAAAGAGTTAGAACTGATCCCGGGTCCCTCAGGAATCCCTGGGAGGGGTTAGAACTGATCCCAGGTCCCT
The DNA here is from genome assembly GCF_009829145.1 of Chiroxiphia lanceolata. Lineage (NCBI taxonomy): Eukaryota > Metazoa > Chordata > Aves > Passeriformes > Pipridae > Chiroxiphia > Chiroxiphia lanceolata. Next base: position 5,446,278 of record NC_045662.1, read on the forward strand.
TCTGGATCCCTGTGGAGAATCTAGAACTGATCCCAGATCCCTCATGGGTCCATGGGGAAGAGTTAGAACTGATCCCAGGTCCCTTGTTGGGACATCCAGTGGTCCCTGAGGGATCTGGGATCTGCTCTAGGACACCCCCCCAGAGATCCCCAAGGGATGTGGGGCAGGCTCTGGGGCAGCTCTGGGGATCCCGAGGGGATCTTGGTTCTGTGCTGGGGCATCCAGTGCTTCCCAAGGGATCTGGGATCCCCGAGGGATCCGGGATCCGCTCTGGGGACAACTGGGGATCGCCCCTGGATCTGGGGTGTGCTTGGGACCGTGAGGGGCGGCCGTGGGGGTTCCCTGGGGGATTCCCGGCTCCGTCCTGGGGCTTCTCCGGGATCGGGATCGGGAACCCCCGAGAGAGACCTCGCATTCCCATTGGTCCGGACCGGACCCGCCCCTTCCCCTCTCCAACCAATCGCGACGCCGGCACGTGGCGCTGCCGCCGGGATACCGCCCTCTGATTGGTGGGGAGGCGGGCCCTTTGGACAGAACGCGTTTTGATTGGCTGAGGGGCGCGCGCCGAGGCAGGGGATTGGCTGGAGGGGGGCAAGGCGGAAGTGGCGCTGATGGCGACATGGAGGTGTTGGATCGGGACGGGAGCGGGATCGGGAAAGGGGCCGGGAGCGGGGCCAGGGCCGCGTTCGGGGAGCGGGGAAGGGCCCCAAGCCCGGGGCAGCGGGGACAGGCCGTGCCCGGGCGCTGGAGCGTGGGGTCTCCCCCCTGACCCCGATCCCGGTGCTTCTCCCGGTGCCGATCCCGGTGCCGATCCCGGTCGGGCTCCTCCAGCCCCGCTCCCTCTGTGTCCTCCCCGCAGGTCCCTCCCCAGGACTACCGGAACGTGCCCATCGACATCCAGACCGGCAAACTCCTGGGTGCGGTGCGGGAAAGTCATCCCGGGATTTGGGGACCCCTCTGTTCCTTCTGGAGCCGGGGAGGGAGCCGGGAATTTATTCCAGTGTTTGACCCTCCACTCTGGCTTCCCCTCTTTCCCCTCCAGCCCTTCACAAATCGGGGAATTCATCCCAGTGTTTGGCCCCCACCCCAATCCCCCCTTTCCCCACCAGACCTGGAGAAGATCTGGGAATTCCTCCCTGTCTTCCCGCCTCCCCCCACCCCCCCGAGCCCCCTTTCCCCCTCCCACACCTGAGAACAAGCCGGGAATTCCTCCCACCATTCCTCCCCCTGGAACACGCAGGGTCTGTGCTCCCTTCCCGACCCTGGAGCCTGTCTGGGGGGGTCACCCCTGCCTTGTGCCCCCCCCAGGTGACCCCCCTGTCCCCCCCTGTCCCCAGACTGGCTCGTGGACAGGCGCCACTGCAGCCTGAGGTGGCAGAGCCAAGTGCAGCTGATCCGGCAGCGGATCGACGTGGCCATCCAGGACATGCCGGAGAACCAGGAGATCAAACAGCTCCTGGAGGGATCCTGTGAGTGGCATCGGGGGGCTGGATCCCTTGGGAGAGCTGGGAGATGAGCTGGGAGCCTGTTCCCAAGGGTTTGGTGGGGGTTTGGTCTCCCCTGAGCCAGGAGATGGGAGCTGGTGGAGTCGGGAGTTGGGGCTGAGCTGGGAGGGGGTGACACCCCCCAGACTTCCTGGGGTGATCCCAGACTTCCCAGTGATCCCAGCCCACCCCCTCACCCCAGACCTGCACTACTTCCACTGCCTGAGGATCGTGGAGATCCTCAAGGGGACCGAGGCCTCCACCAAGAACCTCTTTGGCCGTTACTCGTCCCAGCGGATGAAGGTGAGACGGGGCTGGGGAGCTCAGCCTTCCTCATCATCCTCCCCTTCCTCACCCTCCTCATCCTCTGCCTCCTTTTCCTCCTTGTTTTCCTCCTTTTCCTTATTTTCCTCCTTTTTTCCCTCCTTTTTTTCTTCCTTTTTTTCCTCCTCTTCCTCCTCACCTTCCTCATCATCCTCTGCCTCCTCTTCTTCCTCACCCTCCTCACCCTGCTCTTCCTCCCCCCCAGGACTGGCAGGAGATCGTGGCCCTCTATGAGAAGGAGAACACCTACCTGGGTAAGGCAGGGGGGGCTTGGGGGGCTCTGGAGGGACCCTGGGGGTGGTGGGTGGTGGTGGGTCTCCAAACCGGGATGGGGAAGGGACAGGATGTGCTGGAATTCCAAATCCCACTGGGATGGAGCTCTGAGGGGTCTGGGACACCCCAAGACCCCTGTGAGTGGATGGAATTCAGCCTCCAGACTGGGATGGAGTGATCAGGACACGATGGGATGGGCCCCCCAGGTTGTCTGGGGCATCCTGAGGACCCCCATGGGTGGGTGGGATCCAGCCCCCAGACTGGGACGGGGAAGGGACAGGATGTGCTGGAATGCCAAATCCCGCCAGGATGGAGCTCTGAGGGGTCTGGGATGCCCTGAGACCCCTGTGAGTGGATGGAATTCAGCCTCCAGCCTGGGATGGAGTGATCAGGACACGATGGGATGGGCCCCCCAGGTTGTCTGGGGCATCCTGAGGACCCCCACGGGTGGGTGAGATCCAACCCCCAGACTGGGACGGGGAAGGGACAGGATGTGCTGGAATGCCAAATCCCGCCGGGATGGAGCTCTGAGGGGTCTGGGATGCCCTGAGACCCCCTGGGTGACCCCTCCCTGGCCTGGGTGCCCCCCCAGCCGAGCTCTCCAGCCTCCTGGTCCGCAGCATCAACTACGAGATCCCGTCCCTGCGGAGGCAGCTCGGGAGGTGCCAACAGGCCCAGCAGGACTTTTCCCGGCGGGAAGAGGAGTGTCAGGTGGGAGCAGCCGAGCTCAGGGAGCGGTTCCTGGCCTCCTGCAAACAGTATGGAATCACTGTGAGTGCCTGGGGGGGCCAACAGCCCCAAAAGCAGCCCCTAACCCACCCCAAAACAGCCCTTAACCCACCTCGAATCCAGCCCCCAAACCCCCAAAACAGCCCCCCCCCAAATGGCCCCCAACCCCTCCAAAAATAGCTCCCACCCCAAAAGAGCCCCAGACCTTCCAGAAACAGCCCCAAACCCTCCTAAACGGACCCATCTCTCCAAAACAGCTCCCACCTCCCAAAAAACAGCCCCCAACCCCTGAAAACAGCCTTCAACCCCTTCAAAACAGCCCCCTCCCATCCCAAAACAGTCCCCAAACCCTCCCAAACAGCCCCATCTCCCCAAAACAGCTCCCACCTCCCAAAAAACAGACCCCAACCCCTGAAAACAGCCCCCCCTCCAAACAGGCCCCTCCCATCCCAAAACAGCCCCCAAACCCTCCTAAACACCCCCTTCCCCCCGAAACAGCTCCCACCCCTCAACAACCAGCCCCAAACCCCCCAGAACAGCCCCCTCCCACCCCAGACCTCCCCTCAAAAGAGCCCCTGACACCCCCAAACAACCCCCTCCCACCCAGAGCAGCCCCCACCCCCCATCTGTCCTGGGAGGGGTCACACTGGCAGCAGTGTCCCCATGGTGTCCCCATGGTGTCCCTGTGGTGTCCCCACTCCCAGGGCAGGAGCTGGGGGGGCCTGTGGTGACCCCACACCCCCCCATGTCCCCATCCTGCCCCCAGAGTCCCCCAAGGGGGGGCTTTGGCTGCCTGTCCCCCCCCCCAATGACACGTCCCCCGGTGTCCCCAGGGTGACAACGTGCGGCAGGAGCTGCTGGCCCTGGTGCAGGACCTGCCCTCGCTGCTGTCCCGTGTCGGGGACACCGTGGGGGACCTGGGGGAGGCCATCGAGCTCTACCAGGCCTGTGTGGGCTTCGTGTGTGACAGGTGGGCACGGGGACAGGGACAGGGGGACAGGGGGACAGACCTGGGGGACAGGGGGACAGGGACAGACCCTTGGGGACAGAGTGACAGACCCTGAGGGGACAGACCCTGGGGGACAGGGGGACAGACCTGGGGGACAGGGACAGGGGCACAGGGATGGGGGGATAGACCCTCGGGGACAGGGGGACAGAGCTGGGGGACAGGGGGACAGGGACAGACCCTCGGGGACAGGGGGACAGACCCTGAGGGGACAGACCCTGGGGGACAGGGGGACAGACCTGGGGGACAGGGACAGGGGCACAGGGATGGGGGGATAGACCCTCAGGGACAGGGGGACAGAGCTGGGGGACAGATCCCTGGGGACAGAACTCCAGGGACAGGGAGAGGAGGACAGACCCTGAGGGACAGGGGGACAAATCATTGGGGACAGACCCTGAGGGACAGGGACAAGGGGACAGGGACAGGGGGACAGACCCCTGAGGACAGACCCTCAGGGACAGGGGGACAGACGCCTGGGGACAAATCCCTGAGGACCAACCCTTGAGGACAGACCCCCAGGGACAGGGATAGGGGGACAGACCTGAGGGACAAACCCTCGGGGACAGAGAGACAAACCCTTGGGGACAGACCCTTGAGGACAGACCCTCAGGGACAGAGTGACAGACCCTGAGGGGACAGGGACAGGGGGACAGACCTCCAAGGATGGCTCCTCCTGCCCCCTGTCCCCACTGAGGAACTGTCCCCCAGTCTGGGGCTCTCTGGGTGGGGTTGGGTGGTCGCCCCCATCCCTGATGTCCTCCCATGGTGTCCCCAGCCCCAGTGATCCTGTGATGCCTCAGGGTGGTCCCCTCATCCCTGCTGTGTCCCCCCCGTGTCCCCAGCCCTGCCAAGGTGGTCCTGCCTCAGGATAATCCCCCCCTATCCCTGATGTCCCCCTCCCCATGTCCCCAGCCCCAATGAGGCTGTGATGCCTCAGGGTGGTTTCCCCATCCCCAGCTCCCTGGAGCTGTTCCCCCCAGCCCTGCTGAGCCTGTGATGCCTCAGGGTGGTCCCCCCCATCCCCACTGTCCCCCCCATGGTGTCCCCAGCCCCAGTGACCCCGTGATGCCTCAGGATGATCCCCCCTATCCCCACTGTCCCCGTGGTGTCCCCAGCCCTGCCAAGGTGGTGGTGCTTCACCCCATCCCCGCTGTCCCCCATGTCCCCAGCCTTGCTGAGCCTGTGATGCCTCAGGGTGATCCCCCCCCATCCCCTCTGTCCCCCCCATGTCCCCAGCCCCTCGGAGGCGGTGGTGCCCCTCCTGAGGCACGTGTGTGCCCGCGGGAACACGACGGTGCAGGAGTGGCGGACGGGCCGGGAGCCGCGGCGGGTGGAGCGGCCGGAGCTGCGGGAGGAGGAGCCGGAGCCGCCCCGGGAGGACGCGGTCAGTCCCTCTCGGGGACCCCAAACTCCTCCGCGGGGTCCAGCTGTTCCCCCTCCCTCCCGGAAGGTTTCAGCGGGGTCCTTCCCACACAGATCGACTGGGGGGATTTCCCGCTGGATCCCCCCCCGGGAGGGGATGGAGGAGCTGCCGAGGGGGGCGAGGAGATCGACTGGGGGATCACGGTGGAGCCCAGTGCTCAGGTGTGTGACACCCCCCCGGGGCGGGGATTGCCCTGCTCCAGGGGCTGGGGGTGTCCCGGCCCCACCCATGTCACCAAGTGCCCCCACCCTGCCCAAAACAGCCCCCAAACCCTCCTAAACAGCCCCCAAACCCTCCTAAACAGCCCCCAACCCACCCAAAACAGCCCCCAAACCCTCCTAAACAGCCCCCAAACCCTCCTAAACAGACCCCAAAACAGCCCCCAAGCCCTCCTAAACAGCCCCCAAACCCTCCTAAACAGCCCCCAAACCCTCCTAAACAGCCCCCAAAGCCTCCTAAACAGCCCCCAAACCCTCCTAAACAGACCCCTTCTCCCCAAAATAGCTCCCAAACCCTCCTAAACAGCCCATAAACCCTCCCAAACAGACCCCTTCTCCCCAAAACAGCCCTTACCCCAAAACAGCCCCCAACCCACCCAAAGCACCCCCCCAAACCCTCCTAAACAGCCCCTAAATCGTCCCAAACAGCCCCTTTCTCCCCAAAAGAGCTCCCACCCACCAAAACAGCCCCAACACCCCTAAAACAGCCCCCAAAGCCCCCTAAACAGCCCTGGGGGGGGTCACAGCATCCCAGTCCCCAGCCATGTGACCCCCCCTGGCTGTTCCCCCCGGGATCAGGCTCTGCCCCAGGGCCCTGGGGGGTGTCCTGGGGGGTGTCCTGGTCCCCCCCCACCCCGATGTCACCTTTGTGTCCCAGCAGGAGGGTGGCATCGACTGGGGGGCCGGAGGGGCTGAGGAGGTGCAGATCACGGTGCTGGAGGCTGGTGCTGAGGGTGAGCAGGGCTTGGGGGGGGTCCCACGGGGGCCAGGCAGTGCCCCCCACACCCTGTGCCCCTGGCAGTGCCCAGAGGGATTTGGGGATGGAGCAGAGGGAAGGGTGCTGTGCTGTGCAGGGACCTTTGGGTGCTGGGTGGGCAGGGACAGGGCAGGTCCTGAGCCCCCTGGCAGTGCCATGGGGTGATGCTGAGCTGGGGTGGGGAGTCCTTTCCCTGCCCCCCAAATCCCTCAGTGCCCCTGGGAGTGCCCAGAGGGATTTGGGGATGGAGCAGAGGGATTTGGGGATGGAGCAGAGGGATGCTGTGCAAGGACCTTTGGGTGCTGGGTGGGCAGGGACAGGGCAGGTCCTGAGCCCCCCGTGGGGTGGTGCTGAGCCAGGATGGGGGGCTTGGGACCAAAGAGAGCTGTGGGGGTCCCATCCCAGCCCCCCCTCACCCCCCCAGTGCCCGAGGAGGGGGTTGCCCGTGGCTCTGATGCCCTGACGGTGCTGGAAAACCCTGAGACACGGAACCAGTTCATTGATGAGCTCATGGAGGTGGGATGGGGTGGGATGGGGCACAGGGAGGTGGGAGGGGGTGGGATGGGGCACAGGGAGGTGGGATGGGGTGGGATGGGGCACAGGGAGGTGGGAGTGGGGTGAGATGGGGTCCATGGAGGTGGGATGGGGTGGGATGGGGGGCACAGGGAGGTTTGAGGGGGTGGGATGGGTCCATGGGGGTGGGTGTGGGGTGGGATGGGGCACAGGGAGGTGGGAGGGGGTGGGATGGGGCACAGGGAGGTGGATGTGGGGTGGGATGGGGCACAGGGAGGTGGGTGTGGGGTGGGATGGGGCACAGGGAGGTTTGAGGGGGTGGGATGGGGTCCATGGAGGTGGGAAGGGGTGGGATGGAGCACAGGGAGGTGGGAGGGGGTGGGATGGGGTCCATGGAGGTGGATGTGGGGTGGGATGGGGCACAGGGAGGTGGGAGGGGGTGGGATGGGGCACAGGGAGGTGGATGTGGGGTGGGATGGGGCACAGGGAGGTGGATGTGGGGTGGGATGGGGCACAGGGAGGTGGATGTGGGGTGGGATGGGGCACAGGGAGGTGGATGTGGGGTGGGATGGGGCACAGGGAGGTGGGAGGGGGTGGGATGGGGCACAGGGAGGTGGATGTGGGGTGGGATGGGGCACAGGGAGGTGGATGTGGGGTGGGATGGGGCACAGGGAGGTGGGAGGGGGTGGGATGGGGCACAGGGAGGTGGATGTGGGGTGGGATGGGGCACAGGGAGGTGGGAGGGGGTGGGATGGGGCACATGGAGGTGGATGTGGGGTGGGATGGGGCATGTGGGGTGAGCTGCAGCAGGGCCGGACCCGCAGCCATCCCGTTCCCGCAGCTGGAGCTGTTCCTGGCGCAGCGCCTGGTGGAGATGGAGGACGAGGCCGACATCGTGGCCATGAGCCAGCTCCAGCTGGCCCCGGCCCTGCTGCAGGGCCAGACCAGCGCCCACGTGGGCTCCCTGCTGGGCACGGCCCGGGCTCTGCTGGCACAGCTCTGCTCCCGCAGCGTCCAGCACCTCTGCATGATCCTCGCCTCACCCAGGTGCCAGCACGGCTGGGGAGGGGTCCCGGGGGGGGGGACAGGGTTGGAGGAGGAGGGGGAGGTGTCCCGAGGTGGGGATGGCACTGGAGTGGCTCTGGAGGTGCCCTGGGATGGGGATGGCACCCAGGTTTGATCTGGAGGTGTCCCAGGATGGGGATGGCACCTGGGGAGGATCTGGAGGTGTCCTGGACTGGGGGTGGCACATGGTGTGGCTCTGGAGGAGGAGGTGGGGGGGTCCCAGGATGGGGGTGGCACATGGTGTGGCTCTGGAGGAGGAGGTGGGGGGGTCCCAGGATGGGGATGGCACCCAGGCTGGATCTGGAGCAGGATCTGGAAGTGTCCTGAGGTGACGATGGGAGGTGTCCCAGGATTGGGGGTGGCACATGGGGTGGCTCTGGAGGTGTCCTGAGCTGGGGGGTGGCATTTGGGGCAGATCTGGAGCTGTCCCAGGACAGGGATGGCACCTGGGATGGATGTAGAGCAGGAGGTGGAGCTGTCCTGGGGTGAGGATGGCACTGGGGTGACTCTGGAGGTGTCCTGGGGTGAGGATGGCACTGGAGTGGATCCGGAGGTGTCCTGGGCTGGGGGTGTCCCTGGGGTGTCCGGGGGGGGCTGGGGGTGTCCCTGGGGTGTCCGGGGGGGCTGAGGGCTGGCTGTGCCCCCCAGGTACGTGGAGAGGGTGTCGGAGCTGCTGAAGCAGAAGCTGAAGCAGGCGGAGCTGCTCCTGGCCAAGAAGGAGGTGATGGCCCAGAAGCGCCGGGAGGCCCTGGCAGAGCAGGGATCCCTGGAGCCCAAGCTCGACCGGCTGCTGGAGAAGACCAAGGAGCTGCAGAAGCTGGTGAGGGAGGTGGGGGGACCCCCTCAGGACCCCCCCGTTTGCCCCCTGCCCGCCCTGAGCCCCCGGTGTGTGTTGCAGATCGAGGCCGACATCTCCAAGCGCTACGGAGGGCGCCCCGTCAACCTCATGGGCATCAACCTGTGACCCCCCCCAGAGGGGCAGGGGGGGGATCCTGACCCCCAGACCCCCCCCTTCACACCCTGGGGGTGCTGCTGGGGGGCTGTGGCCTCGCTGAGGGCGGTGGTTATGAGGGAATAAAGCAAATTCTCCCGCTCATCCATCTGGATTTTGGGGGGGGTGGAGAGGAGCCCTTAAACCCCCCCGAGGTTGATCCCAGGGAGCCCCCCCATGCCCTGGCCTTGGGGGGTGGATTTTGGGATACAAACGAATTCTCCCATTCATCCATCTAGATTTTTGGGGCAGAGGAGTCCCTAAACCCCCCGAGGGTGGTCCCAGGGATGTGGGACCCCCCCCCCATGCCCTGGCCCTGGGGTGGCCCTGGTGGGGGGAAGCCCTTCCTGGAGGGGGTGGATTTTGGGATACAAATGAATTCTCCCACTCATCCATCCAGATTTTTGGGGCAGAGGAGCCCCTAAACTCCCCGAGGGTGGTCCCAGGGATTTGGGAACCCCTGTCCTTGGGGTGGCCCTGGGTGGGTGGGGAGCAGAACAGCCCCCCTTGGGGGGTTGAGTAATAAACTGTTGAGTAAGAAACCCAGTTCTCCCACCCCTCTGGATTTTGGGGAGGGAGGAGGAGCCCCTGAACCCCTATGGGGGTGATCCCAGGGATGTGGGACCCCCTGACCTTGGGGTAGCCCTGGGTGGGGTGGGAGCAGAACAGCCCCCCTGGGGGGTGGCTGTTGAGGAATAAACCCAGTTCTCCCACCCCTCTGGATTTTGGGGGGGAGAGGAGCCCCTGAACCCCCCAGGGGGTAATCCCAGGGATGTGGGACCCCCTGTCCTTGGGGTGGGGAGGGCAGGGAGGTGTCCCAGGATGGGGATGGCACCCAGGCTGGATCTGGAGCAGGATCTGGAAGTGTCCTGAGGTGACTATGGCACCTGGGATGGTTCTGGAGGTGTCCCAGGATCGGGGGTGACACGTGGTGTGGCTCTGGAGGTGTCCTGAGCTGGAGGGTGGCATTTGGGGCAGATCTGGAGGTGTCCCAGGATAGGGGACACCTCCCCTTGGGGAAGGGTGTCCTGGGCAGGGTGGGGAGCAGAACAGCCCCCTTTGGAGGGGGGGGGTGGCTGTTGAGGAATAAACCCAGTTATCCCACCCCTCTGGATTTTTGGGAGGGAAGAGGAGCCCCTAAACCCCCCTGGGGGTAATCCCAGGGATGTGGGACCCCCTGTCCTTGGGGTAGCCCTGGGTGGGGGGGGGAGCAGAAAAGCCCCCCTGGGGGGTGGCTGTTGAGGAATAAACCCAGTTCTCCCACCCCTCCGGATTTAGGGGAGGAAGAGGAGCCCCTAATCCCCCCGAGGGTGCTCCCAGGGGTGCTGCAGCTCCACACCCTGTCCTTGGGGCGGCCCTGGAGGGGAAGGGGGTGGGCAGAGCGGCCCCCCCGTGCTGACAGCCCTGCCCGGGGGTGGGGGGGCGATTGGATTTTAATTTCATAGCAGAGCAGTTGATTCATGGCCGGGTGTCGCCGGCGGTGACGCCTGTAATGACTTTCCTTGGCGGGCGGCCGCCGACTGACACCGCTCATTATTCCTGGCGCTCGTTAGCGCGGGGGGGGCCCCGCGCCCCGCCGGACAGTGAGCGATGGCCCCCCATTAATCACCCCCCGCATCGCCCCCCCCGCCCCTACTGGGCTCTACTGGGACGTACTGGGCTGGGCAGGGCTGGAGCCCCGCCCCCTCCTGGCATCTTTGGGGCGGGGCTGCCACGCCCTCTGACGTCACGACAGGACATTGGTCCCCATGGGGGGGTCTTGTCCCACCCCACCCCACCCCCCGACACGTCACAGCTGCTTATGGGGCTGGGTCTGCTGTGGGACCACCCCCCAGGCCGGGGTTGGGACCCCCAAAGGGGCGGGGGGGTCCCAAATGGAACAGGGGTTTCTCAATGGGGCAGGAGGGTCCCCAGTGGGGCTGCCGGGGGGGGGGGGGGGCTGTGCCGTTGGCACCCGGACCAAGACCTGGGGCTTTGTAGGACCCCTGTCCCCATCCCTGTGCCTGTCCCCATCCCCTTCCCCATCCTTGTCCCTGTCCCTGTCCTTATCCCTGTCCCCATCCATGTCCCTGTCCTCATCCCTGTCCCCATTCCTGTTCCCGTCCCTGTCCCCGTCGTCGTCCCTGTCCCCATCCCCTTCCCCATCCCTGTCCCCATCCCTGTCCCTGTCCCCATCCCCATCCCTGTCCCTGTCCCCATCCCCTTCCCCATCCCCATCCTCATCCCCATCCCCATCCCCATCCCTGTCCCTGTCCTCATCCCTCTCCCCATCCCCATCCCCTGTCCCCATCCCTGTCCGTGTCCCCATCCCTGTCCCTGTCCCCATTCCTGTCCCCCTTCCTGTCCCCATCCCTGTCCCTGTCCCCATCCCCATCCCTGTCCCCATCCCTGTCCCTGTCCTCATCTCTCTCCCCATCCCCTCTCTCCATCCCCATCCCCTGTCCCCATCCCTGTCCCTGTCCCCATCCCTGTCCCCATCCCTGTCCCCCCCAGCCGTGGGGCTCACGGGGTGCAGACCCCCTGGTGCATCACCCGGGGGTCCCAGCCCGGCTCCATCTCTCCCCCCCCCCAACATTCCCGTCCCATCCCTCCCCCCCGGTGCCACCCCCGGGGGTCGCGCCGAGGCAGCCGGGCTTGGGGGAGCCCCTCATTACCCCGCTAACGGTGATTAACGGGCTAATTAAGCGGTGTCTGCCGCTCCCGGCTGGCTGGGGACGGAGCCGGGGGGCGCGGAGGGTCCCTCCGTGAGGACGGGGGGGGTCCTGGGATGGGGGGTCTGGGGGTCACCGTCACCCGCGTCTCCATAGCGAAGGCATCCGGCGGGGGGGGTCCGGCCATAAAGCCCCTTTATCCCTGGAACTAACGCCCCCCCGCCGCAGGGGTCGCTCGGCCCCCGGCCCTTGACCCCCCCTGACCCCCCCGGGACCCCCGGCCCGCCCCGCAGGTCCCGGCGGGGGCAGAGGGCAGAGACCCCGCGGGGGGGTTGATGGGGAATTCAATGGGGTCACGCCGTGCCCCCACCCCGTATCCGACCACCGCCCCCCCCCCCCCCCCAGCTTCTGGGGCTTCCTTAGGGCCTTATGAATATCCCGGGGGCCCCTTTCCCAGCTTTTGGGGCTTCCTTAGGGCCTTATGAATATCCCTCCCCATGGCGGGTGAAGGATCGGCCGGCGCCGCCGATCGCTGTTCCCATTATCCCGGACATTCCCGGGAGACAATGACGGGAAGATAAAACACTCCCGGCCCTCCCCGCTGCTGGGGTGGGATGGGGGGGCTTGGGTGGGTTTCCTGCCCCCTCCTCCCCCCCCCCCCCGGCCTGCCCCCCGTGTCCCTTGGGATGCGGGGATGGAGGGATGGAGGGGGTGTGGAAAGAGGGAGCAGGGACAAGGACCAGGGGGATGGAGGGGACATGGAAAGAGGGGACATGGACCAGGGGGACACGTGGATGGACGGGAGAAGGACCAGGGGGACGTGGGGATGGAGGGGACATGGAAAAAGGGGACATGGAAGGACCAGGGGGGCCCGTGGAGGGAGGGGACACGGGCTGAGGGGACGTGGGGATGGAGGGGACATGGAAAAATGGAACATGGACCAAAGGGATGCATGGAGGGACAGGAGAAGGACCAGGGGGACATGGGGAGGGAGGGGACAGGGACAAGGGGGACACATGGATGGAGGGGACACGGACACAGGGGACACAAATCGGGGGGACGTGGATGTCAGGGACAAACAGTCCAAGACAAGGAGCCACTCCCCAAATTTCTGGGGTCCCCTGCAGGTCCCTGTCCCCCGTGTGTCCCTGTCCCCTCCCTGGCTGTCCCCGGCCTGCCAGGCTGCAGGAGGGGGGTCCGCGGCCCTGGGGGGAGGCTCAGGGCTGGGTTTGCTCCAGACAAAGGGATGGGACAGGGCTGGGAATGGGGATCAACCCCCCCCCCCCAGCCCTGATGGTGCCGGGGAGCGGCTCCTCCTCCCCCCGCCCCCCCCGAGGGCCCGGCTGCCGCTCCATCTCACCTGCCAGGGAGGGATTTAATTACCAATTAAGGTCCCTCCATCTGTCCCGGCCCTGTCCCCGCGTTCCCGCTCCCGTCACATCCCTGACATCCCGCTCGCTCCATTAACTGCCGGGCGCAGCCGGGAGCCGGCGCGGGGGCGGCCCCGCGGCCCCACCATCTGGGGGGCGGCCCGTGCCCCCCTCCCGCTGCCCCCCAACCAGCCCCAACCCTCCCCAACCGCCCCCCCCAGAGTCCTTGTGTGTCCCGTGCATCCCCCCCATCCATCCATCCATCCATCCATCCATCCATCCCTCTGTCCCTCCAGCTATCCTTGCATTGTTTCCTGCATCCCTCCGTCCATCCCTGCTTCCCTCCCTCCATCCCTGCATCTCCCTCTTCCTCCCTCCACCTCTCCCTCCATCTTTTCCAGCATCCCTCCATCCCTCCGTTCATCCCTTCCTCCGTCCCTGCATCCTTTTCTTCATCCCTCCCTCCATCCTGCTTTCCATCCCTCCCTAATTTCTTCCCGTGTGCCTCCATCCCTGGATCCCTCCATCCCTCTCTCCTTGCATTCCTGGATCCCTCCATCCCTCCCTCCTTGCATCCCCGGATCCCTCCATCCCTCTCCCCTGCTCAGGTCTCTCTGCATCCCCCTCCTCACCCCCTCCAGCCCCTCTCAGCCCATTTTTAGGGACAAGCAGCCGCTCCCACGGTCTCCAGTGGGGTGTGGACGGCAGAGGGGCTCGGGATGGCACCCCCTGTCCCCCCCCGGAGCCCCTCAAACCCCCCCCCCCGGGGCAGAGACACCGCAGCTGCTCCGCGGGCTCGGAATTTCCTCGTTAAAACACGGGAAGGGGCGACAGATGCCCCGGAGCACTCGGGGACCGATGTGTCACCCGGGGGGGGGGGCCGGGGGCGACACGACAGCTTCACGTGTGGGGGGGGTGTCAGCTGGAGCCGGCTGGGGGGTCCCGGGCTCTGGGGGGGTCCCGCAGATCCTTGGAAAGGGGCAGAAATAGGGAGAAGGGAAGAGCTGGGGCAGCAGAGAGGGGAAAAGCCTCGGGGGTTATTTTTGGGGGGGCTCAGGGTGCAGCCCCCCCAGCCCGGCAGCACCCGTGGGTGTGATGAGCTGGGGGGGCTCAGCCGGGGGGGTTTGAGGGGCTCATCGTGCAGCTCAGAGTGGCCAGGAGGGGGGTGCAGCCCCCGACCTGTCTCTGGGGGCTGCTCGGACCCCCCGACCCCAGAGGAGGGGGCTCCCCAGCCCCGCGGCCCCCCCGGCCGGGCCATCCATCACCGCGACAGCCCGGGGGAAGGCGAGGGGGGCTCCTGTGCCCCCTCCCCGCCCCGGGGGCTTCTTTCCCCTCCTCTTTCCCTTTCTCTTCCCGTCCGGGAGACAAAACCCGGCTGACAGGACGGGGCCGGGCCATCCATCAACGCGCCCGCTGGAACCACCTCTCGCCCCCTCCCCGCTAATGAATCCCCACCCCCCCCCCCCGCCACTGCCGCACCCCCAAACGGGCACCACAGGGACCCCCAAAACAGTCCCCCCCCCGGCACAGACACCTCCGGCACGGGCACCCCCAAAACGGGCACCACAGGGACCCCCAAAACAGTCCCCCCCCCGGCACAGACACCTCCGGCACGGGTACCCCCAAAACGGGCACCCCCGGCACTGCGACCCCCGATATGGGCACCCCAAAACAGCCCCCACACCCCTTCGGCTCGGCACCCCCCGGCCTGGCTGTGTGACCCCCCCACTCCGGTCCCCTGGACCCCCGGACCCCCCCATGTTCCTCCCCACGGGCTCGGGGTCCCGGCTCGGGTGGGGATGGGGCAGGGGAAGGGGGGATGTGGGTTTGGGGGTGACACGGGCTTGGAGGTCACTGGGTTTGGGGGCGTCAGGGTTTGGGGGTCCCATGGGAATGGAGGTGACAAAGGTTTGGGGTGCCATGAGATGGGGGGTGACTTGGGATTGGGGGTGACAAGGGTTTGAGGTTGACAAGGGTTTGGGGGTGTCAGATTTTGGGGGTGCTGGGGTTTTGGGAATCGCTGTCTTTAGGGGTCTCAGGGTTTGGGGGTTGTATGGGACTGGAGTTGACAAGGATTTGGGGGTTGTATGGGACTGGAGGTGACAAGGGTTTGGGGTGACATGGGACTGGGGGTCACTGGCTTTGGGGGTGCCAGGGTTTGGGGGCAGTGCAGCCCCAGCCTGGTAGGATTTGGGGCGCAGGGAGGCACAAACGCTGGATTTTGGGGCTGGGGTCTCCCAGCTGTGGGGTCAGCGTGGGTTTGGGGGCGCAGTGGGGTCGCGGGGGGGGTGGCAGAGTCCCGGGGACGCCCCCGGTCCCCGCGTGTCCCGGATCCCCTCTGTCAGCGACACTCGAGCCCCCCCAGCCCCGCGGCCCGGGGGGAGGTGAAGCCCCTTTGTCCGGGGGTCCGTGGGTGGCAGAGGCCCCTTTGTCCCCGTGTCACTCGGGGGGCACCAGCTGTCACCGCCCGGCTCCCAGAGGGGCCTTCGCGCTCCTCCTCCTCCTCCTCTTCCTCCCCCTCTTTGTTCTCCGCCTGCCCGGGATGGGGAGGGAGGGGGGGTCGGGGGTCCCCACCCCAAGGGACAGCGGGGACACAGATCCCCCCCCCAGGATAGGAGGCCGGACACCCCCGGGGGGCAGAAGGGGGCTCAAGGAGGGGGGTTTGGGTTGCGTTTCATCCCCCGCCCCATCCCCGGGGTCCGCGGGGTGACCGTTTTGGGGGTTCGGGGTGGGTGGGGGGTCCCACTGAGCCTTTGTCACCCACGGAGGGGGGCAGGTCCAGGGCAGGGGGGGCAGGTCCAGGGCAGTCGGTCCCTCCCGGGAGGGGACACAGGGGATGTGGGGACACCGGGGGGGGGTCTCCCGGAGCTTGAGAGGTTTTGGGGGGCACAGAAAAGGTCTGGGGGGATCTGAGCTCCGGCGACATCTGCGGGACCCCCCCCCCCGAGGGGACACGGGCAGCTCTGCCAGCTGCTCCCCCTGCCCGGCCCCGGGGGGGGGGGTCCATCCATCAAGGTCTGCCCCCCCGAAGCCCCCCCGAGCTGGGAGGGATGTGGGGTGTGGGGGGGTTTGGGGTGTCACTCGTGTTTTGGGGGGGACACAGACACACCTTTGGGGGCACGTGGCTGCACGGGGGGGTGACCGCAGCAGGGTTTGGGGGGCACCAGGGAGCGGAGAGGGGAAGGGGGTCCATGGGGGGGTTCCCCGGTTTGGGGTGTCCCGGGGGGGCAACGTGAGGGGGGTCAGAGGGCTGGGGTGGGGGTGGGGTCCTAAGGGAGGGGAGTCCCTGCGATTGAGGGGGGGGGGGGCATCGCTAGAATTGGGGGGCGTCCCCATGGGGAGGCTCTTTGGGATGTGGGGGACCCCAAGAAGGGGAGGGGGCTCTGAAAGGTAGAATTTGGGGGGTCTCAGGGGGTGCCGGACCGGGGGCGACCCGGGCGGGGGGTCCCTGGTTTGGGGGTGTCCCCAGGGAAGGTCCGGGGTTTGGGAGGGGTCAGAGTGGGGGGTCCTGAGTTTGGGGGCGGACCCGGGCGGGGGTCCTGGGTTTGGGGGGGCTCAGGGTGGGGTCGTCCAGGTTTCGAGGGTGTCCCTGGGGGAGGTATCGGGTTTGGGGGGGTCCTGGGTTTGGGGGGGTTCAGGGTGGGGTCGTCCCGGTTTCGGGGGTGTCCCCAGGGAGGGTCTCGCGTCTGGGGAGGCTCAGGGGGGGTGGTCCCGGTTCCGGGGGTGTCCCCGGGGGGGGTTATCGGGTTTGGGGGGGACCCGGGCAGGGGTCCCGGGTTTGGGGGGGCTCAGGGTGGGGTGGTCCCTGTTTCGGGGGTGTCCCCGAGCGGGTATCGTGTTTGGGGGGGACCCGGACGGGGGTATCGGGTTTGGGGGGGCTCAGGGTGGGGTGGACCCGGTTTCGGGGGTGTCCCCGGGGGGGTATCGGGTTTGGGGGGGGGTTCGTGGGGGGTCCACGCGCTGCTCCGCGGCAGCCGGCAGGGGGCGCTGCAGGACCGCAAATGCGCGAGCTGGGGGCGTGGCTAAGGCGAGAAGGGGCGTGGCCACGGGTATTATAAAGAGAATCATCAATGCAGGGGCGTGGCTATGCAAATGAAGGGTCGGGATGGCAGGGGAGGGGTCGGGGGGTCTGTGGGGTGGGTGTGCCAGGGTTGGAATAACCCCACAGTGAAAGGGTCCCCAGGCCGGGGGTCTGTAGGGTGGGGAGGGTCTGTAGGGTGGGGGGTTTCCAGGAAGGGGGTGATCCCGAGGCCAGGGGGGTGGTCTGTGGGGTGGGAAGGGTCTGTGGGGTGTGGGGTGGTCCCAAAACGAAGGGGTCCCTGGGCTGGGTGTCCTAGGGTGGGGTGTTCCTGGGAAGGGGGCGATCCCAAGGTGGAGGGGGGGGTCTCTGGGCTGGGTGGGGAGGGTCTGTGGGGTGGGGGGGTTCAGTAAGGGGGGGCGATTCTGGGGGGTTTGACCCCTCTGCTGGACCCCATTGCGGTGGTTTGAAATGCCCGATCTGTAGGGACTGGGATTTAACAAAAAACCCCATAAATGTCAGTTTTATTTCCAAAGGAAACACGGCGAGGAAGGAAAGACCCGCCGGGTGACATCGGGGACCCTCCACCCCACAGGAATTGGGGAGGGAAACTTGACCTGTGGCTGGATCCAGCTGGGAATGAGTGGGAAGGACAAATCCCTTCCCCCTCATTAGCGCCTAATTATTCCCTCGTTATTATTAATGTGGGGGCGGACACCAGACCTGTGAGGGGCTCCTGGAGGATCCCGGGTGATCCCACCCCTGGGGCACAGCCACCCCCCCTTCCCACTCCCATTCCCTGCCTTCTCCCGGTGTGGAATTTTCCAGTGACTCACCGGTTGCACCCAAATCTCCCCGATTTTGCTTTAAGCTCTGGGGCTCTGGAGCGTTTTTTCCCATGGGAATGGTGGGGTGCTTTAGGGTGCCCCCCTAAAGCAGCACGGGGTGGGGGAGGGCTGGGCACAGGGACAGGGACACCTGCCAGGCCCCAAATAGTCCTGGGGGACACTAAAAATAACCCCTGAGGGACAGCCCGGCTCGGATTCCTGGTTGGAAGCTGCCCATGGCACTGGGGAGGGTTTGGGGGGGCTGAGAGACCCTCTTTTTCCTCGTGGGGTGCAGGGGGGGGGAACTGGCACCAGAATAAAGCCCTGAAGTGATTCAGCCCCACTGTGAACCCTCAGAGGGGCTTCGGGGGGGCAACACCCCAAAATCTCCCATTTAGGGTGGGCAGAATCCCCAAATCTCCAACCCAGGGTGGGCAGTACCCCCCAAATCTCTCCCCAGGGGGCATCAGGGTGGGCAGGACCCCAAATCTTCCACCCAGGTGGGCTGGGGGGGGGCAGAACCCCCAAATCTCCAATCCAGGGAACATCAGGGTGGGAGGGACCCCCAAATCTCCAGCCCAGGGAACATCAGGGTGGGAGGGACCCCCAAATCTCCAACCCAGGGAGCATCAGGGTGGGAGGGACCCCCAAATCTCCAGCCCAGGGAACATCAGGGTGGGAGGGACCCCCAAATCTCCAGCCCAGGGAGCATCAGGGTGGGAGGGACCCCCAAATTTTCCACCCAGGTGGGCTGGGGGGGGGGGCAGAACCCCCAAATCTCCAGCCCAGGGAACATCAGGGTGGGAGGGACCCCCCAAATCTCCAACCCAGGGAACATCAGGGTGGGAGGGACCCCCAAATCTCCAGCCCAGGGAACATCAGGGTGGGAGGGACCCCCAAATCTCCAGCCCAGGGAGCATCAGGGTGGGAGGGACCCCCAAATTTTCCACCCAGGTGGGCTGGGGGGGGGGGGCAGAACCCCCAAATCTCCAGCCCAGGGAACATCAGGGTGGGAGAGACCCCAAAATCTCCCCCCCAGGGGGCCGTGGGCTGAGGAGCAGCCCGGAATTCGGGGGGCTCTGCTCCCCGTGGGACCGTGCCTGTGGAAATTCCCGGCTGTGGCTCGACCACACCCCGGCTCCCGTGGGTGTTCCATGGATTGTTTTCCATCGGGAGTCGAGATTAGGGACGGGGGAGCAGCCGGGGCAGAGCAAACCCATGACGCAAACCCGCTCGGATCCGGGCACTTCCAGCCTCCTGAGCACAATCCTCCGGCTGCTCCCTGCTCTCCCTGTTCGCCTGGATGCATCCCAGCCCTCAGAATTGGGGCTCTTTAGCTTTTGGGGGGGACACACAGCCTGTCCTCCCCCTCTCCCAAGCCTGGGAAACCCCCCCCAGCCTGGGAAACCTCACCCAACCCGGAGCCCGCGGTGATTTTTCCATGTGTGGTTTTTTGTTTTTTTTTTAGGGATGAACTATTGTCTCTGGCATCCTGTTTGTCCCGGGCAGGTTTCTGGGGCAGGGAAAAGGGTGCCTGGGATTGGCAGCTGCGGGAATTGCAGGCAGGGGTGGTGCTGCCTGCGCCTCCCACCTGCCCCCCCCCCCGTGGGCGCTGGCACCGATTCGGGCAGGAATCTGGATCAGGCACGGGCAGGAATGCCACAGGGATCCATGTGGGAATGTGGGAAGGGGTGAATAACCCGCTTGGAGATGGCAGGTTGGAACACTGGCCCTGCACTGTGGTTCCTCAAGGAGTCTTAAGGGTGATTTTAGGGGTTGATCACCCCAGAGAGGTGACACAGGAGCACTTTTCCACCTCCTCTCCTGCAGATCCAGTGGGAAAACCCAGCCTGGGAGCCCCTGGCTGCCTGGAGAAGGTCCTTGGGCATCTGGTGAGGTGACTGGGAAGAGTCACAGCCTTTCCCTCACCTTCTCACCCTCTCCAAAGTCATGGAATCCTCGATTCCTTGGTCAAACTCAGGCTGGCTGGTGGGTCATCCATGACCAGCAGCCTTGGAACGACCCAAGGATAAGTGTTAGGACCTGCCCCAGAGAAAGGGGAGGGGGGTAACCCAGGTTCTTAACAATAATTCCCTTGGGGTGGATCAGAGTGAAACGACACTGAATAATCGGTGTCTGAAAACATAGATTGGTAAGGTTTATTTTAACAATTCTGTATCAACAGGTATGTCAGCATTTTGGGTGTTGTCATATAACAATGTGCCATAGAGATAACCTTGGGGGGGGGAGAGAAAATGCATAGGGGAGAGAAAGACAGGATAAGAGTAAGGGAGAGTAAGGAAAAAGAAAAGATGAGAGTGGAAAAAGTGTATATAGTATCCGCCCACGGGGTCCAGCGATGACACTTGGGAGTGGCCTCTTCCGTGTCTGTCAGTTGAAGTGGTGGCCTTGAAGGGCCATCAGAGGTGTAAACTCGGCTCTTTCTGCCTTTTCAGGACTTGACACCTTCAGCACTGGAGGAAGGGACGGGCCCAACTGCCCATCCGAGGTCAAAAGCCTGCAAAAGTCTCCTAGAATGCACAAATCATTAACTGTTTCGGTCTCTGACAATAAGGAGACTGTTTTGGTGCCATGCAGAGACAGGGACAGCCCTCAGGAGGTGGCGGTGACACCTCCCGGGTGCCAGCTCTGCCTGGGCGCTGGGAGCCCCATCCTGCTCCAGTTCTCCCTCCCCAGGGGCATCTGGCACTGGGCGGCCCCTGCCTGGGCAGTACCCCCAGATGTCTCATCCAGGACATCACAGTGGGCACTACTCCCACCAGATGTCCCTCCTGAGGTGTCTCCAAGTGGCTCTGGGGACCCGCGGGGCCCTCCAGGAGCATCACCATCCCCAGGGCGTGTGGCTGCCCAGGGCGGGCCCTGCGATGCTCCGGGGGGGAAAACCAGGCTGAGAAATTCCCTCAGAACCACCCCAGAACACCTCCTCGCCGCGGTGTGGCCCCCTCAGAGCGCCCTCTGCCCCCGGGGGGATTTGGGAGGGTCACCGGGTCCCCCCGGGCCGGTATCGAGGCCTCGCCTCGCACCGGAGGCCCCGGGGCGCCCGTTGCCATGGCAACCGCTGCGGGCCGCGAAGGCGGGCGTTGCCGCAGCCCCGCGGCGATTGGTGCGCGCCGCCGCCACTCAAGAGCGCCTGCCCCTCTGATTGGCGGACGCCGGCGGGGGGGAACTCGCGCGCCATTGGGCGAAGGCGATGCCACTCAAATCGCCCGGAGGGGTGTGGGGGGCGAGCCGCAGCTCTTCACGCTCCTCCTCCCTGATTGGCCCTGGCGGCGCCGAGCGCGAGGGCCGCCCGCGCGCCTATTGGTCGCCCCGCCTGCCCATCCGGGCGGTGCCGCCAGGTGGGCGGGAGCAGCGCCCCTCCGCCGCCTCCCCATTGGGCGACCGCTCCCTTCTGCGGGCGCTGATTGGCGGCGGCGCCGCTGCGGGGCGGGGCGGGGCGGGAGGAGGGAGGGAGGGAGGGGGGGGCGGTTGAAGGCCGGGGCGGGGAGCTGGAGCGGCGGCGGCGGCGGGGCCGGAGCGGAGCCCCCGGCGGGTACCGTGGAGGGAGAGGGTGGAGCGCGAGGGGGAGGCTGGAGCTGTGCGGGGGCGGCCGAAGGTGCGAAGAGGCTTGGGGGGGCGTGGCGGCGGCGGCGGGGAAGGCGCGGCGCCGAGGGGGGAGAGCGGCCCGGGCCGCGCGCGCGGGCGGGCGGGGCGGGTCACGTGGCGCGCGGGGAGCGGGTCACGTGGAGCGCGCGGGGTCTTAAAGGGCCCCCGCGACGGGTTTTGGGGGGGGACAAGAGGGGGGCACGTGGGGGGATATTGGGGACCCCCCCTCATTGCTCGGGACCCTCTCCTCCCCTCCCTCGTTGCTGCGACGCTCCGTGCTCGGCCTCCCCCTCCCTGGGGTCTGGAGCCGCTCCCCGGCCGGGGGGAGAGGTGGTAGCGGGGCGGGCCCCGGGGGGGTTCTTTCATATGGAAAAACCCCCTTGTGGAGCGGCTGGAAAACTGGGCTTAAGGAGGGGGAGAGCGAAAAGGGAGCCGGATTCCTTGGGAGAGCGGGAAGTTGACGCGCCGGCCTAAGAATAGCTCGGGGAGGGGAAGCGCCGTCGCCGAAGGTAACTCCGCTTTCCAGCGAGATTCCCTGGCTTTTTTTGCAGGGAGAAGGCGCCGGGGGAGCGGGGCCCGCGCACGGGGTGGTGCCGCGGTGCGTTACCGTGTTTGCTCTCTGGTTACATTTCAGCCGCTGATGAAATCGCAGCCGGGAGCGGAGGAGTCTTTGGACCTTCCCATGGTCGGGACCTTTGACTCATAAAAGGCTCCTTCAAAAGGCTTCGGGAGCAGAAGAAGGGAAGGAAGAGCGGCCGCAGCAGGAGACGGGGGAGAAGGAGCAGAGCCCGACCTGGAGCGTGGGGAATTAGGGGGGGAGAGAGGAAGGCGCTGTATGTGGAGTTTTTGGACAGTAAGTCACATGGATTTTTATATCTCTGGGTGACAAAACACAAAGGGAAAGGGGAGGGTGGAGCTGCCGGGGAGAGTTGTCGCTTCTGGAGGTTCAAACCTTCGATTTCCTTGTTTTTTTTTCAACCACCCGGCCCCGGAATTTTTACGGGAAAACAAAGCCCTCCCGAACCAGAAATCCTTGCCCGTTCCTAAACGTCCTCGGCCATCCTTGAAACTTTTATTTTGCTTCCTTTAGCGCTGCCCTGAACGCCAATCACCCCTTTTATTTTGCTTGCTCGAAAGTGGGGCAGAGCAAAGCCAAACCCAACCAACCTGTTGGTGTGGAGGCTTCGCCCGCCGCCGGCAGCTTCTTGTTGTTGTTGTTCATTCCCAAACATTCCACCTGTTTGTTTTGGTTTTTTTTTTTCCCCCCTTCTCTCTCCTCCACCAGAGATGCTTTCTCTGAAGAAATACTTCACCGAAGGCCTCATCCAGTTCACCATCCTGCTCAGCCTCATCGGGGTCCGTGTGGACGTGGACACCTACCTGAATTCCCAGCTCCCTCCTCTGCGGGAGATCATCCTGGGCCAGAGCTCTGCCTACACCCAGACCCAGTTCCACAACCTGAGGAACACCTTGGATGGCTATGGCATCCACCCAAAGAGCGTGGACCTGGACTATTACTTCACCGCCCGCCGGCTGCTCAACCAGGTGAGGGCCCTGGACAGGTTCCAGGTGCCCAGCACCGAGGTCAATGCCTGGCTGGTGCACAGGGATCCCGAGGGATCCGTGTCTGGGGGACAGCCCAGCGCCGGGTCCGGCCTGCAGGATGGCAGCAGCGCCGAGAACGGGGTGAGGGAGAGCGGAGCCGAGCAGGGATTCGGGGAGGAACTGGAGGATCTGGGAGCCGTGGCCGCGCCGGCGAACGGAGACCTCACCAAGGAGGTAGGGAAGAGCTGCTTTGCCCGGGAAAAGTTCGGGGTGAAGCTGTTTAAAGCTGGGATCTGGGAGCTTTCTGGTGCACACCCAGCGAGCAGGACGGGATATCGTGTGTGTTTGGCACTTAGGGAAAGTGTGTCCCTGCTCGGGAATGTCGCAATCCTGGATCCTGGCTCGGTTTCAGCGCTCCGGGGGTAATTCCAGGGGAAATTCCGGGGCGTTGTTTTTTTTTTCTCCCCCCCCTCACTTTTTTGTTTGGTTAATTCTGGGTTGAAAGGAAGAGTGAAAGGAGGGGGAAGGGGTTTTGGGGGGCAGCAGAGCTCTCGTGACTCAGTGTTGGGCAATGGAGCAATCCAGCTGGGGAATAAACAGGAGCAGTTGGGAAAGAGCCCCAGCCCAGGTGTGGAGCAGGTGGTTGGGTTACTTGGCTGGAGCCCGGCCAGGATTCGTGATCCCTGGCTCAGTTTTCCTCCCAGCCGGGTGGGGAGAGGTGAACTGGAAAGGGGCTTATTTCTCCTGCCCGAGCACAACCTTTGGGATGCAATTCCAGGCTCTTGGGGAGCTGCTGGAGTGGTTTTGGTGACGCTGCCTTCGTCCGGCGGCTCCGTGTGAGGGGGTGTCGGGGGTGATCCATGTCCTTGGGATCTTCCCAGGATCGTGGAGAGGGATCAGTGGTGATCTGTGACCTCAGGTCCTTCCGGGGTTAGTGGCGATTCCAAACCTTGGGTCCTTCCAGGGTCAGTGTTGATTCCCAGCCTTGGATCCTTCCAGGATCAGGGTTAGGGGTGTCAGTGGCGATTCCCGGCCTCGGGTCCTTCCAGCGTCGCTCCAGCGTCTCCCAGGTCGTGGCTGGGCGTGGGAAGAGTGGAATTTGAGCCGGGCCAGCCCTGTCCCTGCAGGAGGGGAGGGCAGCTGGGATGCTGGGAGCTGTTGTCATGTGGCTCCGGCGCAGCAGCAGGCAGGGAATGGGAACGGGGCGTGGGAATGGGTGTGGGAAGGGGTGTGAGCGCCGCAGAGACAAAGGTGATGCTTGCTTTGGGTCTGGGATTGATGGATGAGCAGCGGGATCCTTCCCTGGGAATGGTGTCCTGGTTGGACCTGCAGGTTTTCCGTGGGTTTTCCCATGGGGGTCTCCTGGCTCCGCTGGGCTGTGGGATTGAGGGGGAAAATCCCGTTCTGGGTTGGGAAGTGACCTTGGAGGTGTCAGAGGGTCACAGAACACGAGGCCAAACCTTCCCACCTTGTGCTGCTTCCCTGGGAGCGGAGAGAGGCAATTCCCTGCCTCGGGAATGGCGAAGGATGTGATGAAATGCCCTGTGCAAGGTCACTCCTGGAAGGGTCCGTCGTCCTTCCCAAGGCTGCCATTCCTGGCTGAGGGCCTGGGGAGCCTCCCCAGTGCCGGGTGGGGAAACAGGGATCTGATTTTAGGGAGGAAGGTTGCGCATTTGGGGGAGGTGAAGGCTGGTGGCTCCTGTTTTCCAGAGGCCTCTGTGCAGCTGCATCCCGGGACGTGCTGGGAATGAACCTCCCGGCCGGGCTGGGAATCTCCTCCAGGGCAGGGTGTGAGATCCGCAGCTGCACTGAGCCTGCTCCCGGGGTTTGCAGCATCCCTGCTCTTCCCCGGTGGCTGTTTGCCACGTTTTCCCCCCCAAGCCCCTGGATGGACAGGAGGGGAGGGTGTTGTTGCCAGGGCCCAGCTCCAGGAAATCCCGTCTGGCTCCCACGTCACTCCAGTCACACCATCCCTGTGCCCTCCTCCCCCTGGGGCCAGCCAGACCCAACTCGCTGCTGCCACGCTCCAAACCAGCCTTGTTTTAGGGGGTTCTTTGTTTTTTTCTTTTTTCCTTGGTTTTGATGTCTTTGTCCCCATCCTTGACTCCCTCCCCCAAACCTTTCCAAGGGGAGTATCCCGGGAACTCTGCAGCTCCCTGGGAGGCACCTGCAGGGCCTGGGGCGGGTGATGATGATCTGCAGATGGCTCCAGGGCCGGGCTTTAAATTTTTCCATGACTTTCCCTGGCACATTGCGACTCCCTGGGCCAGGCACGACCTTGCTTGGGAGCGAGGGGGGTGTGGAATATGGCTGATTATAAATAATTTTGGGAATGCTGCAGAGGGGCATTTTTTTTGGGGGGGCGTCGCAGTTGCGAAATAGGGAAATGGGGAATCCAGTTGTTTTATCCCACGGATAAAACAAACAGACCAAAAAAAAATTAAAAATAATAATAATAATAATAATAAAAAAAAAAATGCCCGTTTTGATCCGGGGTGGCCGCCGGGTTTAAAGACAAAGCTGGGATTTAATCCCGGGCGCTTCCCTCTGCAGCATTGGGGGTGGGGAGGGCGGGAGGCTCCGTGCCCGCCCGGGGCCCGTTTCCACAACACCCGGGGATAAAAATACGCGGCCGCGGGACATGTGATGAGCTGCGGGGGCTCAGCCCTGCGCCCCCCCCCCCCTTCCCAGCGTGAGGGGGGGGATCTCCTTACACTTGGCCTTGGCTCTGGTTGGGGGGGGGCTGTGCTGTGGTTACCGCCGGGGTTTGCTGGGACGGTCTGAGGGAGGAGGGAGGGTGAAGGGGGTTTTTTTTGGGGGGGGGGATTGAGAAGCGCCCGGGGGTCTCACTGGGGGAGTTGCGGGGGGCGACACTGGGGTCGCCCCCTCTGGGTCGGGGTGTCCCGGGGGAAGCAGCCAAGGTGACCCCGCGCTGTGAGCCCTCCCTGCTGCCCTCCCCACGCCCGGGGGGTCCCGGTGCCCCCCCCCCCCCCAATTCCTCATTTTAGGGGGGGGATTTGGGGTTTTTGGGGGGGGGCGGCCCCGCTGCGCCAGGGCGGGGGCGTGGCCCGGGGGGCGCTGATTGGCTGAGCGGGCGGCCCCCGCTGGCGCTGATTGGCTGCGGCCACCGCCCCGGGGGGCGGGGCGGGGCGCAGAGGGCGTGGCCGGCGGCGCCGCATCCCGGCGGGGAGGGGCGGGGCCTGTGCCGGGGTGGGCGGGGCTTGGCGGCCGCCGCAGCCGGGAACGGGCGGGGGGGGTTTGGGAAGTGGGGGGGGAGCCCCTCCCGGTCCCTCCCGAGCCCCTCCCGGTCCCTCCCGAGCCCCTCCCGGCCCCGCCGCAGCTACAGCAGCAGCATCCGCCGCACCGGGGGCGGGGGGGGCACCTGTGGCCGGTGGGGCGGAGCGGAGCGCGGTTCCCCCCCCCCGCCACTGCCGCCGCCGCCGCCGCCCCGGCCGGCGATGCGTGAGCGGCACCGCGCCCCGGCCAACCCGCCCCGCCGCCTCCTCCTCCTCCTCCTCCTCCTCTTCCTCCCCCGGGGACCATGATCGGCGTGCGCCGCGGCCCGGGCGGCAGCTGGGGACATGAGAAAGGTACCGGGGGGAGACACACCGGGGGGGGGCTGCGGGGACCCCGGGAAGGGTCCGGCGGCGGCGGCGGCGGCTGCTCAAGTTGCATCAGGTGGGTGGGAATGCGGGGATTTTCCTGCCACCCCACCCCTTATGCAAATAGCCGGGATGGCACCACGGGCTGATGCAAGGCGGGCACGGCGCAGCCACCGCCGCGACGCGGGCCCGGGCGGCCCCCGCCGCCTCCCCCGGCGGCGGGCGGGCGGCCATGGGCGGCGGGGAGGGCAGGGCCGGCCATGCGGAGCCCGCAGAGCCGCTCCCGGGATCCCCGCGGGGCGCTGGAGCCCCGGCAGGAGCAGCGCGGGGCTCCCCGGGTGGGCTGCGGGCTGGGGTACGGGGTGGGGGGGGGATTGGGGGTGGGGAGAGGGGGTGGGACCGCTGGGTGGGGACCCCCCCCCCAGCGCAGGGGCTGAAGGAAATGTGGTCTGTCTTGCAGGACATCGATTTGATTGACATCCTGTGGAGACAGGATATTGATCTCGGCGCTGGGCGAGAGATTTTTGACTACAGCCACCGGCAGAAAGAGAGCGAAGTGGACAAAGAGCTGAGCGATGGGAGGGAGCGCGGGGACAGCTGGAGGAGTGCAGGGAATGAGGTCTTGGATAGAAACCTGCTAGTTGATGGAGAGACCGGGGAGAGTTTCCCTGCGCAGGTAACGCCCCCGGGCCGGGCTCTGCTTGGGGGCCTCCTTGGGGGCCGCTCGGAGCTGCAGCAGCAGGGTTGGCCCAGGTGGGCGACAGGATTTGGCGCTGGCGAGGCCAGGGCAGGGCTGGCCCCGCGTGTCCCCGTGTCCCCGGCAGCCGCAGAGTCCCCTCGGCCCCGTGGCGAGTCCTTGCGTGGCAGGAGGCAGGGGAGAGGCTCTCCAGCGCGTTCCCGTTCCCTGGAGCAGCAGGATGGAGCACTGGGTGGGGCCTCTGGCTCTTTTTTGGATGCGCTCTATTAAAGCCCTGCTGGAAGGAGCTCGTTCCCTCAGCACCACCTTCCCCGAATCCCGAGGCTACGATTCCCTGTGTTTCCTTCCCCCCCAGGTGCCCGGTGCGGAGGATCAGACAGCCCTGTCCCTGGAGGAGTGCCTTAGGCTGCTGGAGGCCACCTTCCCTTTCGGGGAGAACTCGGAGGTGAGCGGATGGGGCGGATCCAGGGGCTCTCCCTGCCTCACCCACCGGGATTTCGGTGCCTCCCGCATCTTTCCCGCAGCGAACCGGGTTTGGCCGCTCAGGAGGCTCCTTGAAACCACCCAAGGAGGGGGTGGGCCGCCATTAATTAAAGCCTCCCGGCTTTGCTCCTCGTTAGTCCGTGGCGAGGCAGGGAGGAGCAGGCAGGCCGTGGCCGGGAGCAGCGGGAAGGGCGCTGGGCTGGGGGGTGGCTGCAGTGCCGAGGCTCCAGCCCTGACTCCCCTCACGTGCTCAGTTCCCAGCTGCGGATGTCTCCGCCCTGAGCGAAGCCGTCCCCGGGCAGAGCCGGGCCCCGGGCGGCCCCCCCACCCTGCTGTCCCCCCTCCTGGCCGAGAACGAGTCGCCCTTCGACCTGGAGCAGCAGTGGCAGGACCTCATGTCCATCATGGAGATGCAGGTGAGCCCCGGGAGAGGGACGGGAAGGGCTTTGTCCCCCCAGGTGCTCCGTGAGTTTGGGTGTGGTGACGCCGTGGTGGCCCTGGGGCCCATCTGCTGCAGCCGGATGGGGGGAGCTCCTTCCAGCCTGGAACGTCGTCCTGTCCTTCACCGCGCTGTCCCCGCGTCTCTTCCAGGCCATGGAAGTGAACTCCACGACGGGCGAGAGCCTGTTCGGCGGCACCGGCGGAGACCTCCTGGCGTCCAACTACAGCCTGGCCCCCGGCACCCCCATCAACCAGAACGTGAGCCTGCATCAGGCCTCGCTGGGCAGCTGCTCCCAGGACTTCTCCCTCTTCAGCTCCGAGATCGAGAGCCCCTCCATGGCGGGCGGCTCGGCCCTGCTGCAGCTGACGCCGGACAACTCCACCGGCCTCAACAGCACCTTCGGCTCCACCAACCTGAGCGGGATCTTCTTCCCGCCCCAGATGAACAGCACGGGCAACGAGACGGCCGGGCCCGAGCTGCCCGACCCGTTGGGAGGGCTCCTGGACGAGGCCATGCTGGATGAGATCAGCCTCATGGACCTGGCCATCGAGGAGGGCTTCAACCCCGTGCAGGCCTCGCAGCTGGAAGAGGAGTTCGACTCCGACTCAGGTCTTTCCCTGGATTCTGGCCACAGCCCCGCTTCTCTGAGCAGCTCGGAAGCCTCGTCCTCCTCGTCCTCTTCCTCCTCGTCCTCGTCCTCCTCCTCGTTTTCCGAGGAAGGGGCCGTGGGCTACAGCTCCGACTCGGAGAACGTGGACTTCGAGGAAGCGGAAGGGGCGGTGGGATACCAGCCGGAGTACAGCAAGTTCTGCCGCATGAGCTACCAGGACCCGGCCCAGCTCCATTACCTGCCTTACCTGGAGCACGTTGGCCACAACCACACCTACAACATGGCCCCGGGGGCCCTGGATCCCGAGGAGCCCAAAGTGCCCGGCGGCGGCGGCAAGAAGAGCGGCGGCGCCAAGGAGAAACCGTCCGAGTTCCTGGACAAGCAGATGAGCAGGGACGAGCACCGAGCCAGGGCCATGAAGATCCCCTTCACCAACGACAAGATCATCAACCTGCCCGTGGAGGAGTTCAACGAGCTCCTGTCCAAGTACCAGCTCAGCGAGGCCCAGCTCAGCCTCATCCGCGACATCCGCCGGCGCGGCAAGAACAAGATGGCGGCGCAGAACTGCCGCAAGAGGAAGCTGGACACCATCCTCAACCTGGAACGGGACGTGGAGGACCTGCAGCGCGACAAGTCCAAACTGCTCAGGGAGAAGGTGGAGTTCCTCAAGTCCATCCGGCAGATGAAGCAGAAGGTGCAGAGCCTGTACCAGGAGGTGTTCGGGCGGCTGCGGGACGAGCAGGGGCGGCCCTACTCGCCCAGCCAGTACGCGCTGCAGTACGGCAGCGACGGCTCCGTCCTGCTCATCCCCCGCGGCCCCGCCGAGCCCCAGCCCCGGCGCCAGGACCGCAAGCAGAAGGACCGCAGGAAGTGAGGGCATGAGGGGAGAGAAGCAGGAGCGGGGATGCTTCCCCACGAGAGAGAGAGAGAACTGGAGAAGGGCTGAGCCTGGAAGTAACTTTTAGAGGAACTTTCATGCCTTCTTATCCGATATATCTTCTCAACCACGCAACGGGGGGGAACTGGCGCTGCCGGACGCTGCGGGAGCCGCGGGGGGGCCGAGGTTTTTTGTGGGGGTTCGGAGGGACGAGAGGAGGAGGAGGAGGAGGAGGAGCCCCCCCTGCGCTGCCCAGCCCGGAGCCTCCCACAACCCGGGATCCTTGGAGCGCAGGGACGAGCTGGCAAACTGCTGCTGGGGAGGTTGGCAGAGGTGGAAAAAAAAAAAACAAAAAAAAAACAAACTACTGTTAGGAACTGGCTTTAAGTAAGAAAAGAAATTTAAGCGGATGAACTTAAAAAAAAAACACAAAACAAGTTATAGGAGAGACGTTTTTCTGAACTTCCAAAGTTCTGTGATTTCAGGTAGTTGGATTTTTGGTTTTTTTTCTTTTTTGGTTTTTTTCTTCCTCCTTTTTTTTTTTTTGTTGGTTTTTTTTTTTTTTAATCCTTTCCTTTTTTCCCGAACCCGTTTTTGCCATCGGTGTGTGTGATTCAATCCGACTCAATTCCAGATTAACCAACATCCCTTCCCTAGATCAGACCAGTGCACACGTGGAAACACAAAAAGTGGTGTGAACTCCGTTAACCCTTTCCAGCCTGAGAGAGCTCAGAGCGGGGGGGGGGGGAAAACACCGTTCCCAGGGTGGGAGAACCAGCCTGGCAGGAAAGTTGTGATGCCTCGGGAAGGGGAGAGAGGGACTGGAGAGGGTTAAGGGATCCAGCAGGATCCGTGTCCCCAGCACCCTCGGAGCACGCAGAGCCTGCATGCCAACCCTGGCTTCTCCCACTGACTGCCTGGGGAGGAATCTGGGGGGGCCTCCAGGGCCCCCAACAGCACAAGGGGAGCGGTGAAACCCCGATCCCAATCCCAGCCCAGGCCCTGGGTTGTCACTTAGAGCCTTAGACAGCTGTAGGTCCCTGTCCCGTAACCGCGCTTGGGTTTTTCTGGGGCTTCAGCCCCCCCCTTTTTTTTTTTTTTCCTCCCCTTTAGGGTCTAGAAGTGCTTGTGTTGAGTAAAAAAAAAAAAAAAACAAAAAGGGAGAAGCCCAAACGTTCAAAGCTGCTCAATGTTCTCTTTGCCATGAAGATTCCGTGTAACCGTGTGATCACATTATAGGATTCTCTTCTGTCCCAAGGTGTTGGTCTGACTTCCTTTGTTTTCAGGAGGGGGGTGGGGGTAGTGCCTTGATCACTGTCGGTCTCTGCAGGGAGACCATCCTAGAAGCTGTATTTCCATATAGCACAGCTGGGAGTGTTCGGACTTTACCAGCAACAGAAACAAACAAAACAAACAAAACAAACAACAAAAAAAAATGCTTAAAAAAAGTAAAAAAAAAAAAAAAAAAAAAAAAAAAAGGCTTTTCCGAGCCAGTCCTGTGCACGGGATCCAGGGGAGAGGGAGGACTCGGGTGGTCACTCAAGGGAAGGACACCTGGAGAGGCAGGAGGGAGGCCTGGAGCAGCTGCCTGCTGGGCCACAGGTGCCCAAGGGCACTTTCTCCAGGTTTTTGGGAGAAGCAGTTGGATCTGGGAGTGCACTGAGGGGTGGTTGAGACCCCGGTGGGCTCGTCCATCCCCGAATCCCGGGATCCTGACGCGCGAGACGAAGCACAAAGTGGTGGAGCTGTGGGTGTGGGGAGGTTGGAAGGGAGGCCCTGTGCGTATGTTTTAAATTATTTTTCCTCTTAGAAAAACTTTTTCTTTGAATGGATCTGTGAACCTGTCAGGGAAAGAAGAGAGATTGTGTGAGCACAGGACAAAAATAAAAACGGCTTATTCACTGTACCACCCTCGGCTCCAGGGGTTTTTATTGGATATTTGGATGATTAAACATGGCAGGGAAACCAAACAGGGACCTTCTTCTTCCCTCCCAACAGCAGCTCCTGGCTCGGGGCTGGGAGCAGCTCCAGTTCCAGCAGTGGGTTGGGAGGAGGGAGTCGCTGTTGTCCTGCAGGGGATGGATGGAAAGAGAAGGAAAAGGAAAAGCTCCTCCTCTGCCTCAGCTCCTTCCTTCCTTCCTTCCTTCCCAGCAGGGTCTTCCCAGAGAAATCCAAGGAAAAGCGTGCTCCTGGTCAAACCTGCAGGTCCCTGAGGCCAAGTGCAATCCCTCTCCTTGGAATCTGGACTCCCAGGACACGGTGTCCTGTCCTCCCGTTGGCCTTTGCAGCTCCAGGGGCTGTTCCACACATCCCACCTTCCCTGCAGCTCTTGGATGCGGCGTCGGAGCCTGAGCCGAGGTGTATCCGATCCTGAGGGTGTTTCTATCCCAGCTCCTGCCCTATCCCTCTCCCTGTGGGATAATAAATCCTGACCAGGAGCGAGGACACCAAACCCTCCATCTCTGGAATGTTTCCAACTCCTCAATCCTGCAGTGGAGCCCCTGGGGGGCATTTTGGGTGGTGCTGGGGGGGGGGTCCCTCCAGGAGACCCCACACAAGCCAGGGATGGAAAGCTGCTCCTGGGAATTGCTGGTGTGGAATTGGCATTTTGGATGCCATCCTGGTGCCTCCACATCCCGTCATCTCCACGTATTTTGTCCTTGCAGATCCCCTTTCTCCAGGGGTTTTTGTCCCCGTGGCCTCCCTTGGCCAGACACGCCCAGAAGATCCGGCCAAAATCACACTTCCAGCCCCACTCTGCTCCCCAACAGCCTCCCACGGGTGTTCCCGTGGGCCAGATGCCCTTTTCCTGCGGATCAAACCTCTCCCTGCGGGAGTGGAAGGATCCATCTCCTCCTGGTGCTGGTGTTGAGTCCGGGCCAGCTCAGCCAAAGGGGAATGAGGAGCATTAAATCCACGCTCTGAGGTGCTTCCCCTCCCTCTTCCTGGGCTCCAGGGGATTTATTCCAGACATTCCTTCAGGGGCTGGGTTAGGATGCAACCCCAGCTGGCAGAGAAGCCCTCAGGGATTCCCCCACCCCTGTGATGGTGCGAGGAGGTCTCAGCCCTTCCAAGGGGGAGCAGAGGAAGGACAGGGGGGGCTGGGGAGGATCCACTGCTTGTTCCCAGGCCCTGCCCCTGCCCCTGTGCTCACACGGGTCATTCCTGGTGCACAAACAGCCCAGTGAATCCATGGGGAGGTTCCGAAGGGTGTCCCAGCCCTCCCAGGCTGGCAGAGCCCGCTCTGGCTCCCTGCCCGTGCCCAGCCCAGCGTGGGGAGCTCAGCCAGTCCCTCCCCTGGGCCCCCTGCCAGCCCACACTCAGCCCTTTGATTCCCAAGCAGGAATCGTCGGGGCTTCCAGCAGGGCCTGGGAGCTCTGATCCCGCTCAGAGCCCCGGCCCAGCCCTCGGATCCAGGGCCAGCTGCTCCTGAGCCCCCAGCCCGGGCTCTGTGGGGACACAGACGGGCTCCCCTGCTCTTCCCTGCCCTTCCCTGCTCTTCCCTGCCCTGCTCCAGCTCCGACCTGGAGCACCGATCCCGAGGGGAACCCCCGTGGATCTCCCCCCTGTCACGAGGGGCCGTTTTCCTGGACCTTGGTTTCTCAGGAGGGGCCACAGCAGGTCCCCAAAATCCTGCAGCTCCCAGCAGAGCCCTCAGAGCCCTCAGAGCCCCCCTCCCAGCGCCAGGATGGAGCAACCGGCAGATTCCAGCGACCTGGATCGATCTCCCGGAGCTCCCCCGGGACCTGCAGCCTCTGATGCTCAATTAAGTGGACGTTACCCTGGCCCTCTCTGGTGATTAATCCAGGTTTAATTGCTGCTGCTGCTGCTGGGCCAGGGCAGCATCTCCTTGTCCTGCCGGGTACAGGCTGTGCTGGCACAAATAACCTGGATTTCAACTGGCTCCCTCAGGAGTTCTGCAGCCCCTGTTCCACCCAAAACCTTCCTGCTCCATCCTGCACCCCTGGAAACACCAGAACCTCCGAGTCAGGAACCATCAGCCTCCCTCAGGAACCACCAGAACCCGGGACTGACTCTGCTCTGCACGCCCAGGAGCTCAGGGCCTCCAGCATATCCACACCAGGGATGGAAGGAGCCAAATCACCTCCTGCCAAACCAGAACCGCCGCCAGAGCCCTAAAAACCCCACCAAAACCACCAGGTCTGCTCCAGGTGCGGGTGAGAACGGAATTAAAGGCCACTTACCCACCTCTGGAGCCGGATCCTGGCCGGGAACACCCTCCAGCAGCATCTTCCTACACCAAAGCACGTCCCAAACCACAGCTACTCCTCCTGTCTCCACGGCTCAGGGCTCTGTCTAAACCTCTCTCCTCCAGGTGGAAGCCAAAAAAAAATCAGGACCAGCCGCTCCAGGACCTGCTGCCACCTCTTCCAAAGCTCCAGGGGAGCCACCAGCTCTCCTGGAATCCGAGTTAACCCGGCTCAGGGAGCACCTTCCTGCTCTACCCCCTCATGCCCAAAGAGAGCTGGAGGAAGGAGCCGAGGGTAGAGAGGATAAAAACAAACAAACAAACAAAATAAATAGATTAAAAAGAAAAAAAAAATAATCAGGATTATAAATCTAAAATTTTATTGAGACAAAAAAACTGACAGAGCTCGGTATGAAGTTAAAATCCAAACACGTACTTTACATTTAAACGACGTTTTCACAGAAACCTAAAAGCACACGAAATCTTTTTTTAAAAAAAGGTTTGTACAATGCAGGTCTAAAGAGAGAGATACCGCCCCAAGGAGGAGGTGCCAGGACTCTGGTGGGGCTCGGGACTCCCCCCCTCCCCCCCCCAGAAAAATTAAATAAGTTTCAGTATTTGTAATAAATCTGAGGGTTGGGTTTTTTTTTTTTTAAATTGAAGAAAAAAAAAAAAAAATCAACCCCCTCCGAAGGTCGGGGTCGTTTTGGCACCGACCTCCCCCCAAAAACCACCTCTTTGGGGGCAAGATGGGATTGAGGGGGGTTGGTTTGGTTTGTTTTTTTTTTCCTTGTGCTGCTGTTGGGTTTTTCCCTCTCCCTCCCCCAGCTCCCTGTGCTGCTTGGGCTGGACACAACAAATCACTGGGACAAAAAGAACGAGAGTGCTCAGAAGTCTCTTTCCCCTCCCTCCCCACCCCATATAATTTTGTTTTTTTGTTGGTTTTTTTTTTTTGAGAAATAGCACCTTAGAACGGAAAGAAGGGTAGAAAAGGCTTGAAAAGGGTTCAGATCCATCCCCCTCCCTCCCACCCCCCCCATACAATGCATGTGTCAGGAACTGGCAGTTCTGCTGCAGGACAATACAGAATCACAAGTTGGCATTTTCACAAGTCTCCCCCCCCCCTCCCACCCCCAAAAAACCATCACACCCCCCACCCCCCCAAACCCTTAAAAATCGCTCGCAGGGTTTTGAGGATTCTCAGCTCTGGAGATTTGGACATTCACAGTTTCAGTCTCGTGTCTCTGTCCCTGTCTCCCCAGTTCTGTCAGCAACACTGGGCTTTTTTGTTTTTTATTTGCTCCCCCTTCCCCTTTTTTTTCTTTTCTTTTTTTTTTTTAAATTTTAATTTTTTTTTCTTTTTTTCAATTCACATTGTTAAAAAAAAAAAACAAAACAACAAAACAAAACCCCAAACAAACAAACAAACAAACACACAAAGAGAAGATCTGGAAACGATCTGGAACGTTGTCACCAGACCTCACATCTCCCTCCCCAGTGAACGAGACTGATTTCCCCACGTCCCTCCCACCCCTCCCCCAAAAAAAAAACACCTTTACACCTGTAAATAGCAAAAGAAAACAAAAAGGAAAAAAAAAAAAAAGGAGAAAATAAAACAAAATAAAAGAACAAAATAAAAGAGAGAGAGACCTACACACATGCTACGCCTTAAAAATGCAGAGTTAACACTAGTGGGAAGAAGGCCGTGGGTTGCTGAGATGGTCTTTGAAGATGAAGCAGTATCCATCTGCACCCCCTGCATCCCCAGGATGAGTCCTTCATGGAAAAGGGGCTTTGCTTCCACTCCCCAAGAGCTGCTGGGAAACAAC
This sequence comes from Chiroxiphia lanceolata, assembly GCF_009829145.1. Lineage (NCBI taxonomy): Eukaryota > Metazoa > Chordata > Aves > Passeriformes > Pipridae > Chiroxiphia > Chiroxiphia lanceolata. The sequence continues at coordinate 5,481,828 of NC_045662.1, forward strand.
AACCCCTCCCACGCACCCCCCCCTCCCCAAAAATCCCCCTCCCGTATCCCTCCCATATCCCCCCCCACCCCTGGTTTTTCCCTCCCCCTCCGAATTGAGCCGGGCTGGTTGGAATCTGGACACAGCAGGAAAGCTGCACGAAGCGCTGGAGCAGCTGCAGGGGCACAGAAACCATACTGGTCTCTTCAAAGGGCACCTTCTCCGGCCGTCTCCACGTCCCACCCGAGCAGAGCCGCCTCCAATCCCCTCCTGCTCACACCCACAGGCCGCATCTCTCCACCAAGGGCCGCCCAGAGCGGGGAGAGAGGGCTTTAGTTCTTGTCCTCCTTCTTGTCGTCGTCCTCGGAGGGGTAGGAGTGCCATGTCAACCGCTCCTCGTAGAAGGAGATCACCACCTGAGGGCAGTTGATGTTGGCCTCCTTGGCGGGCACCAGGTCGGCCTCGTCCGAGTTCTTCCTACAAGGGAGCAGAGAGGGGAGTCAGGGAGGGGTGGGAGGGAAGGGGAGGTGTGGGAGGGAAGGGGAAGTCAGGGAGGGGTGGGAGGGAGGGGAAGGTGTGGGAGGGATGGGGAAGTCAGGGAGGTGTGAGAGGGACAAGGAAGTCAGAAGATGTGAAAGGGAGAGGGAAGTCAGGACGATGGGAGAGAGAAGCCAGGGAGGTGTGGGAGGGAGAGGGAAGTCAGAGGTGTGAGAGGGACAGGGAAGTCAGGGAGGTGTGAGAGGGACAGGGAAGTCAGGGAGGTGTGAGAGGGACAGGGAAGTCAGGGAGGTGTGAGAGGGACAGGGAAGTCAGGGAGGTGTGGGAAGGAGAGGAAAGTCAGGAGGAGGGAGAGGGAAGTCAGGGAGGTGTGGAAGGGAGAGAGAAGTTGGGGAGGTGTGGGAGGGACAGGGAAGTCAGGGAGGTGTGGGAGGGAGAGGGAAATCAGGGAGGGAGAGGGAAGTCAGGGAGGTGTGGGAGGGAGAGGGAAATCAGGGAGGGAGAGGGAAGTCAGGGAGGTGTGGAAGGGAGGGAGAGGGAAGTCAGGGAGGAGGGAGAGGGAAGTCATGGAGGTGTGGGAGGGAAGGGGAAGTCGGGGAGGTATGGAAGGGAGAGGGAAGTCAGGGAGGGAGAGGGAAGTCAGGGAGGTGTGGGAGGGACAGGGAAGCCCGGAGGGAAATCCAGAATCCAGGGAAATGGGATCCCTGGAGCCCCAGTGAGCCCTCCCTGGGTGGTTCTGGAGCAGGAGGAGCAGCAGGAAAAGCTCCGGGGTGAGTCCAGCTCAGGGATCAGAGCTGTGGCCCTGCCCCCAAACTCTGTCCTCCCACACCTCCACTGGCTTGGCTCCTCCCGTGTCACCAGAGCCCAGGGGACACTGTCCTGGCTCTGGGAGTCATGGAATCACTGAGGTTGGAAGATCTCCCAGACCGAATTCCCTCTGTGCCCGATGCTCACCCTGTCACTGAGGGCCACATCCAGCCCTTCCCTGGGCACCTCCAGGGGTGGGGACTCCAAACCTCCCTGGGCAGCCCCTTCCAGTGCTTTCCATGGAGAAATTCCTCCTGCTGTCCAACCTGACCCTCCCCTGGCACAGCTGGAGGCCGTTCCCTCTCATCCCATCCCTTGTTCCCTGGGAGCAGAGCCCGACCGCCCCTGGCTCCCCCCTCCTGTCAGGGGGTTGCAGAGCCAGAAGGTCCCCCCTGAGCCTCCTTTGCTCCAGGCTGAGACCCTCCCAGCTCCCTCAGCTGCTCCAGCCCCTTCCCAGCTCCGTTCCCTTCCCTGCACACGCTCCAGCCCCTCCATGTCCTTCTCATCCTGAGGGGCCCAGACCAGGACACGGCCCTCGAGTGCCCACAGGGGGACAATCCCTTCCCTGCTCCTGCTGCCACACCATCCCTGCTCCAAGCCCGGTGCCAGTGGCCTTCCTGCCCACCTGGGCACACATCCAGCTGCCAACACCAGCACCCTCAGGCCCTTCCCAGCTTTCCAGCCACAATCCCGGAGCATCCACAGGGACCCGACACTTGGCCTCGCTGCCCCTCGTTCCATCCCCTCCTCGGGGCAGCAGGGCCTCCCCAGGCCACCCTCCTGCCCCTCCCTGGCACAGAGTGAGTGACAAAGTGACAGTCCCCAAGGCACACTCACCACTTCATGAGGAACATCAGCTCCCCGCTGGAATCCGTGGCACCGATGATCCGCTCGGGCTCGAAGCCTCGGGCGAAACCTCGCGGCTTCTCCGACTGGAAAAGAGACAAATTCCCACTTGGAGCGTGCCCAGGGTGACACCCATGGCCCTCTCCTGGCCCCCAGGGTGACACAGCCCTGCTCTGGTCCCCAGGGTGACACCCCCAGCCCTGTTTTGGTCCCCAGGGTGACACAGCCCTGCTCTGGTCCCTAGGGTGACACAGCCCTGGTCTAGTCCCCAGGGTGACAGAGCCCTGCTCTGGTCCCCAAGGTGACACAGTCCTGCTCTGGTCCCCAGGGTGACACAGCCCTGCTCTGGTCCCCAGGGTGACACCCATGGCCCTGTCCTGGCCCCCAGGGTGACACCCATGGCCCTGTCCTGGCCCCCAGGGTGACACCTATGGTCCTCTCCTGGTCCCCAGGGTGACACCCATGGCCCTGTCCTGGTCCCCAGGGTGACACAGCCCTGTCCTGGCCCCCAGGGTGACACCCACAGCCCTGCTCTGGTCCCCAGGGTGACACAGCCCTGTTCTGGTCCCCAAGGTGACACCCATGGCCCTGCTCTGGTCCCCAAGGTGACACAGCCCTGTCCTGGCCCCCAGGGTGACACAGCCCTGCTCTGGTCCCCAGGGTGACACCGATGGCCCTCTCCTGGCCCCCAGGGTGACACAGCCCTGTCCTGGCCCCCAGGGTGACACCCATGGCCCTGTCCTGGCCCCCAGGGTGACACAGCCCTGGTCTAGTCCCCAAGGTAACACCCCCAGCCCTGTTCTGGTCCCCAAGGTGACACCCCCAGCCCTGCTCTGGTCCCCAAGGTGACACCCTCAGCCCTGCTCTGGTCCCCAAGGTGACACCCCCAGCCCTGCTCTGGTCCCCAAGGTGACACCCCCAGCCCTGTTCTGGTCCCCAGGGTGACACAGTCCTGTTCTGGTCCCCAAGGTGACACCCCCAGTCCTGCTCTGGTCCCCAAGGTGACACAGTCCTGCTCTGGTCCCCAAGGTGACACCCCCAGCCCTGCTCTGGTCCCCAAGGTGACACCCCCAGCCCTGCTCTGGTCCCCAGGACACGCTGGTGGCTGCCCAGGAAGGCTCAGCCTGCAATTCCAGGGCCAGGGAGATGCTCCAAGTGCTGGAGAACCTCTGGAGCCAGGCTGGGAGAGCTGGGGGGGTTCACCTGGAGAAGGGAAGGCTCCAGGGAGAGCTGAGAGCCCCTTGCAGGGCCTGAAGGGGCTCCAGGAGAGCTGGAGAGGGACTGGGGACAAGGGATGGAGGGACAGGACACAGGGAATGGCTTCCCACTGCCAGAGGGCAGGGCTAGATGGGATAGTGGGAAGGAATTCTTCCCTGGGAGGGTGGGGAGGGGCTGGGATGGAATTCTCAGAGAAGCTGTGGCTGCCCCATCCCTGGAAGTGTCCAAGGTCAGGTTGGAGCAACCTGGGACAGTGGAAGGTGTCCCTGCCCATGGCAGGGGTGGCACTGGATGGGCTTTAAGGTCCCTTCCCACCCAAACCATCCCATGATCCCATTCCCGAGGCCTGTGGGATCCGGGAATCCCCCTCAGGTGCCCCTCTGGAATGCTCAGCTGATGCTGCAGGAGAAGGATCTGACTCCCAAGGCCCAGCTGCTCAAAGCCCTGTGCCTGCCAAGATCCAGCAGCTCCTGGGATGGGAACCAGGCTGCAGAGCCTCTCCATGCCCGTTTTCCCAAGCAGGAAGCTCCGTGCTCCACCTCATCCCCCTTTTCCAGGGGCAACTCCTGCCCCTGGGAGTCCCAAACCCTTCTGGGGTTCTTCAGAAGCTGGGGGCTGGATTCACCCTTCCTGCCTCTGGATTCACTGAGCTGAGACAGCAGCTCGTGCCTCCTTCCCGAGGCTCCAGCTTTCCAAAGCTGCCTCCCTTCGGGAACCAAAGCTCCCGTTCCTTGGGAAAACCAGCTTGGAGCGACTGTTCCAGGGATCAGCCGCTGCACCAGGGGCAGGGGAGTGAGCCCAGCACCCCCACCCTGCCTCACCTCCTCCTTCTTCTTCTTTGGTTTGCTCTCCTCCCCCTTGTCCTCCGTGTCCGACTCCGCTTTGCGTTTGCTGCCCTCGGATTTCTCGCTCTCGTGGGCGGTTTTCTGGGATTGCAGGAATTCTGCGATGAGGTCCGGGCAGTCCAGGTTCTCCTCAGGCTCCCAGGTGTTGTCCTCGCTGCAAAGCAAACACGGCAGCTCAGTTCTGCAGCTCCCCTGCAGCTTTTTCCAGGCCGAGAAAATCCCGGGATTTCGGCCGAGGAGCAGCAGGTCGGCCCCTGGCCTGATCCCGGTGGGAATGTTGGAGGGCAGGGCAGGGATTCCCCTCCTCAGAACTGCAGCTCATTCCTCTGGCTGCTTGTCCCTCTCTGGGAAGGGGAAGACCCCCCCAGGGCCTGTTTGCAGGGCAGAACTGGGATTTTCCCACCCCAAGCCACAGGTTTGGGGTGTTTGGTAGAGCGGGATTTTCCCACCTGGAATTTGGGGGGTTTGGCACAGTGGGATTTTCCCACCCAGGCTGTGATTGGAATTTGGGGTGTTCGGCACACTGGGATTTTCCCTCCCTGCCCTCCTGGAGTTTGGGGTGTTTGGCACAGTGGGATTTTCCCACCCTGCCCTCCTGGAGTTTGGGGTGTTTGGCACACTGGGATTTTCCCACCTGGAATTTGGGGTGTTTGGCACACTGGGATTTTCCCACCCTGCCCTCCTGGAATTTGGGGTGTTTGGCACACTGGGATTTTCCCACTCTGCCCTGCTGGAATTTGGAGTGTTGGGCACACTGGGATTTTCCTACCCTGCCCTGCTGGAATTTGGAGTGTTTGGCACACTGGGATTTTCCTACCCTGCCCTGCTGGAATTTGGAGTGTTTGGCACACTGCGATTTTCCCACCCTGCCCTGCTGGAATTTAGGGTGTTTGGCACACTGGGATTTTCCCTGCTTTCCCTGTTTGCTCCATTCTCCACCCCAGGAGAGCCCCAGGGACACTGATCCCGCCTGGAATCTCTGGGATCCAAAGGCACAGGAGACGCTGGCACACCCCTGGCCCCCAGAGCAGCCGGCCGGAGCCACTTACTCGGAGAATCCTTTCCACTTGAGCAGATATTCCACCTTTCCCTTCACCACCCGCCGATCCAGGACCTTCTCCACCACATATTCCTCCTCCTCTTCCTCTAGGACCTCTTCCACTTTCTTCTTGTTCTGTTTTTTTCCCATTGTGCTGGCCAGCTTTTCAGCTTTCGGGCGACGCTGCTGCGAGGGGAGGGAGCCGAGGTCAGCCCTGCCTGTGCCACCCGGGAATTCTCCGGGATGCACAGGGGGCAGGGAATGCTGCCTGGGAGAGAACAGGCAGGGAGAACACAGAGGGACGGGTCAGGATGGTGCTGCCAGGCCAACAGGAATCAGAATCCCGGGATTCTGACGCAAAGCTTTGGGGTTTTTTTGCCTCTCCAGCTCCTCGTTCCAGCAATTCCATGAACGCTTTTCCCATGGGAGCTGTTCCACACCTTGTCCCTCCTCAACCTGCTCCCTTCCCTTTCCTCACCCCACACAGCCTAAAGGGTTGAACTGAGTGGGTTTTATATTAACTGGAAGTTAATAAATCCTTAATCCAGGTCAAATCCACGTCCCAGCCCCTGATCCCAACCTCCCCACGCTCCTTCCTTTCCTGGATCCGTGGATGGGCCCTCTGGGATATTTATCCAACTCATCACCCCACAGCACAGGGGGTTTTATTTCCCTTCCTTATCTTCCAGAGCTGTTCAGTCAATCCAAAAATCCCTGGATATCCATCCAGGGCTGGCTGGGAAGGGAGAACTCCGGATTCAGAGCCGGATGCCACCCACAGGGAAGCGTGTCCAGGTGGCCCTGGATGGGCTTTAAGGTCCTTTCCAACCCAAACCATTCCATGACCCCAAGATTCCATGACTCCAGGATTCCATCCAGTCCCCCAGAATGAAGGGGTTTTTTTGCCTCATTCAGTGAAGGGAACAAAAAAACAACCAAGCACCTGGAAAGATCCCATCAAAACTGAGCCAGAGCCTGAGAGGCTTTTCCCTCAATTCCCGGGTGGAAATGCTCCCACCAGCACCTCCAGTCCCATTCCAGAGGGAAGCAAACCTGGAGCAGCGAGGCTCCTGGAGGTCTGGAGACTGGGAAGAGGAGGAGGAGGAGGAGGAGGAGGAGGAGGAGGAGGAGGAGGAGGAGGCAGGGCTGGGTGTGCAGCACAACAATGGAAAAGCCTCTGGCATCTAATCCCGGCCCAGGAGCAGCAGGAAGCCCCAGGATCGTGTTTCACTCTGGAATTCCTGTGTTTCACTCTGGAATTCCTCAGCCAGTTCCTTCCTCTCCCCTCCATCCTCCTCCTCTGGCACCACATGGCTGCTGGAGAAGCTGCTGGAGAAGGGGCTCAGAGCCCAGCACGCCAGGGAAGAGGAGATTCCAAGGTGATTCCCAACGAGGCTCCGAAGAAACACTCCGGGAGCGCCCGGAGGGGCGAGATCCCGGGATTGCTGCTCTCAGCAAAGGAATTCTCCTCAGCTGCAGCCAGAAGGGCTCCAGGGAAAGCTCTGTGGGCACTGCCTGGAGATGGAGGAGCTGCTCAGGCACCTGAGGGGGCTCAGCTGGATCCGGGGAGGATTCCAGAGGGAGCAGCTGGATCCAAGACTAACGGGAGAGCTAAGGGGAGCTCGGGGAGGAGCTGCTGAAATTCCAGGGAAACAGAGAAGGAGCAACACCCCAGATCCATCATTTTCTGGAGCAGCTGGGCAGGGAAGATGCAAATGCAAGGCTGGGAGCACTTTGGGAAGGAGCTTCCCCAAAAAGGGCTGCGGGAACCTCCCCAAACCTCCCGGATATTTGGGGTTTGTCCCTTCCAGCTCCCTGGGCATCCAATCCAATCCTGGCTGCAGAACCAGGAGGATGAGGCCACGTTCCCAGAGCCAGCAGGGAGCAGAGCTCCTGCACAGGCCTCTCCCTGCACTGCAGGAAAAAGGGAGAGAGGAGCTCCAAAGCCTCCCTGGATTCATCCACAGAGCATCCAAGCTGCTCCACACCGGGAATAATCCCATGGAATCCTTGGCCACCAACACCCAAACCCTGCAATTCTGGGTGTTGAAACAAGGCCTGATCCCTCCCTGGATATTTGGGAAGGCAGCACGGGGGGAATCATTCCCTCCTCTCCAGGGATTCCAAACACACCTCTCGCTCCCACGGGGATGGAAAACGGAGCTGCTTCATCTGGGGGAATTTTTGGGAAGCACAGATGTTCCTGTTCCCTTTATCCGAACACCCCCGTGGCTGCCCCATCCCTGGGAGTTTTCCAAGGAAGCTTTGGAGCAAACCTGGGCTAAGGGAAGGTGTCCCTGCCCACGGCAGGGGTTGGAAGTGGATGAGATTTAAGGTCCCTTCCGACACAAACCATTCCATGATTCCATAGAATTTGGGGCTCTCCTGCCTGAGACAACAGTGGGATGTTCCCTAAAATTCAGGCTCAATTTTTTTATACTTCACACATGAAAAAAAAAAAACCCAAAAAAACCATTTCAAGACGAAATTTGGGATGAGTCAATGCCAAATCTTTCCGTTTTCCTTTGCTGCTCCATCCCTAAGGATGGAGGCAAAGCTGGAATCCTTTGTGAAAAGTGGAAGAGAGGGACAAAAAAAATAACTCCAGCTGGGAGGAAAAGGATCCAGGGCACACCTAAACCACTGGAAAAGAATTAAAACTCAAGGAAAAGGCTGGGAATGAGGAGACCCAGGAAAAAAAAAGCAGATTTTTGGGGCAGGAGGAAGAGCCAGAGGTTTAATCCAGATCCATTGGCTGCATCCTGAAGGATTAACGGTTCAGCTGAGCTTTAAGGACTTTTAAACTTCCAACATTTCCTCCTCCTGCCTCCCTCCAGCTTGGCTGGGATCACTCATCCCTCTAAAGAGTCCTGGGAACGCCAAGTTTATCCCACACATCCCAGGGAAAAGGCAGCAGGAACCTGCCTTTGGAAGTGGGAATGTCGAGGCTTCCACTCTGCAAACAGGCAGGAAACATTCCTGGGAATTCGGGGTGAGAGGCTCCAGGCTGGGAGCAAAGGGAAAGCCACAACCTCCAGGCTCAGCCACACCATTCCCAGTTAAATTCCCAATCCATGAGGGAAGGGAGCTCTGGATTTGAGAGGTGCAATGGGAGGGATGGGAATTCCCTCATTCCCTGCTGGAAAAGGAGAAAGGGAGGGAAGAAATCCTGCAGTTTTTGTTGTGTCACAGCAGGGACAACTCCTGAACTGCTCCAGAGCAGAGAAATCATGGAATCCCAGCAGGAATTCCAGGTGTGTTCTCCCGAAACACTGCCCTGAGTCCTGCAGGGATCCCTGGAGCATTCCCAGCTTCCCACAGACAACCCCAGGCCTGCACAGCCCATCCCAGCCTCATCCCAAGGGATCCAGGGGCTGCACCCGGGGACATTCCTGGTCCTCCCAGCCCATTCCCGGGTTCTTTTGGCTTTTCCCTGTTTCTCATCCTTTCCAATACCGGGATCCCAAGCACGGAGAGGGAACGGAGCCCGGGCACAGCCCAAGGTGCAAACTCCTTCCTCCCCCAATATGGGGAGGAATTCTGGGATTTGTCCCTATTTTTTAAGTTTCCAAACTCCACCACAGCAGAACCTGGAATATTCAGCCAGCACCTCCCTTTTCCTCAGGCTCTGATCCCTCAGTTTTCCGGGAACACACACGTTCGCTGCTCCCAAACATCGACCCCCCCACATCTCTGGGATCCCCCCCATCCCCATTCCCGATGTTTTCCACCCAAAATGAGGCCGCTGCCACCTCCTCCAGGCCACGTGGGAGCAGGGGAGCTGTTCCAGGAGCACCCTGAGCCAAACCCTGCTCCAGAGGCAGCTCCACATCCGCCCTTTCCACAGCCGTGTCCTTGTCCAGGGACACAAACCCAACATTCCCACAGGTCCTGCTCCATCCCAAGGGCTTCCCGACCCCCATTCCAAGCGTGCTGGCTCTCCCCTGCTCCCGAATTTCCACCGGGAAGAGCTGGATAAAGCCTGCCCTGATGCTGAGGCTGGGCTGGGACTCCTGGGCTGGGTGTCCTGGCAGGTGGGTGGCATTTTGGGGGGGGCTCTGGGGGAGGTTTTGGGGTCCCAAGGGGGGTGGGCTGTGCCCCCAGCGGGGTCCTGGCACGTGGGTGGTGTTTGGGGACACTTCATGGGGGGCTCTGGGTGGGTTTTGGGGTCCCCTCCTTCATGGAATGGGAGTTGGAACTCCCAAGAGGGGGGTGGGCTGTGCCTCCAGTGGGGTCCTGGCAGGTGGGTGGCCTTTTGGGGGGCTCTGGGGGGGGTCTGGGGGGTTTTGGGGTCCCAAGTGGGGTGGGCTGTGCCCCCAGTGGGGTCCTGGCACGTGGGTGGCCTGTTGAGGGGCTCTGGGGTGGTCTGGGGGGTTCAGAGGGGTTTTGGGGTCCCAAGTGGGGTGGGCTGTGCCACCAGCAGGGTCCTGGCACGTGGGTGGCCTTTGAGGACACTTTTTGGGGGGGTCTGGGGAGTTCAGGGGGATTTTGGGGTCCCCTCCTCCATGGGGGGACTGGACTGTGCCACTCCCCAAACAGCTCCTGCTCTGCCTTCCCCCCTCCCTTCCTGACACATCCCAGCTTCCAACCACAGCTTCCCAATCCCACCTCCTGCCGGCCCCACCCCAGGGGGGAGCTCTCCCCCAGCCCCAAATCCCCCTCCCCTCCAGCAGCTCTCCCTGCCCGGCCCCCCCCGGGATCGGCTGCCATCCCATTCCCGGCATTCCCGCAGCCTCTTCCCGCTCATTCTCCCCGCCAAAAGTTGACACTTGTCCCTCCCCGCTCCCAGCTGGAGCCGGGATCCTCCCCCGCTCCTTCCCCGGCCTCCCCTTTTCCCTGGAGTTCCCTTCCCAAGAACAACTCCCTCCCCATCCCCCCTGGGATTTCCTTAAACCCCCGTCCCCAAAAATCCCAATTTATCCCCCCAAAAGCGGGTCCCTGCTCCAGCCCTTCTTTCCCAAAGGTGCTTCCACCCCACAGCTTCCCATTTTCCCAGCTCCCCAACACATATCCTCCTCTTTCAGCACCCCCAAACACCCCCTACACCCTAACACCCCCACTGAGCCCCTCTCTCAGCACCCAAAATCCCTCTCCCAGCACCCCAAACCCCTTCCAGTGACCCCTCCCAGCATCCCAATCCCAAAATGCCTCTCCCTGCACCCCAAATCCCACTCCACCGGCCCCTCCTCCCTCCCAGCACTCCCAAATCCCCCCCAACCCTTCTCCCACCCCCTCCTCCACTACCCCCTCCCCAGCTCCCCAAATATCCCTCCACCGACCCCCCCCAGCATCCCAATCCCAAAATACTCCTCCCTGCACCCCAAACCCCCTCCGCTGACCCCCCAGCATCCCAATCCTCCCAAAATACTTCTCCCTGCACCCCAAACACCCTTCGCTGACCCCCCCTTCCAACCACCCCAACGACGCTTCCCCACCCCCTCCCCAGTCCCCCTAAAACCCCTCCCCAGCCCCCCCAACCCCGCAGCACCCCAATCCCCCCAAAATGCTTCTCCCTGCACCCCAAACACCCTCCACTAAACCCCCCCAACATCCAAATCCCCAAATGCCTCTCCCAGCCCCCCGAACCCCCTCTGCATCCCAATTCCCCCAAATACTTCTCTCAGCCCCCCCAAGCCCCCTCCCCTGACATCCCGACACCCCAAACCCCCCAAAATACTTCTCTCAGCCCCCCAAACCCCCTCCCCTGACATCTCAACACCCCAAACCCCCCAAAATGCTTCTCTCAGCCCCCCAAACCCCCTCCCCTGACATCCCGACACCCCAAACCCCCCCAAATACTTCTCTCAGCCCCCCAAACCCCCTCCCCTGGCCCCCCGACCCCCCAGCACCCCAATCCCCCCCAATCCTTCTCCCCGCACCCCAAACCCCCTCCGCCGACCCCCCCCCTCCAACCGCCCCAACGACGCTTCTCCCACCCCCTCCCCTGCCCCCCAAGACCCCTCCCCGACCCCCCCGCACCCCCCCTTCCCCAAATCTCCCCCTCATCCCCCTCCCACCCCCCCCAGCTCCCCCCCCATTACCCCCCGCGCCCCCCCCACCCCTCCCACGCCCCCCCCCGCGCCGCCCCGCGCTGCCCGCGGACCTTGCACAGCCCCGCCGCCGGTGTGTGATGGAAGGGGCGCGGAGGCCGGTCGGGGGGGGGTCCGGGCCTGGCCTCGCTCCGTCCGCCGCCCTGAACAAAAGAGCCCGGCCAGCGCCGCTGCCCGCCGTGCACACCGCGCATGCGCCGCGCTCCGCGCGGGGCGCGCCGGGGCTTGTAGTCCCGCGCCGCGCGATCCCGCGGTGGGGGCGGCGCGAAGCATGACGGGAGTTGTAGTCCGCGGTGCGCCGCGCAGCGCGCCGCGGGGCATGGTGGGATGTGTAATGGGAGGTGTAGTCCTCTGGAGCCACGCTGTGACTGAATTACACAATTAGGGTAATTAAGGGGGGGGGAAAAAAGCTCTGAGGGCACCGAGGCCAAGCTGTGACCCGTCAGCGCCGTGTACGCCAGAGCAGGGCACTGAGTGTCCCGCGCAGCAGGGTGGGTGCTGTGCACCCGGGCTGAGCAGAGCCAGAGCAGCTCTGAGTGGGGCGTGCCCGGCTCGGTGATAAATAATCTGATTTATGGAATTATTGAGGTTGGAAAAGCCCTCCGTGACCCTCGGGTGCAACCGTTAACCCAGCGCTGCCAACCGATGTCCCCAAGGGCCACATCCACGTGCTTTCTGAGCACCCCCAGGGGTGGGGGCTCCGCCACTCCCTGGGCAGCCCCTTCCAACGTTTAAAACCTCCTTCCATAAAGAAATTCCTCCTGCTGTCCAACCTGGCCCTCCCCTGGCACGGCTGGAGGCCTTTTCCTCTCCTCCTGTCCCTTGTTCCCTGAGCTGCCGCTCCCGAACTACAACTGGAGGCGCTGGGAACTACAACTCCCGTCATGCCCCGCACCGGAAGCCCCCGCCTCTTCCGCGCTATAAGCGCGCGCGCCGCCGCCGCCGCTTAAAGGGGCCGCGTCCTGTGCGAGGTGAGGGGGCCCCGAAGGGGGGGGGGGGAGGTCCCGGGACGGGCACGGGAGGGTCCGGGTGGGTCCCCTGGGGGTCCCTCAGGGGGGTCTTTGGGTTCCCCCGCAGCCCCCAGCTGAGGAACCGGGGTTGGCGTTGGGCCTCACCCCCATCCGCGGCCTCTCAAGGCCCGGCCCGGCTCGTCCCCGGGGTCCGAATTTTGGGATACCTGCGGGGATGGGGGAGGCTTTTCCTCCCCTGGAAGTGAAAACAGCCTCTAAAAAAATCCCCCTTTCCCCCCTCCAGTGTTTTGCAGGGGGCTGCTTTACAGACCTGTTTTACAGGTGCCCGGGCGTGGCAGGAATAAAGGGGATTAATCCCGATTTTTTCCCCGCTGTGTGAAGGTTTTCCCTGAACTCGGAGATGTCCGTGGTTGAGAGGGAGCCCTTTCCTTCCCTGGCAGGGAAAACAGCCTCCAAAAATCACTCCCAGTGTTTTGTGCCCGAGCGAGCGTGACAAGGAAAAGCAGGAATTAACAGGATTAATTCCTGGTTTTCCTGCTGTGGAGCCTCTCCATGAGGCTCTTCCCTGAACTCTTGAGATGCTGGAATGGCTGGGACATCCCTGCCAGTGATGGGGTCTAAATTTTGGGACACCAAGCTGACAAGGAGTCCTTTCCTTCCCTGGAAGGGAAAACAGCCTGGAAAAAAAAAAATCACCCCCAGCGTTTTCCAGGTGGCTGTGTCCAAATGGGACAAGGAAAAGCAGGGATAAGTGGGATTAATCCCCATTTTTCCTCCTGTATGATGCTTTTCCCCTGGATTCTGAGATGCTGGAATGGCTGGGACGTCCCTGCCAGGCCCAGGAGTGTCCAAATTTTGGGATACCTGTTGGGATGAGGGAATATTTTCCTCCTCAGATGGGAAAACAGGGCTAGAAAGAAATCCCCCCCAGTGTCTTCCAGGTGGCTGTGTCCAAATGGGACAAGGAACAGCGGGAAAAAATAGGATTCATTCCCATTTTTCCTGCTGTGATGTTCCTCTACGAGGCTTTTCCCTGGATTCTGAGATGCTGGAATGGCTGGGACACCCCTGCCAGGGCCAGGAGGGTCCAAATTTTGGGACGCCAGGTTGTGAAGGGAGCCCTTTCCTTCTTCCAAAAAAAATCACTCCCGGTGTTTTATAGGTGGCTGTGTCCGCAGGGGACAAAGAAAAGCGGGAATAAACGGGATTAATTCCTGGTTTTGCTGCCGTGGAGCCTCCCCGGGAGGGTTTTCCCAGAGTGGAGCCTCGGCCAGGCTGGATTTGGGAAGGGAGTGGAGCTGGGGGAGGGAGCTGAGAGCTGAACTCTGCTCTGAGCCGGTTGGGAAAGAGCATTCCCGCTGTTCCAGAGGGCGGGAAGGGCAGTTAGGGATGTGTCAGCCGGGTGGATAAGAGATAACAGGGAACACTTTCCCTTGTCAGCACCGTGGGAACGGGAGCCGGGGCCGGAGGGGGGCAAATTCCACCCGGGATTTGCGGCTCCTCCAGCCCAAATCCTGGGCAGGTCAGCAGGGAAAACTTGGAATTGGAGGGACATAAACCCAACCCAGGATAATCCCAGAGCCCCTTAAACCGAGGCTTTCCCCAAAATCCCTGGAAGAGGATTTGCTGGAAGTGCTTGGGGCTGATCCCGAGCTGCTCCTCCAGGGGGGCTGGAAGTTGATCATTAGGATCAATTAACTCCCAATAAAGCCTCAATGAGATTATGTGTTCCTGGGGATGAAAGGAGCTCCCTGGGCTCCCTGCTCCCCGTTTTCCTGCATGGAGCCACCACCCTCAGGGCTCTCTGCTCTTGGGAGCACCTCGGGAAACGAAATTCCCATTCCTGGCAACCCTCTGCTGTTCCATTGGGCAATTCCCGAGCCTCCCTCCTGCCTTTTGAAGCTGCTGGGGCAGAGCAGGAGCTCTAAAACCTTGGGATGATTCCACGGGGGTCATCCCAGCGTTTGTGGGGCCTGTGATCCCGTGGGATTTGGGAATGTGATGGTCCCAGCTGTGCTGCTGGACTGGTTCCGACTGGGAGCCCCGGGAAGTCTTGGAGCTCCCCCAGAACTGACCCCTGGCACATTTGGCTCCTTCCCTCCTCCTTCCTCTTCCCTAAGGAAGGATCACGTGCTCCAGAGCGTGGTTTGGGTTTTGTTTTTTTTTTTGGGAGGTTCCTCCTCAGCTGGAAGCAGCAGGAGCTTGACCCGGCTCCAAGGGCAGCTCAGTTATCCCAGACATCCCGGGTTCCCGTCCATCCCAAAACTCCTTAACCCTTCCCGTGCTCCCCGGGGGCGGTGGCACGGCTGGAATCCCGCAGGATTCCAGCACCTGGGAACCGGTGGAGCGGGATTTTGGGAGCCCGGTTTGGGGCCCCAGCCCCTCCCCTCGCCGCAGCTCCAAGGAACTCCGGCTCCAGCCGAGCTTCTCTTCCATGGGAGCCGGGAATAAAGGCCGGCATTCCCGGCGCTTGGGCAGCTCCCACGGCCTTAAAAGGCAAAACTCCCGGGATGGGGAAGGGGTGAGGGCTGGCTCCTCAGGCAGCCGTGTCCCTCGGGAGTCGGGAGGTGCCGGGTGAGATCCCAAAAACCTCCCTGCGGACGATCCCGCGGCCGGAGGTGAAACCGGGACACGGGACACGCTCGGGCTTCCAGCTCCCCCTGACGAGTGTTCCCGGCCTGGGTGTGCACAGGGGGTGTGTCTCCATAGGGATCTCACTGCCTGGATCGTGGATTGGTGGGATGGAGGGGGGGTTATCCTGCTGTCCTGCCCCTATTCCAAGCCCTGGCGCCGCGTTCCTGCTGTTGGAGAATGGGAATTGCTGCAGGAGAATGGGATGATGGAGCAGGGCCCAGCAGGATCTCTGCTCTCTGGGATCAGTGACAGGACCCCAGGGAATACTGGAGCTCTGTCAGGGGGGATTCAGGCTGGATTTTGGGAAAGGTTCTTCCCCCCAGACACTGGAAGTCCGCCAGGATTGGGTCACGGCCCCAGAGCTGCCAGAGCTCAGGGAGTGTTTGGGCAACACCCTCAGGGACAGGGGGGCATTTTGGGGTGTCCTTGGCAGGGCCAGGAGTTGGGCTGGATGATCCCTGTGTGTCCCAGCTCAGGATATTCCACAGTTCCAAGTGGAACATCCATATCTGGAGTTAACTTGCTGGGATGGATGGAGGCAGGAGGAAAACAGGTCCCCCCTGGTGTGGATTTGTGGTTTTCCCTGCTTGGACATCCCAGCTGAGCTCCTCCTCCAGCTCCCTGCTGCAGGAGAGGCCTCTGGGAGAAGGGAAGTGGGATAAAAGCAGGGAATTCTCCTCCCCAGCCAAACCAGCTCCCCTGGCTGTGGGTGCAGACCTGCCTGGGTGGGGACTGGGCCGGGTTTTCCCACCCTGGCTCCCTCCTGTGTTCCCTCTCTGGGCTCTGCAGGAGCAAACTGGGAGCTGGGCTCTTGGCACTGGGCTCTTCCTGGAGTTCCTCCAAGGAAAAGGCTCTCCCAGGAAGCCCCATTCCTGCCCCAGGAGCAGGGATGTGCTGTGGGAGAGGAGCACGAGCAGCTCCTCGGGGTCACAGCCCATCAGGCTGGGCTCTGCCTCGCTCTGTGATCCAGGGATCCTGCTGTTCCCAAGGGCTGCAGGATCCCAGAGGAGCTCTGGGCAGGGGTGGCCCGAGGACAGAGGTGCTGCAGGTCCCAGCCCTGCTCACCCCACGCTCTCCAGCACATCCCACAGGGAGCCCACGTTGCCTCAGGAGCAGGTGCTGGATTCTGCCTTCCCTGTGGGCTCCTGGATTTGGAAGAATCCTCGTTATTCCACGGATCAGGGAGTGTGGCTGGGACAGAGGTGGCTGGTGCTGGGGGGATGCAGAGTCCCTGGAAGACCCCAACGTGCTGATCCTCCTAAATCCCTTTTTTTTTCCCCAGATGTTTCCCGCTGGGCTCTGGCTCCTCTAGGATGTTGGAGAACCGAGAGGAAGTAAGACCCTTCCTGATATGATAATTCCTGGCTGGAATTTGGCAGCACAGGGCAATCTGGGCAAGCTGAACGGTCCGTGGGGCAGAGCTAAGGGGCAGCTGGGGACAGGGCTGGGAATGTCTGGAGCTGCCTGTGGGAGCTGTCTGTGCTCTCCCTGGGACAGGGAAGCTGGAGGAGGTGGGATGGGGGTGGGACCCCTGTCCCTGGAATGCCGGGGGGCTGAGCAGGGACACCCCTCCTGCCCCCCAGGAACTGACCACGGTGCGAGTGCAGGACCCCCGAGTGCAGAACGAAGGCTCCTGGAATTCCTATGTGGATTACAAGATCTTCCTCCACGTGAGTCGGGGGCTGAGGGACAGGGGGTGGAGCTGCAGAGCCCGGGGCTCACCAGTGGGATCATCCAGCACCAGTGGGATCATCCAGAGTGGGATCATCCAGCACCAGTGGGATCATCCAGCACTTGGGGATGGAAGGAGCCCCCACGGGAGAACCCTCTGCCTTCTGTGGGTCTGAGACCCAGCGTGGAGGGGACGGATCCCTGAGTCCCTCCTCTTCCTCCCTGCCCCTCAATCCCACGGACAATTCCCATGGAACTGTTGGGTTTTTCTTCCCAGACCAACAGCAAGGCCTTCACTGCCAAGACCTCATGTGTGCGGCGCCGGTACCGTGAGTTCGTGTGGCTGAGGAGGCAGCTCCAGAAGAATGCTGGCCTGGTGTAAGCATTCCTTGGCCTTCCTTTCCCTCCTCCTGCTGCTCAGGGAGACCTGGGAGAGCCTTTCTCCCTGCCCTGGGTGATCCATGTGAGCTCAGAGGAGACGTGGAGAGAAACCCCGGGCAGGAGCAGGGGATACCCGAGCTCCTGGAATCTGGGGGCTGGCAGGTGCTGTCACGGTGTCCCCTGGATCCAGGGGCCTGGCAGGTGTTGCCACAGTGTCCCCTGTGCTGGCACTGAGGTGACCTGAGCCCTGTCCCCTCCCCAGGCCTGTCCCAGAGCTGCCTGGAAAATCCACCTTCTTCGTGGGCAGCACGGACGAGTTCATCGAGAAGCGGAGACAGGGACTGCAGCAGTTCCTGGAGAAGTGAGTGCAGGATTCCTGAGGGCTGGAGGGGGTGGCAGGGAGGGGACAATCCTGCTGTGGGGCTGGGAAGGTGCTGTGAAGGGTGACTGCCCCTCCTCTCTCCGTGCCCAGGGTGGTGCAGAACGTGGTGCTGCTCTCGGACAGCCGCCTGCACCTCTTCCTGCAGAGCCAGCTCTCCGTGCCCGCCATCGAGGCCTGTGTGCAGGGCCAGGGCACCCAGACAGTGACAGAGGCCATCCTGCACTATGCCATGTCCAACTGTGGCTGGGTGCAGGAGGAGGAGGGTCGGACCTCAATGCTGCCCGGGCGGGACCCGAGAGCCAGGTAATGCCAGGGCAGGGAGGAGGAGCATCCCGAGGGCATCCCCATCACCCTGGTGTGGATCCCAGTCCAGCCCCAGCTCCTCACTGTGGATGCCAGTGCAGCCCCATCTCCCTGGTGTGGATCCCAGTGCAGCCCCATCTCCCTGGTGTGGATCCCAGTACAGCCCCAGCTCCCTGGTGTGGATCCCAGTGCAGCCCCAGCTCCCTGGTGTGGATCCCAGTGCAGCCCCAGCTCCCTGGTGTGGATCCCAGTGCAGCCCCAGCTCCCTGGTGTGGATCCCAGTACAGCCCCAGCTCCCTGGTGTGGATCCCAGTCCAGCCCCAGCTCCCTGGTGTGGATCCCAGTCCAGCCTCAGCTCCTGCTGTGCCCCTGGAAGGGGCAGGAAATGGCCCAGGGCAGCCCCAGCTCCTCACTGTGGATCCCAGGTAATGCCAGGGCAGGAAGGAGGAGCATTCCAAGGGCATCCCCAGCTCCCTGGTGTGGATCCCAGTCCAGCCCCATCTCCCTGGTGTGGATCCCAGTGCAGCCCCAGCTCCCTGGTGTGGATCCCAGTGCAGCCCCAGCCCCCTGGTGTGGATCCCAGTCCAGCCCCAGCTCCCGGTTGTGGATCCCAAGGGTATCCCCAGCTCCTCACTGTGGATCCTGGGATGGGACCTGCACGTCCAGGGGAGGGAGGAACATCCCAGGGCAGCCCCAACTCCAGGGAGGGGTTGAGCCAAGGAGATCTGGAGACACGGGGGCACCTCAGGCCCTGAATCTCCCCTGGATCCCTTCTCCCCTCTGACCTGTTCCCCATTCCCAGCTGTGCCGGGCTGGGAAGCCCCCGGGGCTGCCTGGAGAGTGTCCCGGACTGGAGCGACTTCGGCGTGGAGGACGCGCACTCGGAGAGCCCGGAGGAGCCCCTGGGATCGGGGCAGGACACGCAGTGACAGCCCTGGGGACACCCCCTGCCTTCCCAGGACCTGCTCCCTCGCTGGGAGAGGGGGCACTGTGGGAGCAGGGGGGTGACCGGGCTGCCCTGGGAACACGGCTCATCCCGGGCTCTGTCCCTGCTGATCCCGGCTGTCCCGGTGTCCCAGGCAGGGTTTGCATCCCGGAGAAGGGATCTGGTGGGGGGTGGAACCTGTTGTTTGTTGTTCCCACGGCCTTTGCCCTCTGGCTGGAGCAGCAGCAGGGCTCAGTGGGGTGGCAGTGCCACCTCCCTGCTCCTGGCACATCCCAGGGCAGGGTGGGATCCGCTGCCCGATGGGAAAAGGGCTTTCCTTGGTGGCTCCAGGGCCAGCCACTCTCTCCAGTTTAGCCCCCTGTGTTCCCCTCCCTCTGCAGCTCCTGGGGAGGGCAGAGGGGGCTCAGCTGCACCAACCCAGAGCCCACACAGATCCCACACCCACCCCCGGGGCCTCCTGGCACAGCTTTCCCTCCCTGCAGGTTGGTTTCTGCAGCTGGAAAAATGGGAGCTGAGCTTTCCCCCTGGGCAGGGAATGAGTCAGGGGGGAGGAAAAGGGGGGGGGGGCAGTTTGTCACCCCTGCCCTGGGAGGGGGTGTCTCTTCCAAGAGGGCTTGGATTTGCTGGGATAAGAAGGAGCTGCTCCTGCTGCCCCTGCCCCGTGTGGTCCTGCCCCGTCTCCTCCCCCTGCCCAGCCCCGGGTCAGGCAGGGCTCGGACGTGCTCGGACTCGAAATAAAACTGAAGCAGGAGAAGCTGCCAGGTCCTGCTGGGTGGTGTGGGCAGGGGCCGGGCCGGGGGAGCTGCGGAGACAGGGATTTGGGGAAAACCGGGAGGGGAGGATGGCACCTTCCCCACATCAGCAACACCAGCGCGGCTCCCCCTGCCCCGGGCACCGGGCGGGTCCCTGGGGTCACTCCCGGGGGGGACAGGGATGAGGGTCTGCCCTGGGTTCTGGGGGGGTTTTGTGGGGTTTTTGGATGCACCAGGGAGGGGGAGGGAGGGCTGGAAAGCCCTTGGAGGCGCATCCGAAATGTCAGAAGAAGTTCACGGCCAAGGCTGGCAGCTGCCGGGGCGCGGGAGCGCCGCTGCCATTGGCTGCCCCCCCCTCATGCATATTCATCCATATTCATGAGCGTGCGGCTCCAAATGGCGCAGCTGTGAGCCCAGCTGTGCCCGCGGCCCCTCTCCGTGCCCACCGACCCTTCCCATGCCCACTGACCCCTCCCTGTCCCCACCGACCCCTCCCGTGCCAACCAATCCTCTCCATGCCCACCGACCCCTTCCCATGCCCACTGACCCCTCCCTGTCCCCACCGACCCCTCCCGTGCCAACCAATCCTCTCCATGCCCACCGACCCCTCTCTGTGCCCGCAGACCCTCCCCGTGCCCACCGACCCTCTCTGTGCTCACCAACCCCTCTCCTTGCCCACCACCCCCTCCCTGTGCCCACCAATCCCTTCCTGTGCCCACAGACCCTCCCCATGCCCACCAACCCTCTCTGTGCCAACCAACCCTCTCCATGCCCACCGACCCCTCTCCTCGCCCACCGCCCCCTCCCCGTGCCCACCAATCCCTTCCTGTGCCCATCAATCCCTTCCCCATGCCCACCAACCCTTCCCATGCCCACCGACCCCATGCCCATCAATCCCTTCCCATGCCCACCAACCCCGCTCCTTGCCCGGGCACAGCCTCCCTCAGGGCACGACCCCCTCAGCCCAAGCCGTGCCCTGCCCCCGGCTCCCTCCCAGCCCCTGGTTTGCTCCAGGAGCGTGTCCTGGCACTGCCAGGAGCCATCCGGCCCTGGGGCTGCCCCTTCCCGAGGTGGGTTTGGGAAGGGCAGCCCGTGGAGCTGCTGCAGTGAGGGCTCCAGCCCCTCTCCATCCCTTCTCCATCCCTTCTCCATCCCTTCTCCATCCCCTCTCCATGCCCCCTCCATGCCTCCTCCATCCCTTCTCCATCCCTCCTCCATCCCTTCTCCAGCCTCTCTGATCCCCCCGGGGCCGCAGCCCTGCTCCTGGCCGCCTTTCAGGGATTATTTTTAGTGCCAGTGATCGGCTTTTGCGGAGCTGTCGGGAAAACGGTGACTCAGGGGCGGCCCGGGCTCGGGGGGAGCAGCCCCTGGGCTGGGGGGGTCCCACCTGGGGGGCAGTGGCTCTTTGGGGGGGGTGACCGTCCCCTCTGCCACATGTAGGGCGGGCTCAGCCCCTCGTGCCGGGGATTGGGGTGGCTGGAGGCAGCCCTGGAATGCTGGGGGGGGGGTCAGGGGTGTGGTGGGCACACAGAGCTGCCCAAGGTAACCTTCCCCACCTGGGGCAGGTGAGGGTGGTGTGGCCCCCTCCCTGTGCCCTCAATAGCCTGGCACAGCTCCCTCCTGCCAGAGGAACAGCCTGGAATGGGGCCAGGCTCTCCAGCCGGCACATCCTTATCCCCTGGGAAAGCAGCTCCTTCCCGTCTGTCCTTCCCCCTCCTCGACACCCCGTGCCAGGGGGCTCCTGCTCCAACCTGGGGCCAAAGCATCCTGCTCCCATCTCTCTCTCCTCTCCCACCTTCCCAGCAGAGCACGAAGGTCTCTGGAGCCCGGGATGAGGCCGTGGATTTGGGATCAGGCTCCTGAGACCGTTTCCCACCCACTGGGCTGGGGCGGATACATCCAGGCAGCCCCAAGCCCTGATCCTGTTTGCTCCACAGCATCCCCCTGCAAAAAACATCCATTCCCTCCTGCCAGGATCCCAGAGGGCTCCCGGGAATGCTGCTGGAGAGATGGATTCAGGCCCTGCAGCCCCTCAGAACCAGCTGCTCCTTGCGAGATGTCTCTCGACTGGAGGCAGCGAGGGCAGAGCAGAGGGGGAATTTCCCTGCTTGGGGTCACCTGTGCTGTGGAGAAATGGGGCTGGAAGAGCCTCTTGGGAATGCCAGAGGGATTTAAGCCGAGCTCTTGGCACCCCAAACCACACACACACACACACACACATGGTGGGGGTTTATTCCCCACTGTGAGCAAAGCCTCGGGATGAGGCAGCGGGTGCCAGGATGGGGCTGGTGAACATCCCATGGGGTGGAGACACACAGACCCCAGGGACCATCCCATGGGATGGGGACACACAGACCCCCATGAGCATCCCATGGGATGGGGACACACAGACCCCATGAGCATCCCATGGGATGGGGACACACAGACCCCCCTGAACATCCCATGGGATGGGGACACAGACCCTGGGGAGCATCCCATGGGATGGGGACACAGACCTCAGGGAATATCCCATGGGATGGGGACACACAGACCCCCCCTGAGCATCCCATGGGATGGGGACACACAGACCCCAGGGAGCATCCCAGGGGATGGGGACACAGACCCCGGGGAGCATCCCAGGCTCGGCCACATCCTCAGCATCCCATGGGATTCCCCCCCCGGGTTGTGCCTGGCTCCAAACATCTGCCCTGGAGCTGCCCCTCGGGCTCACCCCCGTGCCAGGGGGGGGTCCGAGGGGTTTGGGCACCTCCCCTGAAGGCTGCGGGGAGCGGGGCCCTACCACCATCTAGCGGCCCTTCAGCCAAGTGCGGGAGGAGGAGCAGGAGGAGCAGGAGGAGGAGGAGGAGGAGGGGGAGGAGGGGGAGGATGCACTGGGCTCAGCCGAGGGCTCACCCAGGCCCGGGGGGCTCTGGGGGTGCTCAGAGCTGGGGAAGGGGAGGGGGGTGTGGACCCGAGGGGCACTTCCCACCCCCTGCTCCGGCTCCACGAGGTCCGGAGCGGCCAAGCACGGAGAGGAAAATGCCTTTATTGCGGGGTGCCAACCCCCCCCCCGACCCCCAGGAGGGCACCCCCGGGCACTGTGAGGGTCTCTTCGTGCCACAGGAATTCACAGCAGAGCGGGCTGCTGGTGGGAACTGGTGTCACTGGTGTCTCAGCACGGCCAGGGAGAGAGGAGCGCCTGGATTTGGGGATGGGGAGAGAGACACGGGTGATGGTGGGGAAGGGGACAGCGAGGCTGGCACTGCCACGGGCACAGAGGGACAAGGAGGTGGCAGCACTCCAGACCCCTCCCTCCCAGCCCTGCCCCGTGCCTCGGCTTCCCCAAGGGAATGGCTCCGTTGTGGGTTTTTGGGAGGGAAACTCTCCGTGTGCAGCGCTTGGTGTCGGGGTTGGGGGCACAGTGGCAGCTCTTGGCGGCCCTGGGGGCTGCCGTGGCTTCACCACGTCCCTCCCGTGGAATTTGGGGGACACTGGGTGGGGTGGCACCGTCCCTGAACTGCCACCGTGGCTCCTGGTCTCGCCTGTTCCCGGGGAAAACGGGAGACCAGGAGATGGAGCCAAAGGCAGCCAGTCCTCAGGGATGCCGGGACACCCCCGGGGACGGAGCTGCCTCCACATCACACACCTCCGGGTCCCATTCCCACCCACCTCCAGGCCCCATTCCCGGCAGGAACACACCCCAGGTGCCCCCTCTCCTCTCACCTGGGGTGCCACTGTCCCTCCTCATCGCTCCTCCAGCTCGTAGGCGGCCTCCAGGTAATCCCTGGGCACGATCCCGACCTCGTCGTTGAGCTCTCCCACCCACCAGCCGTACATGTCGTATTCCTGATGGGACACAGGTATGGAACGTGGCTCAGGGCCCTTCCTTTGGATCTCCAGCCCCCCCCAGACTCCAACAGAACCCCCCCCCCCCCCAGTCCCACCTCTCCCCCAGTAAATCCTTTCCTGCCCTTCCTGTCCCCCCTCCCTCCTCCTGCCCCCTTTGCTCTGGGTTCTCTCAGAAATTCAACATTTAATTCACGCCCCGACATTTTGGGGGGGTTTAATTTCAAATATCAACCCCCCAGGGAGGCCCAGCCCTCAGCCTGGAGCTCCAGAAGCCCCTCCAGCTGGATCATGCCTGGATAATCCGTTCCCTCCCCAGATTTAGGTGGGATTTCCCCCTGACCCCCCCTCCCCGACGGGGAAATAACAACAGGGAAAACTTTCCTCCCTCCGTGTGTGCAAGGGGAGGAGTTTGCACACACGGGTTTGAGGAGTTTGGCATCAAAACAGGTGAGCTTTAAAAAAACTGGATGTTAAATTTAGACGTTCCCGGCAGCACATCCCATTCCCTGCCCCACACTCTGTTCCCTCACTGCCTGGCTGGGGACACTTAATGTTGTCCCCAAGCTCATGCCCTGCTTCCCGACGGGGGGAGAAGGGCTGAGTCACCCGAGACAGACACTCTGCAGATGGTGCTGCTCTCGCCAGAGCCAGGAACGGGTGCCAGGAATCCTGACCCTGTCCAGGTTGGGATCCCGACGTTCCCCAGGAACCCCCCCCCACACACTGCAGCAAACAGCACAGAGCCAGGACGGGGAGGACTGGGGAGGGACAGCGGGATGGAGGGCTGGGAGAACACATCCCACCAGCCGGGAGGGGAAAAAAAATCCTCCCGCCAGAAGGAAAAAATCCGGGTTTATTTGCATCCCGGACACCCACCCGGGCACGACCAGGAGCCCGGGCCCGCCCCACTCCCTCAGCAATTCCGCGGCTGGAGCGCCGCGAGAGGTGTTTTAAAATAATTTCTGCTTTGACGGATCGCCGGAAAACCCAACGATCGCTCATAATCAAAGGGAGGGAGATGCAAATGAAGCAGCAGCCGAGCCCGAGCCGTTTATTCCGCCGCGCGCCGGTGCCAAAAAGAATTAAAACAACATTAAACTCCCGGCAATAACGTTTAAGTCCTCGTTTCCAAGTGCCAAATTGCGCCACTCTGGATCATACAGATGTTCGTTAATTATGCTAATTTTTATTAAACTATTAAAACGAGGAGAGCACTGGCACAGCGAGGCAGAGCCCAGCGCAGGGCGAACTCTGCTCTGTCTGGAGACGCTCGTTTCCATCTCGCCGACGCCTCTCGCCGGCTTCGGGGAGGGGGAGAGGGGGAGGAGGGAGTCTGAGGATGGGGTTTTGCTGGAATCTACCTAATTACACGCTAATGGGGCCTCTGTGCTCGGTACCTGCCTGGGCTGTGCTGCAGGAGGGGGGGAGGGAAGTAATTTAGCCGAGACTTTAGGGAAGGGACTGGGAAGAAGCCGCTGATCGGGAGGGGAATCGCTCCAGGGAGGAGGGAGAGGGGAATGGGATCTCTGCCCCCTCCACGGCTCTGGGTGCTGCCTGGGGGTGGGTGTTGGGGTGCCAGGAGCCCCTGGGAATCCCGGCTGGGCATCAGGCAGGAGACAGAGCACAACCAGTGCTCTGCCCCAGCCCCAAACTGGGAATCCGGTGCCCTTCCCGTGCTGGCAACGAACAGGGGACTGGGTTTGGGGGTCACCCCAACACCACCCTCTGCACGGCCATGGGGGGCTCGCTCTGCTCCCATAACGTTGGGATTTCTCCCAGGAAAGAAGAAACCCCTCCCCACCCTCCCAAAGCACTTCTCCAAGCGTCATTCCCGAAATCCCTGGTGCCGAGTGGAGCCGGAGCAGATGCTGGTTGGGATCATCACCCGGGATCATCACCCTGGCTGGGACCATCACCCCCCATCAAGGCTTTTGGGGGGGGATTTGGGATCATCACCCCCCATCAGGGCTTTTGGAGGGGGGGATTTGGGATCATCACCCCCCATCAGGGCTTTTGGGGAGGGGGGGTTGGTGCACGGGGCCGTAAAAAGCTTCGAGCTGCTCATTCCATCAGTGAGGGAGAGGGAAAAGGGGGAAAGGAAACAACTCCAGATGACGGCCACGACCTGGATTTCGGTGGGAATGGCACTTCCTTGGCACATCCCCCAGCCTGGTGCACTGAGGAGTTCATTTGGGTGATGCTCACCCTTTTCTCCACATCTACTATTTTGTAGGGTGGCTCCTTATAAAAATCCACGATTCCCACTTGTTTCCAGGGATTGGATTCCCAGCCAGGGAGTTTTGGATACACAGCTGGGGTTGGGGGCTCCTTCCCCTTGTCCCATCTGCAGTGTCAGCTCTGGCATCACCAGGGTGGCCACAGTGTCCCATCCCACCAGGATCCGAGTGTCACATCCCAACACAACCCATGTGTCCCATCCTACCAGGATCCCAGTGTCACATCCCAACACAACCCATGTGTCCCATCCTACCAGGATCTGAGTGTCACATCCCAACACAATCCATGTGTCCCATCCCACCAGGATCCCAGTGTCACATCCCAACACAACCCATGTGTCCCATCCTACCAGGATCTGAGTGTCACATCCCAACACAACCCATGTGTCCCATCCTACCAGGATCTGAGTGTCACATCCCAACACAATCCATGTGTCCCATCCCACCAGGATCCCAGTGTCCCATCCCAACACAATCCATGTGTCCCATCCCACCAGGGTCTGTGTGTCCCATCCCCATCCCAGGGGGAAGGAGCTGACACCCAGGAGGAGCTCAGGGCAGCAACACTCGGGGAGATGGAGGGGGAGGAAGGTGAAGGGCCCTGGAAGGGGAAAACCGGGAAGAAACGACCACGAGGGAAATTTTGGCAAGGACAAGAGGCCACCTCCTCCTTGAGACAATTCCTCAGGCTTTCCAAGGAGGGACCAGCCCCAAAGGGGTTCAGGATTTACCCCATTAACCATTTCCTCTTAAAAACAACCCAACTCCTCCTTGAGACCATTCCTCGGGCTTTCCAAGGAGGGACCAGCCCCCAAAGGGGTTCAGGATTTACCCAATTAACCATTTCTCATTAAAAACAACCCAGACCCTCGTTGAGACCATTCCTTGGGCTTTCCAAGGGGAGACCAGCCCCAAATGGGTTCAGGATTCCATTTCCCCTTAAAAACAACCTGACTCCTCCTTGAGACCATTCCTCGGGCTTTGCAAGGAGGGACCAGCCCCCAAAGGGGTTCAGGATTTACCCAATTAACCATTTCCTTTTAAAAAGAACCCACCTCCTCCTTGAGACAATTCCTCAGGCTTTCCATGGAGGGACCAGCCCCAAATGGGTTCAGGATTCCATTTCCCCTTAAAAACAACCTGACTCCTCCTTGAGACAATTCCTCGGGCTTTGCAAGGAGGGATCAGCCCCAAAGGGGTTCAGGATTTACCCCATTAACCATTTATCATCAAAACCAACCTAGCTCCTCTTTGAGACCATTCCTCGGGCTTTCCATGGAGGGACCAGCCCCAAATGGGTTCAGGATTCCATTTCCCCTTCAGAACAACCTGACTCCTCCTTGAGACAATTCCTCAGGCTTTCCAAGGAGGGATCAGCCCCAAAGGGGTTCAGGATTTACCCAATTAACCATTTCCTCTTAAAAACAACCTGACTCCTCCTTGAGACCATTCCTCAGGCTTTCCAAGGAGGGGTCAGCCCCAAATGGGTTCAGGATTCCATTTCCCCTTCAAAACAACCTGACTCCTCCTTGAGACAATTCCTCAGGCTTTGCAAGGAGGGACCAGCCCCAAATGGGTTCAGGATTTACCCAATTAACCAAAATACCCGACCAGCAGAGCCAGACCCCAAACCCACCCACCCCAGAGCACGACCCGGCTCGGGGGCACCGAGCCAGCCGGGGACAGAGGGACAAACATCCCTCCGGACACCGGGAGGGGGCAGAGGAGGGAGCTGCAGCCCCGGGGGGACAATCACCCCGGCGGCCCCGGGGCTCGGGAGCCCGCGTGGAACCGGCGCGCTCATCTTTTATTCCAGCCTTTATTCCAGGCGGCTCCCTCCCTGACCGCGGTGCCAACCCTCAGGCACCGCGAACAGCGCGACTGGAAAACAATGTGACGGAAATGTTTAATCTGCTCAGCCCATCTGTGCCGCGTATTTCTCCAGATCTCCCCGAGAGAGGCGCCTTCCGAATCTCCACATTGCCTTTAATATTCTCCTAAATCACCTCCCCACCGCACTTCAAGGGCCATTGCTACAATATCACAGGTTCATCGAGAGTGCACGGCAGAAGGGGAGGGGGGGGGTTGTGCAGGGGAGGGAGGGCTGGAAGGTGCGGGCTGGGGGATTTTTTTATTTTAAAGTCTTTCCCGGGGACGGTGTCCCTGTGCCCCCCCCCCCCTCGGACGGGAGAGAGAGAGGAGATAAAATAAAATAATCGGGGGAGGAGAGGGAGGGAAAAAAAATCCGAGGGAAGTTGTCGTGGCGTCGCCGGTGATTAGAGGGGCTGTTTGGAAGCAAACAGGCTGGAATGGGGCGAAAATCATTCCCAAAGAATCGCTTTCATCGAGCTCCTTCCTCTCCTCCCTCCAGAGGGTCCCGTCCCGCTCCGAGCTCCACGTGGAAAATGGGTGTGGATGCTCAGATGCCCCAAAACAGCATCAGCACAGGGTGGGCACAGCACTCCTGGGTGCCCCCACCCTGGCACAGCCGAGATGCTCCAGCTCTGGTGCCTCCCTCCCTCTCCCTGCCCCAATTTCCCCATCCCACCAAAGTCAAGGGGGTGGAAAAGGAAAATGAGGACAGACTTGTCAGCAGGGCCTGAGAGGAACAAGGGGCAATGGTTTTAAGAGGGAAAATGGGAGCTTCGGACTAGATAGAAGGGATGAATTCTTCCCTGTGAGGGTGGGGAGGGGCTGGGATGGATTTCCCAGAGGAGCTGTGGCTGCTCCATCCCTGGGAGTGTCCAAGGCCAGGTTGGGACGGGGCTTGGAGCAACCTGGGCTGGTGGAAGGTGTCCCTGCCCATGGCAGGGGGTGGCACTGGACGGGCTTGAAGGTCCCTTCCAACCTAAATGTGATTCTAGGATTGATTCCAGGATTGATTCCGAGATTCTGACTCCACTGCCTCTGCACCCTTCCCGGGGTTCCGGGTGCTGTCACCCCACATCACCCCACAGCCCTCCACGGGGTCCAGGGGATGTGCTGGGTCTGGGGGTGCAGGAGGGTCTGGGGGGGCAGGAAGGGGGGGTGCCCGAGGGGTCCAGGGATGCTCGGGGTGCAGGGGAGCTCCAGGGATGCAGGGATACTTTAGGTGCTGGGAGGATGCCTGGGATACAGGGATGAGCAGGATCCAGGGATGCAGGGGGTGCAGGGAGAGGTGCGGGGGTGCAGGAGGGTCTGGGGGTGCAGGGAGAGGTGCGGGGGTGCAGGAGGGTCTAGGGGTGCAGGAGGGTCTGGGGGTGCAGGGAGGGGTCTGGGGGTGCAGGAGGGTCTGGAGGTGCAGGGAGGGGTCTGGGGGTGCAGGGATACTTTAGGTGCTGGGAGGATGCCCGGGATCCAGGGATGAGCAGTGTCCAGGGATGCAGGGGGTGCAGGAGGCTCCGGGGGTGCAGGGGGGGGTCTGGGGGTTCAGGGAGGGGTCTGGGAGTGCAGGGATGCTTCAGGTGCTGGGAGGATGCCTGGGATCCAGGGATGAGCAATGTCCAGGGATGCGGGGGGTGCAGGAGGGTCTGGGGGTGCAGGAGGGTCTGGGGGTGCAGGGAGGGGTCTGGGGGTGCAGGAAGGGGTCCAGGGGTGCAGGGAGAGGTCTGGGGGTGCAGGGATGCTTTAGGTGCTGGGAGGATGCCCAGGATCCAGGGATAAGCAATGTCCAGGGATGCAGGGGGTGCAGGAGGGTCTGGGGGTGCAGGAGGGTCTGGGGGTGCAGGAGGGTCTGGGGGTGCAGGTAGGGGTCTGGGGGTGCAAGGGGGGGTCTGGGGGTGCAGGGGGGGTGCCCGGGGGTCCATGTCTGCGCGGGGCACAGGGCAGGCGGGGGGGGTCGGGGGGGGCTGCGCGGCGGGCGGGCGGTCCCGCATCCCCCGCGTTGCCATGGCAGCCGCTCCCGGCTTCGCTTCCTGCATCCCCGGGGGCCGCGCAGCCGGATCCACCTGCTCCTCCCGACCCTCCGCGGGGTCATCGCCAGGTCGGCAGAATAAATGAACGCGAGCACTAATGATGTGTTCGCGGCTGTTTATGCTCTCCGTGTGTCAGGGGCACTCACATTTAGAGAGCTCATTATGGCTGCAATTAGGCTGCACCATCGCGAGATATTTAACTCCTTTTTCTTTTAAATTAGCATTTTAATAACGTTGCTTTGAGCAGGGGGAAACAAAATGACCATTTTTCACGGACAAACTTCCTAGCTGTAGGTGCAACTTTAATGGCGAAGTTGCAAGGGAGGTAAAAATCAGCTCGAGCCCGGTCCCTGCCCTCGCCGCCACCGGGAAAGGGGGGAGGAAAAAAAACAAAAAAAAAACCAAAAACCCAGAAAAACAAAACCGGGAGCGATTTTTATTTGCTTTATCGCACACTCCATTTCCTAAATTTGTTCTGCAGCCAATTATTTTCGCCTCTGAAGTCCCGCACGCTCCCGCCGGGTGGAGACGAGCGGCCACCGGAGTTAAAAACTCCGCCTGCGACCTGGGAAGGGGGCTCGGGATAATCGGGAAAATCGCGTGTGCAGGGAGCCAGCCGGCCCTGACCGCCCGGGAGAGGGGAACGGGGATGCGGAGGGGAGCGGGGAGTGCCGATTCCCTGCTGGATTTTATCCAGAGAGCTAAAATAGCTTTACACGGTAACACACGTCCCCTCCAAAGGTCACCCGATTATTTCCCCAAACCCTTGGGACGGGTTTGGGGCACTGGGGGAGGCAGAGGGAATGAAAGGGATAACCCTGGGATGGGGAGAAGGTGACGGGTCCACAACTTTACCGGGAATTTGCAAAAACGCCTCGTTTTCTTCCCGCATTCCCCACCCAGTGCAAAACCCCGAGCCCAGCCAGCCCCAAACTGCTGCTTCCTTCCTCCGTCGGGATTCAGGCTCCTGGTTAATGGGTGACCTTAAACCACCCGTCTTTCCCCCGGGATTGATGGGAGAGATGTGGGGAAAGGATGAGGGACCCCCGGGGGACGGGGGGAGAAGCACCTGAACCGGGACAGGGGGGTCACAGAGAGTGGGGTCCCCTCTCTGCCCCAGCACAGGGGTCACTGGGAGCAGGGTCCCTCTCTGCCCTGTGATGGGGTCACTGGGAGTGGGTGTCCCCCTCTTCCCTTGGACAGGGGGTCACAGGGAGCAATGTCCCCCTCTTCCCTTGGACAGGGGGTCACAAGGAGCAGGGTCCCCCTCTTCCCTCGGACAAGGAGTCCCAGGGCCCACGTTCCAAACCCCAATCCCACCCCTTTCTCCAACAACTGGCATCCCTCCAACCACCCCATCCCAGGATAAGGAGCCAGACTTCGGACCCCCAGACCCCTCACACACCCGAGGGGGTCCCAAATCCTTGGAGAACCACACGGGGAAAGGGCAGGAGAGGAGGGAACGAGGCTCAGCCCTGGCGAGAACGACGCTCCGAGTGTTCCCTGCCTCATCCCTCTGCTGCACTTCCATAAATCCAAGGCCGGGAGCGGCGGCTGGAAGTGGGAGATCGCTACCCCAGGACATATCGAGACACATCTCGTGTTATTTTAATTAAATCCTGCATTATGGTTTGTGACAACTCCGGCGCGAATGAATCCGGAATTAAAGTCTTACTTAGGCATTCCATGAGTCCCCCCCCTCCTCCTCTGCTTCCCCCCTCTCCGTGGTACAAAGAGAGAGGCCATAAAATCAAGATGTTGGTTCGTTTACAGATGGAGCAGCTTGGAAAAGGGGATTTAAAAAAAAAAAAAAGAGAGAGGAAAGGAAGGAAGGGAGGGTGGAGGGAAGGATGGAGGGGAAGGGAGGATGGAGGGGAGGGAGGATGGAGGGGAAAACAGAGGGAAGGGATGATGGAGGGAAGGGAGGATGGAGAGAAGGATGGAGAGAAGGGAGGATGGAGAGAAGGGAGGATGAAGGGAAGGGAGGACAGAGGGAAGGGAGGAAGGAGAGAAGGGAGGAAGGAGGGAAGGGAGGATGGAGAGAAGGGAGGAAGGAGGGAAGGGAGGATGGAGAGAAGGATGGAGAGAAGGGAGGACAGGGAAGGGAGGACAGAGGGAAGGGATGATGGAGAGAAGGATGGAGAGAAGGGAGGATGGAGGGGAGGATGGAGGGAAGGGAGGAAGGAGAGAAGGGCGGAAGGAGGGAAGGGAGGATGGAGAGAAGGGAGGATGGAGGGGAGAACAGAGGGAAGGGAGGATGGAGAGAAGGGATGATGGAGGGAAGGGAAGACGGAAGGAAGGGAGGATGGAGAGAAGGGAGGATGGAGAGAAGGGAGGATGGAGGGAAGGGAGGATGGAGTGGAGTGAGCACGGAATGCCGGCGGGTGTGAGGTCCTGGCTGGGGTGGGACCAAACCTGCCCCCCAAACCAGGCTCCTCCGAGCTCCCCCACCCCCGGATTTCAGCGTTGTCAGGATTATCATTCCCACTCTCACTTTTAACCCTGGATCTGTGACCTCAAAGAGGGCGAAACGCCGGGAACTGGGGACCTTTGGGGGCACGGAGGGGCTTCTGGCCAAGGGAAACTCGATTTTATTCCCGAGCCCGGGAGTTTCGACCCCGGGAGTTTGAATCCCATCCATCCATTATCTCTTCCCTGATGGAAACGAGCCGCCTACGTGACATTTTGCAGCAGAACCCGCTTGAAATGTTACCACATCAATTGGTTTAAATGTTACCGGCGCCTCGTGGCCCCCGAGATGGTTTTATAATTAGCTCCGTCTCTCTCTAATGAACAAAGATTCCCACTCTCTGCTGGGATCTCCCATCAGCAAAGGAAACAAAGGTGCCCTGAGCTCCACAGGCTCCGACCTGGGAGGGCTGGAGGTGCCACTCTCACCCCTTGGCACGTTTGAACCCCCCCCCGGGCTGTTCTGCCCCTGTGGAATTGGGATTTTATCCTCAGGGCTCCTCCTTTTCCTCTCCCACTTCCCAAATCCAAACAACCTGCATCCAGGTGTGGGTGTATAGAATAGAGAGATAATATTATTTATAATATTGTATGTTGTATAATCATATAATATATAATATTATATATAATCATGAATATCCTGAGTTGGAGGGGACCCACAAAGATCACCAAAGTCCAACTCAATAATATTACACTCATAATGTTACAGTCAATAATATTATATAGCTAAAATATATATATATTACATATAAATATATGTAAATATATATTATATATATATTATAACCATATAATATATAATATATAATATAATCATGAATATCCCGAGTTGGAAGGGACCCACAAAGATCACCAAAGTCCAACTCAATAATATTACATTCATAATGTTATAGTCAATAATATAGCTAAAAATATATGATATATATTACATATAAATATATAAAATATATATTTTATATATATTATAATATAATATATAATATATTATATAATCATGAATATCCCAAGTTGGAAGGGACCCACAAGGATCACCAAAGTCCAATTCAATAATATTACACTCATAATGTTATAGTCAATAATATTATATAGCTAAAAATATAATATATATATTACATATAAATATATATTTTTATATATATTATAATCATATAATATTTAATATAATATATTATATAATCATGAATATCCCAAGTTGGAAGGGATGCACAAGGATCACCAAAGTCCAACTCAATAATATTACACTCCTAATGTTAGAGTAAAAAATATTATATAGCTAAAAATATATATATTACATATAAATATATAAAAATATATATAATATATAAGTATATTATAATCATGTAATATGTAATGTAATATATTATATAATCATGAATATCCTGAGTTGGAAGGGACCCACAAGGATCACCAAAGTCCAACTCAATAATATTACACTCATAATGTTATAGTCAGTAATATTATATAGCTAAAAATCTAAGATATTGCCTACATAATTACACATTATATCTATACCTATATAATATCTATATAATATGTGGATCCATAAAACAACCTGGGAAAGCTGCAGCCAGGAAGGGACGGGTTTAAGGATGAGGCTTCACTTTAATACCTCCCATCCTCACGACTTCCAAACGAAATTCCCACCTCCATTTACAAAACAAACTGGGACATTGTCAGGCATTTGCCACACCGGAGGGAAAAAAAAACCCCACCCTCTTTATTTATTCACTTATATATTTATTTACTTATTGATCTGCTCCCTTATATAAAGTCCTCTCTTCACCCACCTCGAGATAGATTTATTTATCCCTTTGCCTCTCCCATTATTTATCCCTTTGCCTCTGTGTTTATTCACCTATTTACGTGTCCATTTAGCTCAACGTTTATTTATTTACCCCGACGTACATTTACCTATTTATTCACTCTTATTTATTTACTTTTGCAAATGTCACATCCCCCCCCACCCCCAAAAAAAAACAAACCACCCATGGAGGGGTTTGTCCTTAAATCTCTGTCAAATCAAAGGCAGGAGTCGAGTCTGGAGGAGCTGCCGCTTGTTCCGGAGCCTTTGGAAAATGGCAGGATTGTCACACTCGGAGACACAAATTTCCCCCGTTAATATATTCGAATGGAAACCTCTGAATCCAATCCTACACGGGCACATCTAATAAATTCACAATATTTCAGCCTCAACAGCCTCCGACGGTTCGTTTTAAAGATTTATGGGGTAAAAAATTACTGGGTGATGAATATAGTTTATTCTGGGCGGTATTGGAGGGGAGAAGGAATTAAACTACTGTCTTTAACACGGAATTTATTATTACCTCTGTCAAAGCCCACGTCCTTAACGGCATTTATTATACATTTCAGGGCAAAATAAATGCTCGGAGTGGTTCCTCAAACCTGAAATTCCCCCCGTGGAACAACGTGCCAGCCCGGGAGGAGCTCGTGGGCTCGGGGGGAAAGGTCTCAGCAACTTCCAGAGAGCACCAGGGATGGGTTTGGGATCCCAGGAGCATGGGAAAGGGGCTCCAGAGAGCACCAGGGATGGGTCTGGGATCCCAGGAGCATGGGAAAGGGGCTCCAGAGAGCACCAGGGATGGGTTTGGGATCCCAGGAGCATGGGAAAGGGGCTCCAGAGAGCACCAGGGATGGGTTTGGGATCCCAGGAGCATGGGAAAGGGGCTCCCTGTGCCCCCGGGGACCAGGATTGTCCATGGACAAAGTGGGGGGAAAGCAGCGGGGTCGGGGAAAAAATTTGGGATGCGGCATCAGGGACGTGCAGGTGAGTCCCTGTGCAGAGGGAAAAATTTGGGATGAAGCAGGTGAACCCCTGTGGATGAGGCAAAATTTGGGATGAAGCATCAGGGATGTGCAGGTGAGTCCCTGTGGAGCAGGAAAAATTTGGGATTGGGATGAAGCACCAGGGACATGCAGGTGAGTCCCTGTGCAGAGGGAAAAATTTGGGATGAAGCATCAGGGACATGAGGGGGAGTCCCTGTGGATGAGGCAAAATTTGGGATGAAGCATCAGGGACGTGCAGGTGAGTCTCTGTGGATGAGACAAAATTTGGGATTGGGATGAAGCACCAGGGACATGCAGGTGAGTCCCTGTGGATGGGGAAAAATTTGGGATGAAGGATCAGGGACATGCAGGTGAGTCCCTGTGGATGGGGAATAATCTGGGATGAAGCATCAGGGACATGAGGGGGAGTCCCTGTGGAGAGGGAAAAATTTGGGATGAAGCATCGGGGTGTGCAGGTGAGTCCCTGTGGATGAGGCAAAATTTGGGATGAAGCATCAGGGACATGCAGGTGAGTCCCTGTGCAGAGGGAAAAATTTGGGATGAAGCATCGGGGTGTGCAGGTGAGACCCTGTGGAGCAGGAAAAATTTGGGATTGGGATGAAGCACCAGGGACATGCAGGTGAGTCCCTGTGCAGGGGGAAGAATCTGGGATGAAGCATCAGGGACATGTGGGTGAGTCCCTATGGATGAGGCAAAATTTGGGATGAAGCATCGAGGACATGGGGGTGAGTCCCTATAAAATTTGGGATGCAGCATCAGAGACACAGGGGTGAGTCCATATGGAAGGGGCATAATTTGGGAGACGCCCTTGTGGACAGGGCACAATTTGGGAGCAGCATCAAGGACAGGGGGATGAGTTCCTATAAAATCTGGGACACAGCATGAAGGACACATGGATGAACCCCTGTGGATGGGGCACAATCTGGGACATGTGGGTGAGTCCCTATAAAATTTAGGATGCAGTTCAGAGACACAGGGGTGAGTCCCCGTGGAAGGGGCATGATTTGGGAGCGGCATCAAGGACAGGGGGACAAATCCCTATAAAATTTGGGACACAGCCTGAAGGGCATGGGGGTGAGTCCCTGTGGAAGGGGCATGATTTGGGAGCAGCATCAAGGACAGGGGGATGAGTCCCTCTAAAATTTGGGACACAGCACGAAGGACACATGGATGAACCCCTGTGGATGGGGCACAATCTGGGACATGGGGGTGAGTCCCTATAAAATTTGGGACACAGCCTGAAGGGCACATGTGTGAGTCCCTGTGGAAGGGGTACAATTTGGGACATGGGGGTGAGTCCCTATAAAATCTGGGGCACAGCATAAAGGACACATGGATCAATCCCTGTAGATGGGGCACAACCTGGGACATGTGGGTGAGTCCCTATAAAATTTGGGACACAGCCTGAAGGGCATGTGCCCCCCTGTGGAAGGGGCATGATTTGGGAATAGCATCAAGGACAGGGGGATGAGTCCCTATAAAATTTGGGACACAGCATGAAGGACACATGGATGAATCCCTGTGGATGGGGCACAATCTGGGACATGTGGGTGAGTCCCTATAAAATTTGGAACACAGCCTGAAGGGCATGGGGGTGAGTTCCTGTGGAAGGGGCACGATTTGGGAGCAGCATCAAGGACAGGGGGATGAGTCCCTATAAAATTTGGGACACAGCATGAAGGACACATGGATGAATCCCTGTGGATGGGGCACAATTTGGGACATGGGGATGAGTCCCTATAAAATCTGGGACACAGCCTGAAGGGCACGTGCCCCCCTGTGGAAGGGACACGATTTGGGAGCAGCATCAAGGACAGGGGGGTGAGTCCCTATAAAATTTGGGGCACAGCACGAAGGACATATGGATGAACCCCTGTGGATGGGGCACAATTTGGGGCATGGGGGTGAGTCCCTATAAAATCTGGGACACAGCCTGAAGGGTATGTGCCCCCCTGTGGAAGGGGCATGATTTGGGAATAGCATCAAGGACAGGGGGATGAGTCCCTATAAAATTTGGGACACAGCATGAAGGACACATGGATGAACCCCTGTGGATGGGGCACAATTTGGGGCATGGGGGTGAGTCCCTATAAAATCTGGGACACAGCCTGAAGGGTATGTGCCCCCCTGTGGAAGGGACACGATTTGGGAGCAGCATCAAGGACAGGGGGGTGAGTCCCTATAAAATTTGGGGCACAGCACGAAGGACATATGGATGAACCCCTGTAGGTGGGGCACAATTTGGGGCACCGGGGTGAGTCCCTATAAAATTTGGGACCCAGCCTGAAGGGCACGTGCCCCCCTGTGGAAGGGGCTGGATTTGGGAGCAGCCTCGGGGCTCTGGGCACCGCCGCCCCCCTTCCCCTGTGCTCGGCCACCCTTTTGTCCTCGGCACTCCGGGTGTCCCCTCATTTATCCAAATTACCTGGGAGGAATGAGGCTGCCAGGGGCCGGTTCTGGACGATTGGCTCCCGCCGGGGGGGCCGGGGGGGGGACGGATGGCCCTCGCTTGAATTTGACCGGTGGGTGACCGTTGCCTTCCCGCTGACCCCGCTGGCCCATCCCGGCCCTTTCCCGGCTCTCGGGAGCTTTCCCGCGGGGATTATTAACGGGAGCCGAGTGCTGCCGAGCCCGGAGGGGGGGGGTGTTCATCTCCAAACCCACCCACCCCCCCGCGGTGCTGAGCCCCGGCCAAACTCATCACACAAACTCATCACACATCGTGTTCATCGCCCGCGACGTTCAACACATCGGGGGGGGGGGCTCTCCCCATGAGCCAGACGGCCCCAAATCCAGGGAAAATGCCACTAGATGTCACCACACGCCTTTGGCTCGGGGGCCGGGATACGGGAATACGGCCCCCCCCCTCCTCCTTTCCTCCCTCCCTCCCTCCCTCCCTCCCTCTCCCGCTTCCCTCCCCTGCTTTCATTGGAAGCAATTGAGGGAATTAACTTATCCGGTTTTATGGCCGGCTTGTCACATCCAACTAAGCCCACTTAAACTAGGAAGTCTCGCTGCATTCAAATAATTATCATAACGTACAAATCACTCAGCCGGGGGACAAGGGATCGGGGCCGGGGACAGGGGAGGAGATGCCGGGGTTTTTGCTGGGATTATCACAGAATTCCAGGCTGGTTTGGGTTGGAAGGGACCTCAAAGATCACCTCGTCACAACGCCCTGCCGTGGGCAGGGACACCTTCCACCAGACCAGGCTGATCCAAGCCCTGTCCAACCTGGCCTTGGACACTTCCAGGGATGGGGGATCGCTCTTCCCCCTCCCCAAATTCATTCCCTGTGTTTTAGCCCACCCACGGGGGTGTTCTGGGGTGATGAGGTGGGACACAGGCTGTAAATCTGTCACCCCCTGTCCCCGTTATCCCTGCAGCACCTTCCCAAATCCTGGTGATTTTGGGGTGCAGGAAGGAGCCTCCTCCCAGATCTGGGAGGGCAAAGAGGAAAACTCCCGGGAGCAGCATTCCCTGCACTCCCAGTTGAAGGTACCCCCCCTGTCCCCCACTATTCCTGCAGCACCAGGGCCTGATGGAGTAAATGCTGGTGATCCTGGGATGCAACAAGGAGCCTCCTCCCAGATCTGGGGGGACAGAGAGGAAAACCCCCGGGAGCAGCATTCCCTGCACTCCCAGTGCTGGCACAGCCAAAGGGTGACTCCCAAAGGGGTGACACCCAGGGGTGCTGCTCTTACCCACCCTCCCTGGAGGTGTTCACAAACCACTCAGTGGTTGACCAGGTCGTGATGGGTCACAAAGATCTCGGAGCTCTTTTCCAACCTCGACGACTCCGCACAATTCTCCGACTGTTCCTTCCCCCCAGCTCCTGATGTCCACTCGGCCCCAAAACACTTTTCTCCCCCCCCCTTCTGCTGCTGGAAATGTCAGGCAGGGCCGGAGCAGCAGCCGGCGAGTGCCCCGCTGGCACCAGATGGGTTTTTATACGAGCCACTATTTCATGTTCAGACAGAGCGGCCGCGCCGGCTTCGCCTCCGCCAGATTAACTCGGCGAAATTAATTGGGACAAGATTGAAAAGGAAATTAAAATGCAGCTGAGTGAACAGGCTTTTCAAACACCTTTCCCTCCCCACCCTTGCCACCACTTCCCATCGCTGCCTCTCTGCCTTTTTTTTTTTCCTCCCACCCCACCCTGGAGCCGCCTCCCGGAGCCGCATCCGGAGTAATTTACGGGGGAAAAGCTCCCAGGACCCATCGGTTCCGTGTGAGGGAGCCGGCACAAGAGTGGCAATCTGGAGCCACTGAAGAGAGAGAGAACCCTGCCGTGACTCCAAGCTGTGTCCCCGAGCTGGCACGGGGTGGGACACACACACACACAGACAGATACACGGACGCACACAGACACACAGACACAGACAGACACA
This sequence comes from Chiroxiphia lanceolata, assembly GCF_009829145.1. Classification (NCBI taxonomy): domain Eukaryota; kingdom Metazoa; phylum Chordata; class Aves; order Passeriformes; family Pipridae; genus Chiroxiphia; species Chiroxiphia lanceolata. Next base: position 5,520,773 of record NC_045662.1, read on the forward strand.
TGGACACACACAGATACACAGACACAGACAGACACACAAATAGTCAGACAGACACACACACAGACACACACAGACACACAGACAGACAGACAGATAGACAGATAGATAGACATACACAGACACACACACAGCCACACAGAGACACACACACAGACAGACACATGGATACACACAGACACACAGACACAGACAGACACAGACACACAGACACACGGACAGACACACACACACAGACAGACACACGGACACACACAGATACACAGACACAGACACAGACAGACAGACACACACACACAGAGACACACATAGATGCACAGACACACACACAGACACAGACACAGAGACACAGACACACAGACACACACAGACACACAAACACACAGACAGACAGACAGACACACACAGAGGGACAGACAGACAGACAGACACACAGACAGACACACAGTCACCCCAGGGATGGATGTGGGTCACTCATGGTGTCACCCCATGGATAAACCAGGAGATGGGCTGGGGGTGTGGGTTCAGTGGGGTGTGGGTTCAGTGGGGTGTGGGTTCAGTGGGGTGTGGGTTCAGTGGGGTGTGGGTTCAGTGGGGTGTGGGTTCAGTGCCCAGGAGGGGCAGTCAGTCTCTAAATGCTGCCCTAAAAGCTCCCTGGGATCCACAGATGGGGAATTCTCAGCCTGCCAGGAAGGGCTGCTGAAGCCCAGGCTCTGAGAGGCTTCCAGGGACGCAGCTGCCTCCTGGCAGGGAGGTGGCAGAGCCAGCCCCAAATGCTCCTCAGAGCTAAAAGTGTCTGTCCAGGGTGGTTGGGAAGCTCCAGGGAGGCGGAGGGGCAGCGGGGGGGCAGCTTGTGGGGTGCAAAGAGCATCAAAACACCAAATAAACGTGGCCCCCCGAGTTTGTCGCTCCTCCCGTGCCGGATCAGGGCACAGAGGGCGTTGGGGAACACCTGTAAAATGGGACCCTAAAGTCCACTGCTCTTTCCATGTCATACTGGGGTTCAAACATGCTGCAAAACACCATAAGCAAAGCACAGCCCCCCCAAACCCATCCCTGTTCCTGCCTCGTGTCAGGTTGCAAAGCTTGTGGAAAAACATCACCCATAAAACACCAACTCCCGAGTTCATCCCTGTTCCTGTGCCGGACTGGGGTGCCAAGGACATTGTAAAACACCTGTAAAACGTGACCCTAAAGTCCACTGCTCTTCCCACACCCTATTGGGGTTCAAAGCACATTGCAAAACACCCCAAACAAAGCACAGCCCCCCCAAACCCATCCCTGTTCCTGCCTCATGTCAGGTTGTAAAGCTTGTGGAAAAACATCACCCACAAAACACGAACTCCCAAGTTCATCCCTGTTCCTGTGCCGGACTGGGGTGCCAAGGACATCGTAAAACACCTGTAAAACGTGACCCTAAAGGTCACTGCTCTTCCCACACCCTATTGGGGTTCAAACATGCTGGAAAACACCACAAACAAAGTACAGTCCCCCCAAACCCACCCCTGTCCCTGTGCCAGGTCAGGGAGCGAAGGGCATCGCAAAACATCCCCCAAGTAAAATACAACCCCCAAGTTCATCCCTGTTCCTGTGCCGGACTGGGGTGCAAAGGACATTGTAAAAACGTGACCCTAAAGTTCACTGCTCTTCCCATGTCATATTTGGGTTCAAACATGGTGCAAAACACCACGAGCAAAGCACAGTCCCCCCAAACCCACCCCTGTCCCTGTGCCAGGTCAGGGCGCGAAGGGCACTGCAAAACATCCCCCAAGTAAAACACAACCCCCAAGTTCACCTCTGCCAGGCCAGATCCAGCACAGACCAGCAGGGACCAGCTGGGAACAGGGACAGAGCCCTGCAGGGACACACACGGGGTAGCAGAGGGGTCACAGGCTCCTCTTGCCCCCCCTAAACCCGTTAATACAACCCCTTAATTTATTCAGCCCGAAGGGAGCCCCGGTCACACCCGGCTGAGCAACTCAATTACCCCTGGAATACCTGAGCAACAGCACGGCCTGACTCCATTCCCGGGCGAAAAAACAGCTAAAAATAAAATAATCTGGCTCTGGGGCATTGGAAATGTCTTGTGGGGTGAGGTGTGGGGTGCAGGGAGGAGGGAGTGGGATGCCAGGGTCCAGTTCCTTCCTCCCCCTGCTGATTTAACTCTGCTTCAAACCTCAATTTTGATCGATTTTGTCATGTTTTGACCTGCAAGTTGAGCCCCAGCCCCGATGTGATGGGGTGTCCTACCTTGCTGAGGATGTAGATGAGGTCCCCCCGGTGGAAGGAGAGCTCGTCGGGGTGGTCCCCCCTGCAATCCCAAAGGCCGTGGTAATAATTGGCATAATCTCGTTTGGGATCTCCTGGGGGTAAAAAAAACAAGACCAGGGGGTCAGGGAATGACATTTGGGGTCGTGGGGTGTCGGGGGAGAAGGGGTGGTGTTTGTTTAGGAAAGGAAGGAAGATTAATTTGGCATCTTAATTAAAAGGTGGAAGACAAAGAGGTATTGTGAAAGAGGCTGATCAATAAATAAATGCAACATTTCTCAATAAACACATATAAACATATTAATAAATGGTTTCAGAAGACCCTAAATCAAGCCACAACAGGAATCAAAGATGCTCTCCACCCCTGTTCCCAGGAGAGAAGGTCCCAAACCTTGGGAATGATACACCCTGATGGCTCAGGTGTCCCTCTTCCCATCGGGCTGGGAGTTTGGGAAGGCAGAAGGCCTGTGGAAAGGGAATGTGATCCAGCAACTTTATTTTCCCTTTTCTTTTTTTTTTTTTTGTAGAGAGGCAAATGTGTGCTGAAAGCCAAAGGGTTTGGGCTGATGGGGCTGTGGGAAGCGGTGCCAAGGCTGGGGGGATTAAATCTGGAGTTTCTGGAAAACTCCACGGCGGCGTTTCCAGAACAAAACATCTCCACCTTTGCCATCTCAGAATGGCACTTCCCGCCCCAAAAACGAAACATCTCCATCTCTGCCGTCTCAGAACGACGTTTCCCACCCCAAAAAACAGCTCAGAGACCAGAGCCCCTATGAAAGGGGTGGGGCAGGAATCATCCCACCCTGGGACGGACCCAGAGGAGCCTGTGCCGAGCTCTTCCACGGCTGCAGGAGACGGGGATTTATCCCAGCACAAAAACAACCCCAAACCCCCTCAGGTTCCCAGTTTTCAAGGCCACAGCTGTTAAAAGATGCTCCTGGAGCAAAGGCTCCAGGCAGGAGAGTGCCCTGATGGCAGAGCACCGAGGCTGGGGGCGAATCCAGATGTCACGACACGGACACATCCGTGATGTGACCCCCATGGATAATTAAAGCCGGTAAAACCAGGGTTTTAGGGGGGGGAGGATTTGAGCACGGGGGCTGTTCCAGCGGGCTGTGCTGCTCTGAACCAAGCCCAGAAAGCATAAATAGAAAATATTGAGCACATGTTGGAGGGAAATGTTGCTAATGTGGTCTCGGGGACGGAGCGATAAGGGTGCAGCTGGAATGCTGTGCCCAGATTGGATCACCTAAATATGAAAAAGGACATTACAGAGATGGGTAATGGCACGGCAGGGAGCAGCTGGAATGACTCAGGGACTTGGGGAACTTAAATAGAAAGGCTGGGCAGGAAAAAAAAAGTAGGTCTGCATCCTTTGGAAAGTATTAAAGGGGGAGAACGCAGTGGCGAGGAAAAGATTGGGAAGGGAATAGAAGGAGTAGGAGCTACTGAGTTATTTAAGCTGGTGGTGAGGGCAGGAATCAGGGGTTATGAGCTGGAAGCAGAGGAAATATCGGGGAGCTGAGCAGGAGGATGAGGCCAGTGCAGCTCTGGGAAGAGCCAGAAAATTGTGTAATTAACACAAAAGGTCGTTAAGGGAGGGTGTGAGGACAATGTCACGCAGCAGAGAATAATCCGGGATGGGGGGATGGCCTTGGCATCCCCCTGTGAGACAAGGATGGGGAAAGGCTTGAAATATAGCAGGAATATCCAAGTGTTCTATGGAACATCATAATTGACTTGCTGGCAAAGAGATTTAAACACAGTGGTAGAAAACACACACCGGAACAGAAAAGAGAAAATAGAAAATCCATCTTCCTCCAGGATGTTTCCAGAGCCACAAGTGCCCCTGGAGATTCCCCTGGGATGAGGACACGAGGATGATGCTGGGAAGCTGGAGACCCAGCTTCCCCTCCTTCACCAGGAATTAGGAGATGCTTCCTTATCCCACAGCTGCTCTTTCCTGCTCACCAGAGGAACGGGAGGACCTCGGAGCCATCCCACCCCATCCAGGAGGAAGGGGAAGCATCAGCCTGGATGTGACACCCCCTGACTGCGAAGGGAGACAGTTTTCCAGCCCACAGGAAGAAGGTTCGTGCCCCCAGAAGTGTTTTTCCAACCGTGTCAGCTGCTGGCAGGGAAGATCCCCACCCCTCCCTCCGACCCTGCCTTCCAAAGGTCAGGATTTGTCGTGCCAGAGGAGGAGGATGCTCCCGAGGAGAGCGTGGCACTCCCTTCCCAGCACCAGCTTCCAAACCCACAGGGATCTTAGTGCCAGCGACCAGGGGTGCTGTGTTAAAATAAAGTAAAATTAAAATTCATTAAGATAAATTATGAGTGTTTGCAGGAAAAGGGATCCCATTTTAACACTCCAAGGCCGGGCAGGGGAGAGTTTCCCTCTGCAGCTCCCTTAGGGGATGGTGGATGTCCGTGATCCTCCTGATCCAGCTCCAGGCTGGGTGGGATGTGGGATCCAGACAGGCCATCCCAGGACTCCTGCATTGACTCTGCTCCCTTTTCACGGACAAAAGGCTCTGTTTCAAAAGCCCCAGGCAGTCAATCCCGTGATTTCCCTGCGCTGATTCATCCTGATGGAAGCAGAGCTGCTCCCCCTGCACGGCCTGGGGGGGTCACGAAGGAAACCAGCCACATGTGACAAGTGCTCCCTTCCCCTCTGCAGCCCCGGGATGAGGCTGTGGGACAGGCAGGATCCATCCCAGTGCCTTTCCCTTGGGCTCCTTCCTTCTCCCGTTGATGCTGAACCCTCCTGACAAAGTGGCTGCAGCTCCAGGGTGTCACTGCTGGGTGTGACAGGGAGGGGACAGGGGCTGTGATAGGAATGGGGGCTGTGACAGGGACAGGGGCTGTGACAGGGGACAGGGGCTGTGAGAGGGGATGGGGCTGTGAGAGGGGATGGGGCTGTGACAGGGACAGGGGCTGTGATAGGGGACAGGGGCTGTGAGAGGGGATGGGGCTGTGACAGGGACAGGGGCTGTGACAGGGGACAGGGGTTGTGAGAGGGGACAGGGGCTGTGACAGGGGACAGGGGCTGTGAGAGGGGACAGGGGTTGTGACGGGGGACAGGGACTGTGACAGGGGACAGGGACTGTGACAGGGGACAGGGGCTGTGACGGGGGACAGGGACTGTGAGAGGGGACAGGGCCATGACAGGGGACAGGGACTGTGAGAGGGGATGGGGCTGTGACAGGGGATGGGGCTGTGAGAGGGGATAGAGGCTGTGACAGGGGATGGGGCTGTGAGAGGGGATAGAGGCTGTGACAGGGGACGGGAGCTGTGACAGGGAGCAGCCTGGCAGGTGGTTTTGTTTTCCAGAGGAAGGGATTTTTGCTCTGTTTGTGCCACAGCCCCGAGAGGAGCAAATGGGACTCGTGGCAGGAGCAGCCCCTGGCTCTCAGCTGGACTGGGGGGCTGCTCCGGATCCGTGGCATCCTTGTGGCTCTTTAGAAACGAGAAACAATGGTTCTCCACGAGCCAAACGCCCGTGATTGAATCAGGAACTCGCCGCTTCCCTCCCTCCCTCCCCGAGCACATCCCTCTGCTCCAGGATCCGGCGGCTCCTGGTCCAGTTGGACGGGAGCACAGCTGGATTTCCGAGGCAAAAGGCACGAGGGGTTGGGGCTCCCGGGGCTGCCATAACCTTTCCCTCTTGAAACCTTTCCCTCTTCTTGAAAGGCAGCCCGGTTTTCCAGAGGCGGGAGTCTAATGCGGGAGTCTAATGCGTCGTGGAGTGTGAAAACAGCGCCAGGGCTCGGAGCGATCCTGACACCGCCAGTAACAAACCAGTTCGAACCATTAACAGCAATTAGAGCCGGCGGCAGACGCTAATGAGGTCGAGCAGGGTGTTAAAGGGCCGTGACAGGCGAGAGGCAAAATCCTCGGGAATCCCCGGGGTGCGGGATCAGCGGCTGCTGTCACAGAGCCGCGCTCTGATCCCACATCCAGCTGGGAAAGCCCCGGGAGCTGCTCTCCCGCCGCCGCCGGGTCCTTCGGGGGTTTAAAGAGCAGGGAGGAGGGTGAGAGAGGGAAAGAAAAAACTCGTTTGTGCAGATTTCCCACCCCCTCTGCTTTCCTCACACGTCCATTCCCATCCCTGCTGCCGCCCTTATCCCACTCCACGGGGTAAGGACACAGGGCAATTCCATGGATAAATGTTCAGCCTCACTTTAGGAGCACCACAGAGTTCAGAAAGTTTGGAATTAGCTATTTTCCCAAGCTCTGGGTGCTGGTACCAAATAGTCCAGTGGTCAAATCATTCACCGTGCCAGAGGGTGGGGAAAAGCTTCCCAAAATCCCTAGGAGAGGGGAAACACTGAGTTGCTCCAGTCTCTGGAAGCAGCTGGGGCTCAACCCTGTCTGTGCTTCCAAGATTTCCACAGGAACAGGCCTGAGCAGTCTCCCGGGCTGGGGACAACTGCCCAAGGATCATCCAAGGGGGGGTTGACGTCAGCTAAAGGGAATTATGGGATCAGGCTTTCCAGAAACACCAGGAAATCAGGAATGAGGGCTCTTGGATGGCTGGGAGGGGAAAACCAGCCAAGCAATTCTCGGGGAGCTGGTGAATCCAAGAGAGCAGAGGAGTGGAGCTGCTTCATCCACCCGCCATCCAACGGCGAATCCCTCCGATCCCTGTCATCCCACAGATCCCTGTCATCCCACAGCGGGATGCTGAGCGTCCCCAGGGCGAGAGCGAGGTGCAGACGGTGTGGGAAGCTCTCCCAGGGCAGGCTGGGAGGGGAGGATGTGTTTTCCAGGCAGCAGGAAGCCCCCGGCCAGCCCAGCCCCGGCTGCTCGGACACAAGAGCCACTTTCCTGTGCCGGGGCGGGAAGTCCATGGAAAATCCAGGAAAACCGGGCAGGTGGGAGCGGGGAGGAAACAGCCCTTCCGCTCCCATCCCACGGAGCAGGTCCTCAAGGAAAAGGCAGGGGTGGGGCTCCGGCCACCTCGGCGGGATCGCGGTTCCTTCCAGCTTCCCGCGCCGGGATCCCTCCCTGCGGCAGCTTCCTCTGGGCAGGACTCGCTTCCTGCTCCTGCTCCGGGTTCTTTTTGCTTCCAGCGCCTCTCCCCGGCCCCTTGGGATGCTCCTGCTCCACATCCAGGATGGGATGAGGGAGAGGGATGGGAGTGGCTCCGTGGGGATGCTCCAGCATGCCGAGGACACCGGGAAGGAGCGGAGATGGGTGTTGAGGCTCCTCCACCCAGAACTCCCCAAGGCCACCCACCCCTCATGGGGTGTTCATCCCAAAAGAAGCAGAGGACACCCCACAGGGTGTTCATGCCAAAAGAAGCACAGGACACTCATGGGGTGTTCATCCCAAAAGAAGCACAGGACACTCATAGGGTGTTCACCCCAAAAGAAGCACAGGACACCCCACAGGATGTTCATCCCAAAAGAAGCACAGGACACCCCACAGGATGTTCATCCCAAAAGAAGCACAGGACACTCATAGGGTGTTCATCCCAAAAGAAGCACAGGACACCCCACAGGGCGTTCATCCCAAAAGAAGCACAGGACATCCATGGGGTGTTCATCCCAAAAGAAGCACAGGACACCCCACAGGGTGTTCATCCCAAAAGAAGCACAGGACACCCATGGGGTGTTCATTCAAAAGGAAGCACAGGACACCCCATGGGGTGTTTATGCAGAGCGTGGAGAAGGTGGGAAGAGCTCTCCAAGCCTGAATTCCCCCAGTTGAAGGGTTCCAGCACTGCTCCTGGGGATTCTGTACCCACCCTCCAGCATCACCCACACCCCAGGACGCTCCAGATCAGCCCCCACAGCCCTGAGCTGGGGGTTCCTTTGGGTTTCCCAGAGCAGGGTGGGCTCTTACCCTTCCTCTCTCCTCTCCCACCATCCTCGTTGTCCTCCGGGAAGGGCGGATCCAGCTCCTCATCTGCAGGGGGGGAAGAGCAGAGAAGTCAGGGAAGGGCTGTGAGTGCCACAACCACCCCAAACCCCCGGGCAGGCCGAGTGTTTCTGAGAGAACCCGACTGCCAGGATAATAAATTCGTGGCCTAATTGCGGAGAGGGGAAGGGAGGAAGTCACAGATAATATTTTAAAACGTGTTGCACGGAAAAAAAATATGAGTTGTTGTTAAGGCTGGTAAAGACAAATCACCTCTCAGGGCCCCATAAATTCAGGCAGCACTTTGCTGGGTGTCCTGGAGGAAGAGACGTTTCCTGTGCTGGACTCACAGCCCAGGGAAAAAATGGGACTCCCAGGAGGAATTCCAGGACAGAAACGTGAGGAAGGAGCTGGGATGGAAGGAGGAATTAAGGAGGAAGAGGAGTCAGGCAGAGGAGGGTTGGGGAAAGGGATGCAAGAAATGATGGCATAGAAGAGGTCAAGGAATTCCAGTCATGGGGAAGGCCTGGAAAAATGGGTGCAGGCTGGCAGGAGCTGCACAGGAATAAGCTTAAATCTCAGGATGAGGAGGACATGGAGGGGTTGGAGCTTGTGCAGGGAAGGGAACGGAACTGGGAAGGGGCTGGAGCAGCTGAGGGAGCTGGGGGGGCTCAGCCTGGAGCAAAGGAGGCTCAGGAGGGACTTTCTCACTCTACAACCCCCTGACAGGAGGGGGGAGCCGAGGGGGGGTCGGGCTCTGCTCCCAGGGAACAAGGGATGGGATGAGAAGGAACGGCCTCAGGCTGTGCCAGGGGAGGCTCAGGTTGGATACTGGGGAAAATTCCCTCCTGGGAAGGGTGGTCAGGCACTGGAACAGGAGGAGTCACCACCCCTGAAAGTGCTTAAACAACCCGTGGATGTGGCACTTGGGGACGTGGTTTTGTCAGTGCTGGGTTAATGGTTGGAGTTGATGATCTTAGAGGGCTTTTCCAACCTTAATGATTCCATAAATAACTATTAAACACCAAGGCAGGTAGGACCCATCCACCCTGAGCTGCTCTGGGCACTGGCACAGGTCGGGTGAACAGCATAATAAAATAATAAAAATAATAAAAAATGAGGTAAATAATAAAAAAATGAGATAAATAATATAAAATAATACAAATAATACAAAATAATAGAAATACTACTAAATAATATAAATAATATAAAATAAGTTAAATAATATAAAGTAATATAAATAATATGAAATAACATAAATATTAAATAATGTAAATAATACAAAATAATGGAAATACTACTAAATAATATAAATAATATAAAATACTATAAATAATATAAAATAACATAAATATAAAATAACATAAAAATCCAAAACAATATAATATTGAATAAATAAATAATATAAAATAAAATGAATATAAAATAATATAAATAACAGAAAATAATAAAAATATTATTAAATAATATAAAATTATAAAATAATAAATTAATATAAAATTATGTGAATACAAATTAATATAAATAATATTAAATAATATAATAAATTACTGTAAATTAATAAAATTAATATAAATTAATAAAATTAATATAAATTGATAAAATTAATATAAATTAATAAAATTAATATAAAATTAATATAAGATTAATATAAAATTATAGAAATAATATAAAATAACATAAATAAACCCAATTCCCAAGGTTTTCCAAAAGCCAACGCCCACGGAAATTGCTCCCCCTCTCCTCTCGGGGAGGGAGGGGCAGCCCTGGCACGGCCGAGCCCGGGGCAGAGGAGCCCCTGTCACCCCCCAGGGGACTCGGCTTTGCCGTTCCCCGCGGGCAGAGCCGGCAGGAATCGCTCCCGGAGGCCGGGGACGATCCCGGCGCTCCCGGGAAGCGCCTCCCGGCCGGAGCCGATCGATGCAAACCAGGTCAGGGCTCGGCCGCCCCTCGCAAATCACATCCCGAGCCGGGAGGGTCCCAGCGCCTGCTCCCCCTCCCGACGGGAAGCGGCACCAAAAATCTTTCCTAAATAAATCAGCCTTTATTGTAAAACTCGGCCCCCGACCAGACAGAACCTCGTTAGCATCGATTTTGAGATAAATTATTGAAAGTGGCTCTTGCCTGCTCTTTGCATTTGTAAAGGAGGAGGGAAGCACAGCCCTGACAGCCCTGGGCTCCCAGCATCATTCCCGTGTCCCAAATCCTTCTGCCCGGATTCCTTCAGCCTTTAAACTCAGTGGCACAACCCCAAATTCCATCTTGGCACGGAAACCAGGCTCCTGTGCCAGGAAAAGCCCCAAAACTGGGGCAGCACCACCCGCCCCGCTGCTGCTTCCCCCCGGACATCCTCACATCCCTGCCTGCATCCTGCCGGCACTGCTTCCATCCCAGAGCCAGGCTGCCCTCGGGAAACCTCTCCCCAGAGCCCTTCTCCCACCTCCTGGCACGCACACGGGATCCTTGGGACACACGGGATCCTTGGGAAGCGTCGGTAGGAAAACGCACACGTGGCACGGAGGAAGCGCCGCCGTGTCCCTCATTCCAAGGGGAGCAGAGCTCTGGGAATCCTGGCACTGCCAGCTCCTGCCTGGACACGGAGCTGGGCAGCCAAGGGAGCCACAGGGATCCTGGGGAGATTTATCCACCCTGCTCCCTTCCTATTTTCTGGGAGCTCCCTCCCGGGATGGGCTCTGTTGCTGGAACAGCTCAGGGATGAGCTCAGGCTGGGGGGGGTCCCACCATCCTCACTCCCCAGGAACCAGGCAGGGATTGGGAAGATTTTCCCAAGCAGCTCTTCCTCCCTCTCCCACCTTGGGCCATTCTTCCCCGTATTTTATGGAATGGGGGGTGTTCCACCAGGAATCCAAGGCAGGGCCCCCCCTTCCCTGTGTCCATCACCCATCCAAGGCTTGGACAAGGAGCTCTCATTCCTCGGGCCCCAGTTTCCTTTTCCTTCCCTGCTGATCCCTCACTCTGTGCCTCTTCCCAAAGGTGCTTGGAGGGAATCCCAGGTGATTCCCAGAGGGTGGGTGTAGACACCCTGGGATGGCACCACCAGGTTCATCCCTGCCCGTTCCACCCCTTGTCCCGCTCCCACATTCCCAGGCACATTCCTGGTGGATTCTGAGCTGTGAAATCCAGGAATGGGATCCATCCCCCACCCTGCCCCCCAGCCCTGCTGCATCCAGGTGCTTTCCTGGAGTCAAGTCTGGAAGTGCTGCTCTGCCTTCCCACGACCCCAGCGTGTGATCCCAGCCAATATTTGGATTTCCCAGGGATGAATCAAAGGGAAATGCTGGAAAACCCAGCCCAGGGGGCTGTGCTGCCTCTCCCTGTGTGGAACATCCCAACCTTGGCCACTCCACCAGTGGGAAAACGCCTTTAACACCCCGTGGGCACCCACTCTGGGGTCTGGAGCCCCCCTGGCACAGCCAGGATCCCTCAGGCCCTGCATCCCAACACTGTGGATCTCACATCCCGGAGCTGCCCGGGCACATCCTCAGAGGAGCTGTGTTTTAATGTAGCAATTTGATTCAATTTTCCACTCTATAAAATTACCCATCACTGCTCGTTGCTTCCTAACAGACACCTTCACTCTTAATTTAACAATCCCATCGAATTCTGCCAGGGAAATTGGAAAAATTTATCACCTGTGAAATTTTATTTTTCCTTGGTTGTGTCTGTTTTTGTAAAACTTCATTAACGACGATGACTTGCTGAGGAAATTATCTCTTCATCTCCCTCCTCTTCTCTTCCCCCCCCCCTTCTCCTTCTTTCTTTCTTTCTCAGTTTTCACTTGGGACACGAGGGAGGGAGAAGCTCCAGCTGGGATGGGGATTTTCCCTGTGCTCACTGCGGGGTCACAGGGGTGGCAAGGCAGCCAGGAATGCTGGAGAACCAGGAATGCTGGAAAACCTCAGCCAAGGCAGCCAGGAATGATGGAAAACCAGGAATATTGGAAAGCCTTGGCCAAGGCAGCCAGGAATGCTGGAAAACCTCAGCCAAGGCAGCCAGGAATGCTGGAAAACCTCAACCAAGGAAACCAGGAATGCTGGAAAGCCAGGAATGCTGGGAACCTCAACCAAGGTAGCCAGGAATGCTGGAAAACCTCAGCCAAGGCAGCCAGGAATGATGGAAAACCTCAACCAAGGCAGCCAGGAATGCTGGAAAGCCAAGAATGCTGGGAACACTCAGTCAAGGTAGCCAGGAATGCTGGAAAGCCAGGAATGCTGGAAACCCTTGGCCAAGGCAGCCAGGAATGGTGGAAAACCTCAGCCAAAGAAGCCAGGAATGATGGAAATCCTTGGCCAAGGAAGCCAGGAATGATGGAAAACCTCAGCCAAGGCAGCCAGGAATGATGGAAAGCCAGGAATGGTGGAAAACCTCAATCAAGGCAGCCAGGAATGCTGGAAAATCTGGCCAAGGCAGCCAGGAATGATAGAAAACCTCAACTAAGGCAGCCAGGAATGATGGAAAATCTGGCCAAGGTAACCAGGAATGCTGGAAAACCTCAGCCAAGGAAGCCGGGAACACTGGAAAACTTCAGCCAAGGCAGCCAGGAATGCTGGAAAGCCAGGAATGCTGGAAGCCCTGACAGACCATCAGCACCCCCAAACACCATCCTGGGAGCACCCCAAGGCTCCTGCTGAGCCCAGGGACTGCTGAGGGTGCTCCCGAGGGAAGGAGGGGATCAAAGAGCTGAGGATGAGAAGAGAGGAAGGGAAGGTGAAGAAGGGAAGATGAAGAAGGGAAGGTGAGGAAGGGAAGAGGAAGGGAAGAGGAAGGGAAGAGGAAGGGAAGAGGAAGGGAAGAGGAAGGGAAGAGGAAGGGAAGAGGAAGGGAAGAGGAAGGGAAGAGGAAGGGAAGAGGAAGGGAAGAGGAAGGGAAGAGGAAGGGAAGAGGAAGGGAAGAGGAAGGGAAGATGGACACAGGCCGAGGGTGTGTCCTGGAGCTCCAGCTCTGCTCCCAGCACTGGATGCCACAAGCCACTGCTTCCCCCTTGGCAGCAATTCCAAGGGGAAGGTCTCAGGCACAATAAAACCTCCTGGTGCTTTTTAAGAACCACCACAGACAGAAGGTTCTGCAATGAGGAAGAAGAAACAAGGACCTCTTTTTTTTTCCCATCCCTGAATTCAGACACTGCTGGATGCTCTCAGGGGTGGGGTTCCCACCCTCAGGGCAGAGGCAGAACAGGCTCAGGTGACCTGCTGGCCGAGCCCTGGGCTGTGTCACCCCCTGATTCCTGTTGGCAGAGCCAGAAATGTTGCAGGCCTGTCACCCTCTGAGCCTGTGGGGTCTGTCCAGCCCTCGTGAGAGGGCACCAGCTTGTCTTTAATGCAGTTATTTTATCATCTGGTGGCAGGGCAGTAATTGTGTTACAGCCCTGCCTGCCATGCCCAGGAGGGAGCATTTCCATCAGCTCAGCTCTGATTTTCCAGGTAACACAGCCCAGAGATCCCACTCTCACCAAACTCAATCTGACTCGAGTTGAAAGGGAGCAAAACCTCTAAAAGCTGCTTCACCCGAATTTACTGATGAGAACACCCCCAGAACAGGGAGGGTTTGTTCTTGGGGTCCAGCCTGAGCAAAAAAATGGGGTGAAACCTTTGATTTTTGGGGCCATGAGATGTTGATTCCCATCAGCGTGTGGCGGGGCCGAGGTTTCCTCCCTCGTTCAGGGGGAGAAGAGGAAAGGGGTGGTTTGGATTTGGGGTCAGGGGGAGAAGAGGAAAGGGGTGGTTTGGATTTGGGGTCAGGGGGAGAAGAGGAAAGGGGTGGTTTGGATTTGGGGTCAGGGGGAGAAGAGGAAAGGGGTGGTTTGGATTTGGGGTCAGGGGGAGAAGAGGAAAAGGAGGGTTTGGATTTGGGGTCAGGGGGAGAAGGGGAAAAGGAGGGTTTGGATTTGGGGTCAGGGGGAGAAGAGGAAAAGGAGGGTTTGGATTTGGGGTCAGGGGGAGAAGGGGAAAAGGAGGGTTTGGATTTTGGGTTCTCACCTGGCAGGACCTCGTAGATGTCCTCCCCTTCCACCTCCACGTTGGGCTCCTCCTGGGTCAGGGTGGTGTTGTGGGAGGTGTTCATGGAGTCAGAGCTCTCCACGTCGTTGTAGAGCTCTTCTTCTTCCTCCTCCTCCTCCTCCTCGCACGGGATAGTCAGGGAGCTCAGGTCTGGGGCGGGGAGAGCAAAAAAACCGGGGTGAAAACCAGCAAATTCCCTACTTTCAGCCAGGGGAAACCCCCACACCAACCCCTGCGCTCGCTCAAGGTGTGAACTGTCCCCGGGAGCACCCGAGGTGACAAACGAAAGAGGCGTAAACGAGCTGAGAATTGGCCAAAAACAAAGGAAAAGCGGGGAAATCCAAGAGAACAAAGCCAAATTCCACGTGTGCCTCAAGGAACGGAGCCTCCCTGCTTTCCAGAGGGTTATTCCAAAGGCAGGGCTGGAAGTTTCGTCTAGGTGTTGTTGGTGTCAAAGTGTTCCCGGGTGGGAAGGTGCTGCCGGGATCTTCCCAAAGAAATGGGACCCGCTGGATGGGGCCAAACTCACCCTTCAGGAGGAACTGGATCTGGTCCACCCAGTCTTCAGCCTCTGCTGGGCTTGGGGCTGTGAACTGGAGAGAGGGGCAGCTGTTACTGGGCTGGGTTGGAGGGAGAGCAATGGGATTTGCAGCTGGAACAAGGGTTTCAGCCCTATAAATTATTTCAGCCACACAAAAGGATTTCAGCCCTATAAAGGATTTCAGCCCCACACAAGGATTTCAGGCCTATAAAGGATTTCAGCCCCATAAAAGAATTTCAGCCCTATAAAAGAATTTCAGCCCTATAAAGGATTTCAGCCACATAAAAAGATTTCAGTCCTACATAAGGATTTCAGCACTATAAAGGATTTCAGCCCCATAAAAGGATTTCATTCCCATAAAGGATTTCAGCCCCATAAAAGAATTTCAGCTCTATAAATGATTTCAGCCCTATAAAAGGATTTTCAGCCCTATACAGGATTTCAGCACCACACAAGGATTTCAGCCCTATAAAATGATCTCAGCCCATTGAAATCCACTGAGCCTGAGTTTCCTTTTCTCTGTTGTCTTCTGCAGAAGATTTGGAAGGTGACAGCTGCTCATCCCCCCAAAAAACCCAACTAAATATCAACCCCAGAAACCACCAAACCTCATCCCTTGGCTTCAGCCCCCACTCCCAGCAGGAGTTCACACCCCGGGGGGTTGGGAGGAGTCCTTTGGAAACAGGGAATGGCGATCCCGGCTCTGCCATTGTCTACCCTGGGACAGCGGGAAAAGCCATTCCAGGGCTTTATCTCCCTGTTCCAAGCAGGGAAGGAGCAGCAGGACAAAGCCAGACCCATCCCAGAGGAAGCCTGTCAAGCTCAATTCGTTAAAATAATTCAGATGGAAACCACGATTCCCCACGGAACGGGCTCTGCTGCCCCCCCCCCCCCCCCCCCGATCCAGGGCCCTGCATCCCAAATCTCCCTGAAGCCCATCCAGGCTCTCATTCCCACTCTGTGGATTGGATTTTTAGGCTCCCTCCTGGATGCTCAATAAACTGCAGGTTTATGTTTATCCTGGCTCTGCAGGGCTTGGTTAAACCCGGGCTTTTCCAACTCGATCCTCGACTGGTTCCACCCCTTGTTCTCCCTGATCCTTTGGGAGAGCCCAGGATCACCCCCCGTGCCCAGGGAAGGTCCCTGCTCAGGTGGGGAGAAGCCCCTCCCGAGGTGCTGCTGGTTTTATGGAATTTCAGCCCTACAGAGGATTTCAGCCCCACTCAAGGATTTCATTCCTATAAAATGATCTCAGCCCACTGAAATCCACTGAGCCCAAGTTTCCTTTTCTCTGTTTCCCGCAGAATTATGGAATTCTTTGGAGTTGGAAGTGACCTTTGGAGGCCACCTAACCCACCGACCCCTGAAATGAGGGACACCCCCAGCCAGCCCAGGCTGCTCAGAGCCCCATCCAACCTGACCTCGGGTGTTCCCAGGGATTGGGAATCCACCACCTCTCTGGGAAAACCTGTGCCACCCTCACTGCCAAAACAAATCGGGGTTTCCCCAGGAATTCAGACATTCCCAGCCCTCCCGACCCTGCAGGGCCAGCCTGCACCTCAACCCCTACACCTAGGACCATGGGTTTTTATTCCCAGCCCAGAATTCCATGTTTTCCCCCCCCCCGTTTCCTACCTCGTAGGTGCGTTTGCCAGGGCAGGTTAACTCGAAACAGCATTTTTTCCGGGAATCTTTGCGGAGGTGGGAAACCAGCCGGGCACTGTAGTGCTCGATGGAGAAGGTGCCTCTCGGTTGCTTGCCTGGAAGCAGAAAAACGGGCTAAATGTGGGAGTTTCCACAAGAATTCCACCCCACCGAAACCCACGGAGCCCGGGGTTCCTTCGCTCCGTCCCCTGGAGACCGTTTGGAAGGTGAAAACTGCTCATCCCCCAAAACCCCGAGCAAACGACCCCAAAAACCACCAGACCTCACCCCCCGGGCAGCAGTTCACACCCCGGGGGTGGGATGGGATGGGAGGAGTTGGGAAGCTCGTTTGGGAAAACAAAAAGTGCTGGAGCTCCTCAGACAAAGGACGTGGGAGGAGGACAAAGACCCATCTTCACCCTCAGACCCCCCCCGGGGTTTAACCCCGTCCCTGCTGCGGGTTGGAACCCCTGGATGGGGGGGGGGAGGGTTGTAGGGCCTTTTCCTGCCCCTGGAATCCTGGGAAGCCCATCCATCTCCTGTCGGGATGGACCTGATGGAGCATGACAGCAAAATATTGATACCCACCAGCAAGAGGATTAAATACAGGCACCGGGGGTTGGAGCTCATGGAAAACTTGGAATAGCCTTTTATTCACCCCCCAGCTCTGTTCCTTGTCCCCTTTTTTCTCATTTCATCCCCATCAAGGGGGGGAAAAATTAAATCAAGCTGAGCTCTGCCTTTCTAGAACCCTGATAAGGGATTAATCCCGGCCTTCCCAGGTCAGATTTTATCCAGTCCTTCACAGCAAAGGCTCTTCCCTTCTCTTTTTCATCCCTTTCCCTGTATATTTTGGGAACAAATGCGGGTGTGTCTCTCTCACCACTTACTTTTCTCGTTGGCATAGTAGTAGAAGGTCTTTCTGTTGAGGACACACCACCTCTTGTGCCACTCTGCCCCAAAAAAGCTGTGATCTGGCAAAGAAAAGGGCGTCAAAAGAGGGGGGAAACAGTAATTTTTGTCCTTTCACCGTGTGTTTCACATGGATGTGATGCTAAAAGGGCAGGAACACTCTTTGGGTTAAACCTCCCTGATATATATATATAAGTAAAATAAGTTTTAATCTGCAGCTGGAGGAAGCTAAACCAAGCACCAAGTCCTAAGCTCAGCTGATGGGATAAAAAAAAGGGGCTGTTCTTGCCTCCCCCCACCTTGTCACAGAGTAAATAAATCAGGATAAAATCGGAGTGATGAGGAAATAATTTGTGGCCTTCGCAGGAGTTGGTAAAAATGGAGATAAACCCGAGGCTGACTCAGGGGCCTTATCTCAAGCCCTTAATGGGTGTGATGCTCCCAACTGCTGGGGTTTTATCCTCATTAGGGATCGCTCGTTAAAAGGGCACATTTGGCCTCAGAGGGCTGGGCTGCTGCTTAATTCGATTTTTTTGGGGGGAGTTTAATCTTTGTGCAGTTGGATGATCTGCAAAAGAGAAAAAAAAAAAAATCGAGGCCCCCTCCTCGTCCCTGAGAAGGGAAATCTGCACATTTGGCCTGTACAAATCTGCAGGGAAAAAAAAAACCCAACATGTTTTCCTGCTTCTTCTTCCCCTGAAAAGTCGAATTATTGGCAATTATTGACAGGACACCCCCAAACCTCACCCTGTGATTCCAGGTCTTACCTCGGGATCTCTTCTCCAGGTATCCTTGCTTCAGGATGTTCCCTGTTTCTGGGACAGGCTTTGGTGGGTTCTCCTCCAGCCCTGCAGGGAGCAAAGCAAAGGAAAACCTTGGGATTCCCCATTCCCATTCCCACATACCCTCAGCTCCTTTCTCTGCAGGAGAAGCCAGAGCAGGGGCCTGGAGGTGAAAAGAATGCTCTGCCACGATCCCACCAGATTCCCACAGGAGGGAAAAGGCTCCCAGGGGTGCTCAGGGAAGGCAGGACCGTGGTTGTCAGGGATGCAGAGCCCCATCCTCAGCCCTCCTCCCCCCAGCCAAGGCTCTCTGGGAGCTCCCAGGAGGAGCTGCTCAGGTGGATGGACCTGGAAAACACAATCCCCTTGTCCCAGGGCTGCTCTGGACCAGGGCTCCTCACCCCACTGAGGGCAAAACTCACCCCACTGAGGGCAAAACCCACCCCCAAACCCGGGGTCAGGACCCCTGGGGGAGCTGCTGTTTTCCCACTTGTGCTTTGTCCCACTGGAGATCAATTTTTCATGGAAGCAGATCCCCTGTTTGGGGTTATTTGTGGCCCTGGTTCATAAAATCCTGGAATCGTGGATGCTTTGGGCTGGAAGGAGCCTCGAAGACCATCCACTTCCAACCCCCCAGGGCCACTTTCCACTAGCCCAGGTTACTCCAAGCTCTATCCAAGGGCTGCTCTAGTGGGAATTGCCACAGCAGGGAATTGGAACTGGATGACCTTTAAGGTCCCTTCCAACGATTTTATAATTTTACTTTATAGTTTTATAATTTATATTTATTATAGAAATATATTATATTATATATAATGATATAATTCTATATATTATATATTGTATATTATATAATTAATCTAATATTTATATATATAGTATATTATATATATTATATATTATACTATTAATATATAATATATTGTATATATTATATATACAATTAATATATAGTATATGATATATATTATACACACATAATATATATACATAATATATTATATAATGTATTTATATAATAAATATAAATTATAAAATATGTATATATTATACATAATTCATTATATGTATTACATAAAATATATAATATAATATAAATATATATAATTATATCGTAATTTTTAATAATTTTATAATTTATATTTTATGATTTTATAATCCCTCTCTGCCTCAGCCCCCGGAGGGGCCAGAACCCCCCGAGGTGCCCCCCCCTCCCTGGCACCCCCCTTCCGTGCCCAGGTGAACACACCTGCCTGGCACAAA
Organism: Chiroxiphia lanceolata; assembly: GCF_009829145.1. Taxonomy (NCBI): domain Eukaryota; kingdom Metazoa; phylum Chordata; class Aves; order Passeriformes; family Pipridae; genus Chiroxiphia; species Chiroxiphia lanceolata. Next base: position 5,540,062 of record NC_045662.1, read on the forward strand.
CCCCCTGCAGCCACTCCGAGCATCTGCCCTATAAAAAAACCCCACATCGTCTCCTTAAAAATGAACCAAAAACCAACCAAAACCCAAACCCAGCCCCGAGCCCTTTTGCTGATGCAAATCCCAAAATGTCATTTTCGGGGACATTCACAATTAGGAAAACGGGGCCGGGGAAGCCGGGGAGACAAAAAAAAAACCCCAAAACGCTTGAGCGGAACTTTTCTTTGGCCGTTTAGAACCTTTCCCGCAGCGGGGGGACGGAGGGATCCCAACAGCGCCGGGAGCGCGGACTGAATCACCCGGGAGGGGAGGAGGAGATGGGGAGGAAAAAGGGAGCTGCGAGCGCTGCTTCGCTTCCTTAATTTCATTTCCTCGCAGCGCGTTCCCAGCAGGGGCTTCCCCTCTGCCCCATCCCGCTCCCGCTGGAAAAGCGGCTCTGGAAAAGCCGGAGCGCGGGATGAGGTCGCTGCTCAGCATCCCGGGGCTGGGATGGGTCCGGCCATCCCAGGGCTGGGCTTCCTGCTCTTCCCGCCGTTGCCAAGAGGGATCTGGGGAGCAGGGAAGCAGCAGGGATGGGATGGGAGCCACGGGGAGCTCTCCCAGCCCCGCATTCCCTCTCTCCATCCATCGTTTTGCTGGAAGCAGGACCCCTGGGAGAGCTGCTGCCTTCCCAGTGGTTCTGCTTTGCCCTGTTTGAGATCAATTTTCCATGGAAGCACAGCCCCTCTTTGGGGTTATTTGTGGCTCTGGCTCATGGAATCGTGGGATCAGGGAATCACGGGATGCTTTGGGTTGGAAAGGACCTGGAATACCACCTGTTTCCAACACCTTCCACCAGCCCAGGCTACTCCAAGCCCTGTCCAGCCTCAGATCCCGGGATCTGCTGGGCTGGCAACTCCCTGGGGCCTCTGAAGCACCACCAGGAGCCCAAACCTGTCCCCCTGTGCAGGAAAATCAGGAGGGAAGGAGCCTCCCCTCCCCTCAAATACTCCAGACAAGCTGACACAATTAAGGAGGGGCTGCAGGGGCTGATTTGATTCCACAGGGCTCTGGAAATTTGAAGTCTGACAGCCTGTGACAGGGAGGTGGCAGCTGGAACCTGTGTCCTGCCCCTCTCCTGCATCCCTGCCCATCCCCTCCTGCATCCCTGCCCATGCAGAGCCCGGGTTAAATCCATGGGATGTGGGGGATGCAGCACTGGGGGCTCTGCCTGGCTGCACACGGGGTTGGGGTGATGAGGGGGGTGTCCCCAAACCTCCCCAGCCTGGCCCTAAAACAACCCAGATGGCTCCTGCCTGCAGCAAAGAGCTCAATTCATCTGCAGTCACAGTCCTGGGGGGGTTCTATCTCTTTAAAATCCTAATGGATGCCCAGAGGATGTGGAGAGGGAAGTGGGAACACAGGGGGAGGTGGGATCACGGGGGGAGGTGGGAACAGAGGGGAAGGTGGGATCACAGGAGAAGGTGGGATCACAGGAGAAGGTGGGAGCCCAGCCCCAGGGATCCCTCTGGTTCCCGAGGGCAGAGGGTTTCATCTCCCAGATGTTCCTGCCCTGGGAACACAAATCTGGCAGGAAAACCACGGCTCAGCACATCTCCAAGGGCTGGAAAAGCCGGCCTGTGGCCTGGTCACCTGTTCCAACCACCGAGGGCCACTCACCAGTCAGAAAACCAGAAAGAAAAGGCTGTAAATTCCATATTTTCCCAGGCACAAGGTCCCTCTCTGGTCATTCCCAGCACTGTGGCAGGACTGGGATGGTCCCAGTGCTCCCTTCCACCCTGGAATCCCCCCCAGCCCACCCTTTTCCCAGCAGGTGGATGGTGCTGGAGGTGCTGCCCCTCCACGTCACCCCCCTTCCCTTCCCCAGTCACCTCCCAGTGCTCCCAGTATCTCCCCCCCCCCACAGCCTCCCAGGCTCCCCAGGGACCTGCTCATCCCCCAGAATTTCCCTGAGGATGAATTTCCCAAGCCATGACCCACATGGCTCCATCTGGAGCCTCCCCCAGAAGGGCTGCTCTGGGAATTACGGCTCCACGCTGGGATCCTGCAGAGCATCCAAAGCTGTGGGATTGCAGGAATGGGAGAAAACTGGAGCCAAACTCACAGATGGAGGAGCAGATAGTCTTTCCTTTCTCCTTTCTCCTTTCTTTCTCCTTTCTCCTTTCTCCTTTCTCCTTTCTCCTTTCCTTTCCTTTCCCTTTCCCTTTCCCTGGGGACAGGCAGGGAATTGGGAAATGCTCTTGGCAGCAGCCGGGGCAGAGCAGGATTGAGGGCTGGGACTGGGATTAACCAGTCCCAGGCTGAGCAGAGACCAAGATTAACCAGTCGTAGATAAAGCAGAGACCAAGATTAACCAGTCCTAGATAAAGCAGAGACCAAGATTAACCAGTCCCAGGCTGAGTAGAGACCAAGATTAACCAGTCCCAGGATAAGCAGAGACCAAGATTAACCAGTCCCAGGATAAGGCAGAGACCAAGATTAACCAGTCCCTGGATAAAGCAGAGACCAAGATTAACCAGTCCCTGGATAAAGCAGAGACCAAGATTAACCAGTCCCAGGATAAGGCAGAGACCAAGATTAACCAGTCCCTGGATAAAGCAGAGACCAAGATTAACCAGTCCCTGGATAAAGCAGAGACCAAGATTAACCAGTCCCAGGCTGAGCAGAGACCAAGATTAACCAGTCCTAGGTTGAGCAGAGACCAAGATTAACCAGTCCCAGATAAAGCAGAGACCAAGATTAACCAGTCCCAGCCTGAGCAGAGACCAAGATTAACCAGTCCCAGATAAAGCAGAGACCAAGATTAACCAGTCCCAGATAAAGCAGAGACCAAGATTAACCAGTCCCAGGTGCTGCCAGTCAGGAGCCAACCCCAAATCCATGGAATTTGCTCCAGAAAACCACAATTCTCACCTGGGCTGGAGCAGTTCCTAATTAACAGCATCACCCCAATGACCACAATGACCTGAACACAAATAAACAAGGAAGGATCTTTGCTGGGCCCTGAATTAGTGTGGGATCCAGAGGATTTCCAGAGGAAAACCCGTGGGATTTGTGGTTGATAAGCAACAAGACAAGAGACACCCAATGGCAAAAAGCTGGGTGTGGGTTGGGTTGGGATTTAGCCCTTGGAGGGGTGGAAAACCTCCAGTTGTTGTTGACATTTGTTTTAGTTCCGTCTGGAAAATTTAACAGCAAGTTTGAAGTCAAACCAGCTTTGGCAAAGGCAAAAAACCCCCCCCAAGAACCATAAAAAAAACCCCCAAAAAACCCCCAAACCAAACCAAAAACACACACACACACACAAAAAAAAAAAAAAAAAAAAGAAAAAGAAAAAAATTCCAAGAGGAGGAAGAGCCTTTGGCCCCCCAAAAAAAGTTCCCTTCCAAATCACTAAGTCCATAATTGCAAAATAAACCCCACTAAATCTCAATATCTATTTGCACAGCTCATTAGCCAAGGGCTCCCACTCAGCAGAGAGGGAGGGGAAAATAGGGGAAAAAAAAATACAAACCAAAAAAAAAGAAAAAAAAACCCAACTCTTCAGCACCGAAGTGGATTTGGGGAGTTGCTATGGCAACTGGTGCTTCGGAGCTGCATCTCGAAATTCCCTGCTCAGATGGGGCTGGATGGTTGTCCACACACCCACGGGCTCCAGAGGAGGGGATTGGTTTTAAAATCGTCTTAAAAAAAAAGCAGGGTAAGGTAATAAATGTAGAAATAGATAAATATAAAATAAGTAGGCAAATATACGAATATATAAATATAGAAAGAAGTATATAAATATAAAATAAATATATAAATATATAAGAGGAAATCTAAATATGTAAGGAAAGATCTAAATATAAAATAAATATAGAAATCTATAAAGAAAAATCTAAATATGTGAGGAAAGACCTAAATATAAAATAAACATATAAATATAAATAAAATATATAAATATATAAATAAAATACATAAATATATAAATATATAAAATAAATATATAAATATAAAATAACTATATAAATATAAAAGGAAATGGGTAAATATTAAATAAATATATAAATATATAAAGAAATATCTAAATATAAAATAAGCATATAGATATAAATAAAATATATAAATATGTAAATATAAAATAATATATAAATATATAAAAATATAAAAATATAAAAATATAAAAAATATAAATATAAAATAAATATACAAATATAAAAGAACATATCTAAATATAAAAATAGCTAAATATGAAAATATATAAATATATAAAGAAATATCTAAATATATAAATATAAAAAATAAAGAAATAAATAGACAAAAATTAAAAAAAATTAAATATATAAATATATAAATATATAGATATATAAATATATAAATATATAAATATATAGATATATAGATATATAAATATATAAATATATAAATATATAGATATATAACTATATAAATATATAACTATCCAACCCATGTCACTCACTCCCCTGTTATTTCTCTCCCCCCAAACACAACCCCGTGTCAGACACTCGACCTGCTCTGCTCCCGGGCCGACGGTGATTTACGGTGTGAAAAGGGAAAACCTAAATCATCCCGGGCTGAAAACATTCCAGTTAGTGCAGCACGAGTGAGGAATTTATTCCCATTAACTCCCACCAGCAGCTATAACCCGCCCGTCCTTCGCTGTCCCCAACATCCTCCTCCTCCTCCTCCTGCTGCTGCTGCTGCCCGGAGCGCTCATGTGTGTGCTCCACGCTCACCATTCCTTGTCAACGGCACTGGCTCATTTTCCAGGGAATGGCGACGCTCCCGAGGCCTCATCCATCCCCTTCCCACGGCGAGGGCACGAGGACCTTCCACAGGGAGGGATGTTCTCCCAATATCCAACCTAAACCCGCTCTCTTCCCATTTAAATCCATTCCCTTCCCATGCCAAGGGCACAAGGACCTTCCACAGGGAGGGATTTCCTCCCAGTATCCAACCTAAACCCTCTCTCTTCCCATTTAAATCCATTCCCTTCCCACGGCGAGGGCACGAGGACCTTCCACAGGGAGGGATTTCCTCCCAATATCCAACCTAAACCCACTCTCTTCCTGTTTAAATCCATTCCCTTCCCACAGTGAGGGCACAAGGACCTTCCACAGGGAGGGACTTCCTCCCAATATCCAACCTAAACCTGCTCTCTTCCCATTTAAATCCATTCCCTTCCCACGGCGAGGGCACAAGGACCTTCCACAGGGACATGATTCCCCCTCACAGGGAGGGATTTTCTCCCAATATCCAACCTAAACCCACTCTCTTCCCATTTAAATCCATTCCTTTCCCACAGCAACGGCACAAGGACCTTCCACAGGGATGTGTCCCCATCACAGGGAGGGATTTCCTCCCAATATCCAACCTAAACCTGTTCTCTTCCCATTTAAATCCATTCCCCCCCTTGTCCCATCGCTCCGGGCACCAGGGGCCTCCTGTATCCAAGTTCCCTTTGCAGCATCCCAGGATACGGGATCGGGAATGCCAGGATTGAGGACCCCCCCCCCCCCGAAAAGAGCTTCTGCCCAGCTGCTCCAGCTTTTTGCCTGAGGTTTTTATTCTCTTTATAAGATGTAAAACTGAAAGTTAGCTTGAGAAATTCCCGAGGAATCTCCCCGGAGATGAGACTTCAGGAGCCAGGCTGGGATCCATCCGCAGAGCTCTCGGCTAATTCCCGCAGATTTTTTTTGGGGGGGGGGGGGAGGAAAAGGCTCTTCCTCCCCGTCGAGCACGAAGGGGGGAATAATCCCTGTCCCCAATTCCCCTCTTTGCCATTCCAAGACCTCCCTCGGCCTCACGATCCCTCCGGGAGCAGCTCCACCGGGAGAGGGTCTGGAGCTCGTTAAGAGGCTCCTGCTTTGTGCTGGGCTGGGACAAAGATGTTCCCTTTGAAACCCTCGGCATCCCGAGCCATGAAAGGAACTTTCCGGGCGGTGTCAGAGCCCCCCCGGGGCGGGTGGATTTAATTCCGAGGGATTGGAACTGTCCCGTTTGTTTTTGGGATGATTTAAATCCCCGGGGACCGAACCCCTCCCTTCTGAACGTCGGGTCGCTTTGATACTTTTTTATTCCCTTCCCGGTAACTGTTAAAAAAACGTCCACGGGAGCCGGGTTTTTATGGGAAATTTAACATTTCTTGCAGTTCACCAGCAGAGAACACTATTTCTCTGCAAAAATATTTCAGTCGTTAACACAGCTCAACAAACGTTTATTTGGGCACTTAAATTTTGTATTCTGTTCCAAACTGGGGGGAAGACGCAGCTTTTAGTGATTATTAACTTTTATTCACAGCTAATGTTCAGAGAGCTCTATGGCCTGAGACTGGGGGGGGAAAAAAAAATCAAAATCAAATAAAAACGTACCAAATCGACGGGTTTTGAGTTTTATGGGTGAAATCAATTTGCTTTTAACTTGATGGATATATGGGAGGGGGGGGGGGAGAACAAAAATTTAAATCCTGTTAAATTTAGAGCTGATTTATTTAACTACAAAGGAAGAACTGGCAGGAGTGATGGGGCTTAAAGCTCCTGGTTATCACAGTCCTCCCAGCTGGGAGATCTCATCCTCCCAAACCTTCCCCATTTTGAACGGAACCAGAGGTTGCCTTTTCTCAACCTTCCAGATTTCGGAGGAGAACAGATTTGGGGTTGGGGATGGGAGTTAAGCTGCTGCAATAAATCAAATTAAAGAAAATATTCTCCCCCTCAGCCCCTGGGTGGTTGAGTCCGGTTTGGGACCTTTCTGAAATGCTGGGGCTCTCCAGGGCCTTATTTCAGACTTGGGCAAGCAAAGTTTCGGGATTTGGGGGATTTTAAAATTCACTTTGGGGTCTTTAATGGCCCTTTAAAAGCTTCGTTTCTCAAGCAAATCGCTTTGGGTTTTTAAAGAGACCCATCTGAACTCAGCCCTTGTGACAAACCCACGGGGTCTGACGAGGCTTCCCAGGGGAGCATCCCGTGGGATCATCCTGGAGGAGCATCCCACAGCTCCCTGGCACCGCTCATGCCCGATCCAACCCCTGGAATAGCCGTGGAATACCCACTGGATGAGCCAGAAACCCCCAAAATCCACTCCGGGGTGCAAAGTGGGAGCATCAGCTCCCTTCACCCTCCTCGAGCTGAGCAAGGAGGAGACTCCAGGGGCTCCCTCAGTGAGCACAGCCTGGGATTTCACACCTCATTTTTCCCGATATTCCAGCAACTTCCACCTCCCTCCCTCCCTCCTGCCGTGGTTCCTCCCCCATCCCGGCGCTTCCCGGCTCTTTCCGGGGTCTGACACGAGCAAATCTGGTGTCTGTGAGTCCTCCCAGGCTCCCACCTCCCGCATCCCAGCTCGGCTGGGCACGGAGCCAGGTGGGAATTGGGGAGTGGGGAACATCCCTGCGAGCCAGGGCTGCTTCCAGAGAGGAGGAGAAGGGAGGAGGACGCCGGAGGCTCCGTGCTGGGCGACACGGGGCAATTAGATTAAAGTCTCTTCCATTAGTGAAGAGTGAGAGTTTGCTAAGTGTGGGATCTGTTAGCCCAGAGTCATAACAAACCCACAGATAAATGAAGTGCCAGTTACCTCCTTCCAAAGGAAAAAAAAAAAAAAAACACACCAGGGAAAAAAGAGCAAGCTGCTTCCTCTTGGAAAAACTCCTGACTCCCCTGCTTGAAACTCCAGCATCCAATCCAGTCCTACTAACCAATTTCTAGAAAACTGGCTTTTTTAATACAAAATTAAGGATGTGTGTTAAAGGGACACAGCTGGGGAATGATAAAAATGGGATGAAGCTTTAGGAAGTGCTGGGTGGGAAGGGGGACACGTCACACGTGGGGAGGGTCACTGGGAATGGGGCATCAGTGGGGCCTGGGGATGCAGCAGCCCTTCAAAGCCCCCACCCCAGTTCAGCCAAGTTTCTGCAGGATGAGAGGGCAATCACTGGAATGGGATACTTGTCCTGTGTAAAATTCATTAGGCTGCCATTCTCCTGTCAATTAATTTAAGTGGAATTTATGTGGCACTCTGCTCGCCCGGGTCCGGCTCAGTGACGGAGGGAATTGTTCTGCCGCTGGGTCGAGTCCTGCTCCGGCCTCCATCCTTCATCCTCCACCCTCCATCTCCTCCATCCCACGCCTGGGGCATCCCACCAGCCCCACAGAGCCCAGGAACCCCCCAAAACAGCCCCTGGGCAGAGACAGGAGGGCTGGGAGCCCACGGGACCTGCCCCTCACCGAGGGCAGGAGGTGGCTGAGAACCCGCCGGGAGCAGCGGGAATGTCACAGCCTTCCCCTGGAGCAGTGGGAATGTCAGAGCCTTCCCCTGGAGCAGTGGGAATGTCACAGCCTTCCCCTGGAGCAGTGGGAATGTCACAGCCTTCCCCTGGAGCACTGGGAATGTCACAGCCTTCCCCTGGAGCAGTGGGAATGTCACAGCCTTCCCCTGCAGCGGTGGGAATGTCACAGCCTTCCCCTGGAGCACTGGGAATGTCACAGCCTTCCCCTGGAGCAGTGGGAATGTCAGAGCCTTCCCCTGGAGCAGTGGGAATGTCACAGCCTTCCCCTGGAGCAGTGGGAATGTCACAGCCTTCCCCTGGAGCAGTGGGAATGTCAGAGCCCTCCCCTGGAGTGGTGGGAATGTCACAGCCTTCCCCTGGAGCACTGGGAATGTCACAGCCTTCCCCTGGAGTGGTGGGAATGTCACAGCCTTCCCCTGGAGCAGTGGGAATGTCACAGCCTTCCCCTGGAGCAGTGGGAATGTCACAGCTTTCCCCTGGAGTGGTGGGAATGTCACAGCCTTCCCCTGGAGCCCTGGGAATGTCACAGCCTTCCCCTGGAGCAGTGGGAATGTCACAGCCTTCCCCTGGCACGGCAGTGCCGAGAGCAGGAGCCGGATCAGCCTCAGGATTCACTTGTTTTCCCATTCTGGTTGCACAGTGATGCCCCTGGGGCACAACCCCCCAGTGCCAGGGGGCACCAACCCCGGGACAGTTCCCATGGGGTGAATCCAGGAGGACATTCGGTGTTGCCCGGATTTTCCAGCAGGGGAGGTGCACAGAACTGGGGAACGGATCCAGGGCTCTGTGCTGAGCTGGTTCCACCCTCTCCTTCCATCCCAGCCATCCCAGCAGTCCGGGCAGAGCCCGAGCAGCATCACCCCCCTGCCCTCGGCAGCCGGGGCGGGAAGCGGAGCCGAAACTCGGCCACTGCTTTTCCTTGTTCCAGATAAGAAAATCATTTGTCACGGGCGGGGCGGGGCGGGGTGGGCTTTTTATCGGCCAAGTGTCAGTCTGTCCACACGACCCGCAGGACAAATGTGTGTTTTATCATCCCCCCGGGCTTGGGGCCGCCCAGCACCTGCAGCAGGCGTGTGCTCCGGGAGAAAGTCGCCGTGATGGATTCGCCCATCTTAATTAATGTAAACAAACAAAAGAGGAACATCAAATAATGCCCTTGACAGGCTGAAAACGGAGCCGGGAGAGCTTTATAAAAGGAGCCCTTTTGATGTCGGGGCGGCGGGGACGGAGGTTTGTAAATAGCGGCAGCTCCCTATCGCCCCTTATCCAAATATTTTCATTTCCCATCACGGGCTGAGAGCCGGGGGTTGATGGTTTTGGACTCTTCAACTTTCAGCTTTCACCCTGCAGCCCCCAGAGGAGCACGTGGAGGAGGGCGGCGGGGGGTCACCTCACCACCCCCCCCTTCATCCCTCCCGGGATGTGCTCCCTCATCTCCCCATGGAAGAGCTGACATGGGGCACCTGGGAGACCAGGCTGGAGCCCCCGGGGCTGCTCTCCCACCCCCCCCCTCGCTGCCCAGGGAACGCTGAGCCCCTCCAGAAAACCCACAGCCCTCATTCATCCCACCCTTTTCCTCCTCCAGGCCGGAGTAGGGGATGGATCCAAGGGTTAGGGCAGTTCAGGAGCCCGACATGAATCAGTCACACCGGGGGTGAAGCATCACCCAGAGTTGGATAAACAGGATTAGGGGCGCTGAGACATGTGAACAAATCCTTCTCTTCCTCCTGGCTCTGGGCAGGACCCCCAGGGCCCAGATCCCAGTGGGATCCTCCTGCCCCAGGGCCCAGATCCCAGTGGGATCCTCCTGCCCCAGGGCCCAGATCCCAGTGGGATCCTCCTGCCCCAGGGCCCAGATCCCAGTGGGATCCTCCTGCCCCAGAGCCCAGATCCCAGTGGGATCCTCCTGCCTGACCCTGCTCCCCCTGTCCCCACCGGGCACCACAACGGGGTCACTGCAGGGAAAGGGGACACGGGCCAGCCCCAGGGCTGCCACAGGAGCAGAACATCCAGGGCCACATCCCTGATTTTGGGGAGCAGAGGGGGGTAATCACCACGGGTTCCACAGAGAGGAGCAACCCCGGGTTTAATCCAGAGCAGCAACGACACTAAAATTAGGGAGAAAAGGATGGGAGACAAAAAAAAAAAAAAAAGCTTTCCACCATAAATATCCCCTGAATTCCCGTCTTGACACCGGGGTTACATTTCGGGTCTTTAAAAACACATAGGACTGAAGTCAAGTGCTCCCATCAGCCTCCCTGGCATATTTACGGTCTCCGGGAAGGGCTCCCAGACACAAATCCCACTTTGACTTATAAAGGACCCAGCAAAGGTCAGCGCGGGGATGGACGGGGGTGAAGGATCTCCCTCCTGGGACCGCGGGACCCCAACCCGGAGCTGGTACCCAGGGGATGCTGCAGGGGAAGGAGGGGCGGGGGGTCTCCCCGGGGCGGGGGTCGCCGTTCCCGGGCAGGGCTGGGGGGGAGGAGGGAAGGATCGTGTGTCGTTCCAAGACTTTGCCACAAGGAAGCAGCAGAAGCCCAGGATTGAATGCAGGAGCAGCAGCAGCATCGCGGTTCAGCCCCGTGGAGAGCAGCAGCGGGGCGCTGGGGGCAGGGTGGGACCCCCCCGACCAGTCTGACCACCCCAAAGAGGGGCTGTGCTGATCCCCCAATCCCCTCCACCCCAAAGAGGGGCTGTGCTGACCCCCCAATCCCCTCCACCCCAAAGAGGGGCTGTGCTGACCCCCCAATCCCCTCCACCCCAAAGAGGGGCTGTGCTGACCCCCCAATCCCCTCCACCCCAAACAGGGGCTGTGCTGATCCCCCAATCCCCTCCACCCCAAAGAGGGGCTGTGCCAATCCCCTGGGCCCCCATTCCCAGTTTGACCACCCCAAAGAGAGACTGTGTTGACCCCCAAACCCCTCCACCCCAAAGAGGGGCTGTGCTGATCTCCCAAACCCCCCTGACCAGGTTTTCCACCCCAAAAAGGGGCTGTGCTGACCCCCCAATCCCCTCCACCCCAAACAGGGGCTGTGCTAATCCCCTGGACTCCCATTCCCAGTTTTTCCACCCCAAAGAGGGGCTGTGCTGATCCCCCAAACCCCCCTGCCCAATTTGACCACCCCAAAGAGGGGCTGTGCTGATCCCCCCAATCCCCTCCACCCCAAACAGGGGCTGTGCTGATCCCAACCCCCCCCTGCCCAGTTTTTCCACCCTAAAACAAGGCTGTGCTGAACCCCTGCATCCCCATGCCCAGGTTTTCCCTCCCCTAAGTGGGCACCCCCAGCCTGGGGGTGTCCTCTGAGCTGTGGGGGATGCCCAGGGGCACAGGGCAGGTTGGAAGGTGCTGCATCACCCACAGGAATAACGTTCACAGACCTCCCAGGGCCCCAACCCTGGAGCTTTTCACCCTAAAAAGCCTGGAGAGGAAGGGGGGCAGAGAGGAAAAGAGCTACTAAAGCAAGATTTGGGGGTAAACTGGGCTCTCCCAGCTGCCAGTTTGGTGTCCTACTGGTTGGACTGGCCAAGTCCAGCCTGCCCTGGCCCCACATTCCTTTAATCCACCCTCAGCCCAGCCCAGGGGACACGGGATGGTTGGAAAGGGAGACAACGTGCCCTGTCTGTGTCCCACGGGGGCTCAGGGGGCTCCAGGAACCCCTGACAGGCGGGTGACAAACATTTCCCACGGATTTTGGGGTGGCTGAACCTCTATGCCCCCATTCCTGCCCATGATGGGAATGCCAAGGGAAGTGGAAGGCCCAGCTCCCGCCCTTCCCTCTCCTGACTTCATCACTTTTTCCCCTCTCCAAAAAGTGCTGAACGTGGGCACTTCTCGCCCTGTAATTATTTATCCAAAGGTGGGGGATGAGAGAAACACGCTGTGATTAAAAAAATTATTGGGAAAAAAAGGGAGAGATAAAACAAAGCATCGATCGGTGCTGGCTGGATCCCACCTCTGGAAACCCGGGGAAGTGACAGTGGATAAAGGATGTCAGGGCCAAAAAAAGGAGCTGCTTCTTATTACATCTCACATCCCCCCACTTAAGTGATAAATCCAGCAGGTTATGGAGCAGGAGTTTATTATAAAAAGCACCAAATGTGGTTAATCAGATGTTCCTTTGGCCACAAATCCAGGCTGGATCACCCAGGGGTGACATTCAGACCTCCAGCGGGTAAAAGGATGTGGCAACGACCACGTGCTGCCAGAAAACGGGGGGGAAAGGGGAAATTTCGGTGCCAGTTCTGCACCTCTTCAATATTAAACCTTAAAACTGGTGCCTGGCAGAGGAGGAGCTGAGGGAGAGCAGGGAATGTTCAGGCAAAGGTGAGAGGGAGGCACCGGGACCCTGGAAAGGTCCCTCATGGAATCAAAGCACGGCCTTTAATGGCTTTGGCCACCTCAGAGAGCAAGAAAAGCCCCCAACCCGGTTATGAGGAGCTGATGGGAGGTTGGGGGGAACCTGGCAGAGCTCTGCCCCACCGGGGGGGTGTTGGAAAGCAATAAAAAGGTTGCATTAAAGCCCAACGGGAGGTCACGGCTCAGGGAAGGTGCCCGCCCTCATCTCCCATCCCAGGGCACCCCCTGAGCCTCGGGGATGGGGCTTTCAGGTCTCTTTGTGGAGAAGAGATTTATGTAAATCTGGCTTTTGTTGGTTTTTGCAGCACGTCCGTCCCTGCCCCACCTTCCCCTGCTCCCCCTTTTGCCAGCCCGGAATTCGTTCGGGGGGGGTTTGAAAATCGAACAGAAAAAGGGAAATAACAGCAATTTCCCCCCTCCCCCCACCCTTATCCTCCCTCCCCACCTCTGGGATGTGTGGGGGTGTTTGTGCCGACCCCAAAACTCCAGAGATTCCGGGCTGTGTCCTCCCCAAACCCACCCCGGGAAGGCACAAAAAGGGTTTATTATCTCCACAGCAGATACCCTTATCTCTTACAACTGTGCCCTCGACTTTTTTTAACTTCCTTTGAAAATCCTGACTCCTGAAACCGAGGAGGAAACCCAGACAAGGGCCAAGGAGGCTTTGAACAAACCAAACTCCCTCCCCAAAAAAATACAGAGCACGGAGCAAAGAGGACTCACAGAACTTCACGTTATTTAACTCCAGGTGCCACCACTCGGCCTTTTTTTCCCTGTAAACTTTCAGCTTTTCCTCAGACCTTTGCCCCAAAAGGTGCCAAATTCTCACAGGGGAAAAAAAAACCCACTAAAAATAAGATTTTGCCAACGGATTGGAACTGGAAGGTCCTGAGCAACCAGGGGCCAGGACAAGCCTGTTTTGCCTTGAAAATCTGTAAATCTGAGAACTGCAAGACACTTTAACTCTGTAACCCGATGTTTCCAAGCTCTCCCATGGGAATGAAGCATCTTCCCACCTTCCCAGCACACAACTGGGCTGGGTTCACCCCAAACTTTGTCCCCCAGGCAGGGACACGGTGTGTGTTCCCTCCCTCCATCCCCCCCCGGGACCCTCCCGGTGTTGAGGGGAGGGGAGAGGAGCAGCAGTGAAGAATTTGTAACCCTGCATGTAGGGATGACATTTATAGGGCTCTCAAATTGGAAACTGTACATTTTATTGCACTCTCTGTCAAAAAATGCACTTCCATCAGAGGCGAGAACGACAAGGGAAACAACCAATCAATATCTGGGCCTCTAATATCTGGGCCGAAAAAAAATCATTATCCTGTTACTTTTATTATGGTGTTATGCCTGAAATATGATAGTTTAAGGTTGTTTCCATTACCTCGACAATTTTTAAGGGGTGTTTCCCTCCCTGCTGCCTCTGGCTCAACTCCCTTCGGGCTGGAAAAGCAGAGTGAAGTCACTCCAGAGGGAGGAAGGGAGGGAGGGGGGGTTGTTGTAGGTCCTGGCTCCCCAACGGCTCCAGGGTGGGGATTTTGGGAGCCTCGAAGATCCCAAAAGGCCCTCAGAGATCCCCCCCCCGGGGGGCAGAGGGAGTGGGTGCCCAGGCAGATGGGCTCACACCCGGGGTGGCAGAGCCGTGCCCTGGTGTTGAAATGCTGAACTGAATCACTCAGGATTTCACTCACACCCTGTGTGAGCCCCGAGCCCACCCCAGGATCTCCACCAGATTTCTGGTGCCACCAAACCCCCCCAAAACATCAGCAGCCGTCGGGACCGAGGGAAGAACCCCCCACCCACCACCCCCTAAAGGTTCGTGTGCCCCGAAGAGGAAAACTGCCGGGGGGGGGGGGGCTCAGCTGGGCAGACCCACCCCCTGCACACCCAGGGAGATGCTCCGAGCTGACCCCGCAGGTTTTCCTCTCTCTGGGGGTGCTCCGGGGTCAGGTCGGAGCTCCGGGCTCGCGTTGGGAAGGTTTATTGATGGAGTTTTGCATTACCCGGGCTAAAAGCCCTGCTCTGCTCCAGACTGTCTCCCCTCGGTCCCACAGAGCACTAAGTGGGCCCTTTAATGAGCCCGGGAAAGGTTATCGGGCCCCGCCCGGGGCTCCTCGTCTGCCCCAGCCGGAGGAGGAGACGCCACAGATAAAGAGTTCAAAGCGATCCGAGCCGGCAGCGCGGCCACGGGGAGCACAGGGAGGCACTTCCAGCCCCGGGAGAACGGGGCAGGGAAACAGCCGGGCCAGGAGACCCCCGGAGCCACGGGCAGGGGAGGGGGATCGGCGAGGAGACCCCCAGGCTTTGCTGCACATCATCTCTGAGCCCACCACAGCACATCTGAGCTCCTCTACAACACCTCTGAGCCCTCCATAACACCCCTGAGCCCAGCAGAGCACCTCTGAGAGCATCACAACACCCCTGAGAGCATCACAACACCCCTGAGCCCACCACAATACCCCTGAGCCCCTCCATAACACCTGAGACCATCACAGCACCTCTGAGACCACCACAACACCCCTGAGCCCCTCCATAACACCTCTGAGCCCCTCCACAGCACCTCTGAGAGTATCACAACACCCTTGAGACCACCACAACACCCCTGAGCCCCTCCATAACACCTGAGACCATCACAGCACCTCTGAGACCACCACAACACCCCCGAGCCCCTCCATAACACCTGAGACCATCACAGCACCTCTGAGACCACCACAGCACCTCTGAGAGCATCACAGCACCCCTGAGCCCACTCCAACAACCCTGAGGTCTCCACAGCACCTCAGAGACCATCACAACACCTCTGAGCCCACCACAGCACATCCAAGCCCCCCCCAACCCCTCGGACCTCCCCCCCATCCTGCAGAGATGTTGGCACCCAACCCCTCCCAGGCAGAGCCTGCAGCCAAAGGTGCCCTCAGCCAAGGGGTTCTGCAGCTCCTCAACCACGGGGGTTTGGCCCCAGAACTGCCAGGACATGGGGGGTGTGACCCCAGGAGCAACACTCTCTGCTGGGAGCCAAAACCACCCCCCAGCACCTCGGACTCCTCCGGGCCAGGCAGGTCCTCCTGCAGAGGATGGTCCCGAACCTGCCCTGGGATTCATCCATCAGAGGGACACTGAGGAGACTCTGCCCAGCTCTGCTCACATCCCTGAGGGGGTCACGGGGGGGTTGTGTCTGTGACAACACTGAGAGCTGCACCAGGAGCAGTTCAGTCCTGGCAAGGCCCTGGGAGAGGAGTTTGGAAGCTGCCAGGGGAGCCTGGAGTCACAGGAACCACATCACTCCCTCCTTCCATCCTGACGAGCCAAGTACAGACATCCAACCATTACTGGAAGGGCTAATTACTGCCAGGGCTAATTACTGCCGAGCAGAGCAGGGCAGAGGTGCCCAGGAAGCATTTTGTGCTGGAGCCTCCCTGGGCTGCTCCGATCCCAGAGTCTTGGAATGGCCTGGGCTGGAAGGAACCTTGAAGCACATCTCATTCCATGGGCAAAGACACCTTCCACAGCCCAGGCTGCTCAAAGCAGCCCCAGGGTTGGTTGAGGGGCACTCAGTTCTTGCCCCTTTTTGGAGCAGTGGGGATCCCTGAGCTGGCAGTGCCACGTCAGAGCCGTCCCCACGCTGTCACCCCGCCCCAGGGCCACCCCAGGGCTCCCTGCCCTTCCCTGCCATCCCACCTCGGCCTCTTCCCCTCTGAGAAACCCTCTCCACAGCCCCCTGAGCATCCAGGACAGCAGAGCTGCTTGGGCAGGACGCCCTGGAAGGCTCCAACCTTTAAAGGATTTGTGGTGGGGGAGCAGAGAGAGCCGGGAGGAACAGGGGCGAGGAGCGAAGGCGAAGAAAAGGCGGATCAATCCCACCGATCCATCATGCCAGGAGCTGTCCAAATAATCAAAGGCATCAGCCAGGTTGATGTATAGCTGATGTCACCACCAGAGACCCTTAACAAGGCAGGCAGCACAACAGCTGCTGGTCAGGGAGTGCCTCCGCACACGCCGGGCTGGGGCACTGGGACAGGGCCATCCATCACTGACCCACCTTAATGGGCAACCTTATTAGGCAGCTGACAGCCCAGGGCAGCCCCCTCGCCCTCCCCACGCCGGGCTGGCCCCGGGCACGGGGTGCTGGGGCAGGGTGGGCACCCCCCTGGGCACAGGGGGCTCGGCCCCGGTGAGGGCGGGCGCTGCAGGGGGACAGGGGTGGGCACTGCCCAGCAGGGCTGGGCTGGGCTGGAGGGGGTTTTCCCCATCCCTGATGAATTCCCCGATATCCCAGAGGGGTTTGTTGACCTTCTGGCTGGGACTCGAGGGGCACAAGCTGCTCAGGAAAATAGAAATAGTAAAGAAAATAGAATATAGACATAGAGGGAGACCTGAAGCAAAGCTTTTACCATCTTTTACCATCTTGCTTTTCACCTCTCCTGCTGCTGGGGAGGGGAACACGGTGGTGCCCATCAGTCCCTGACAGTCCCAAAATCCCTGCCAGTGATGCTGCAGCAGCTCTAGAGGCACAGGATGAGAGACAATCCCAAAATCCCTGCCAGTGGTGCTGCAGCAGCTCTGGAGGACAGGATGAGAGACAATCCCTAAATCCCTGCCAGCGGCTCTGGAGGTGCAGGATGAGACAGACAATCCCAAAATCCCTGCCAGCAGCTCTGGATGCACAGGATGAGACAGACAGTCCCTAAATCCCTGCCAGTGATGCTGCAGCAGCTCTGGAGGTGTGGGATGAGACAGACAATCCCAAAATCCCTGCCAGTGATGCTGCAGCAGCTCTGGAGGTGTGGGATGAGACAGACAATCCCAAAATCCCTGCCAGTGATGCTGTAGCAGCTCTGGATGCACAGGATGAGACAGACAATCCCAAAATTCCTGCCAGTGATGCTGCAGCAGCTCTGGAGGCACAGGATGAGACAGACAATCCCAAAATCCCTGCCAGCGGCTCTGGAGGCACAGGATGAGACAGACAATCCCAAAATCCCTGCCAGTGGTGCTGCAGCAGCTCTGGAGGTGTGGGATGAGACAGACAATCCCAAAATCCCTGCCAGCAGCTCTGGAGGTGCAGGATGAGACAGACAATCCCAAAATCCCTGCCAGCAGCTCTGGATTCACAGGATGAGACAGACAATCCCAAAATCCCTGCCAGTGATGCTGTAGCAGCTCTGGATGCACAGGATGAGACAGACAGTCCCTAAATCCCTGCCAGTGATGCTGCAGCAGCTCTGGAGGTGTGGGATGAGACAGACAATCCCAAAATCCCTGCCAGTGATGCTGTAGCAGCTCTGGAGGCACAGGATGAGACAGACAATCCCAAAATCCCTGCCAGTGATGCTGCAGCAGCTCTGGAGGCACAGGATGAGACAGACAATCCCAAAATCCCTGCCAGCGGCTCTGGAGGCACAGGATGAGACAGACAATCCCAAAATCCCTGCCAGTGGTGCTGCAGCAGCTCTGGAGGTGTGGGATGAGACAGACAATCCCAAAATCCCTGCCAGCAGCTCTGGAGGTGCAGGATGAGACAGACAATCCCAAAATCCCTGCCAGCAGCTCTGGATTCACAGGATGAGACAGACAATCCCAAAATCCCTGCCAGTGATGCTGTAGCAGCTCTGGAGGCACAGGATGAGACAGACAATCCCAAAATCCCTGCCAGTGATGCTGCAGCAGCTCTGGAGGTGTGGGATGAGACAGACAATCCCAAAATCCCTGCCAGTGGTGCTGCAGCAGCTCTGGAGGCACAGGATGAGACAGACAATCCCAAAATCCCTGCCAGTGGTTCTGCAGCAGCTCTGGAGGTGCAGGGATGAGACCCCCCCATCTCTGCACATTGGGGCTGTGCTGCCAACCTGACAAAAAATGGAGCTTCCCCCCAGTCCCTGCCCTCCTGCAGGTCCCCTGGAGCACGAGGGGAAGGAGTGACATCCACATCCACCTGCTCAAATCCCCAAATTCCTGCTGAAAAGCCCTCACTGAGCTTGTGGGGGGGGTGACCCAAGTGTGGGGACCCCACAGCCCCAGGGACTGATGGGCACCACCGTGTTCCCCTCCCCAGCAGCAGGAGAGGTAAAACCAAGACGGTAAAAGATGGTAAAAGCTTTGCTTCGGGCCTCCCTCTATGTTTGTGTTCTATTTTCTCTATTATTTCTATTTTCCTGAACAGCTTCTGTCCCTCGAGTCCCACCCAGAAGGCCAACAAACCCCTCTAGGATATTTGGGGATTCATCAGGGATGGGGAAAAACCCCTACAGCCCAGCCCAGCCCACAGCAGAACACCCAGAAGTTGGGAATGGCCGGATTTCCAGCCTGGATTTACCAGCAGATGGCACTTCCCCCTCTCCACGGCCACCCCTGTCCTCACCTCCCGCAGCACCTCAGCACTGAGGAGGGGGGAAAACACCTTCTCATGGATAAATCCCACAGAGGAGGGGGGAAAATCACCTTCTCGTAGATAAATCCCACAGAGGAGAGGGGGAAAACACCTTCTCATGGATAAATCCCACAGAGGAGGGGGGAAAACACCTTCTCATGGATAAATCCCACAGAGGGGGGGGGAACACCTTCTCATGGATAAATCCCACAGAAGAGGGGGGGAAAACACCTTCTCGTGGCTAAATCCCACAGCAGGAACATGTCATCTCATGGATAAACCCCTGGCATGTGCACACACACACACACACACACACACACACGTGTGCATGAAATGGGAACCTCTGTATGTAAAAAACGTTAAAAAAATCTTATTTTTTCTTCATCTGGGCAACAAGATGTGCTGATGCCTGTCATTAATGAATGCATTAATGATATCAATTAATGATATCAATTTAGGAACACCCTGACAGGCTCCCACACCAGGAGGCAGGAGGTGGTTCCTGCCTCTCTCCACACCCACGGGAAGGCTCGGCCGGCGTCACCCGAGCCCCCATTTCCCTAAAAAAAAATAAAAAAATCCCCCTTTCCTGGCGGATCCCGTCGGATTAAGCGGCGCCCGGGTTGATTGGTGCAGTTTCAATGGCTCGTTCAGCCATCGATCGCCGTCATGTCACGGGGAGAAAAGGATTAATAATCGGGTGCTCAGGTTGGCTCAATAGCGCTGATAGCGCCTGACAAAACGGCGCTCGGAGCACTCCCACCGGAGCACTATCCAGGGAGGGGGAGCCGCAGGAAACATCACTCAGGGGCCCCGTGGAATAATGATTAACTCCAGATCTCCAGCCTAGAGAAAATCCCACGAACAGTTTCTATTATTTGCAGATAAATTCTCCCCCCTCTCTCTCTCTCTCTCTCTCTCCTCGCTCCCGCTCCTGTTGCGCTCGAGAGAGGAGCTTTTCGGGGAGATGCGTCTCTCGGGCTGTCTCTCCCTCCTCCTGCTCCCCCCACGGCTCCTCTACAATCCATCCAGGAGGAAACACGCTCCCCTGTGACCCTGGCATTCCTTGTGACCCTCAGGAAGACAAACAATGTCCCCTCACGAGCTCCCGATGCCGCGGATGAGGAGCAGGTTCCCAACAGGTTCCCGTGTTGGGAGCGATATCCGTGTCCTGCCCGGCCTTGGTCCTGCCACTCCTGCCTGCCCCCATCTCCCTGCCACCACTGGTGCCTGTCCTAATGGCCAGGAACACGTGATTTCCATGATCCATGGGGTAGGGACACAGGTAAGGAGCTGTGGTGCCTCCCAACAGCTCGACCTCACTTAGGAACCACGGAACATCCAACAGCCCTGGAGCTGCAGGATCCAACCCACCACCCCATGGAACATCCAACAGCCCTGGAGCTGCAGGATCCAACCCACCACCCCATGGAACATCCAACAGCCCTGGAGCTGCAGGATCCAACCCACCATCCCACAGAACATCCAACAGCCCTGGAGCTGCAGGATCCAACCCACCACCCCATGGAACATCCAACAGCCCTGGAGCTGCAGGATCCAACCCACCACCCCATGGAACATCCAACAGCCCTGGAGCTGCAGGATCCAACCCACCATCACACCTTCCAGCCTCCAGGGGCCAGTTCTGGGTGTGGATGCAGTGACCTCCCTCCAAATCAAAGGAGGGTGGGATTGGGGCAGTAAATCCCACCCCGGTGCACATCAGCCCGGCAGTAAATCGGAATCCTCTCCGTGCCCTCTTTATTATCACATTCACAGCATGAAGTTATGAGCTTCTTCACAGCTCCTGCTATAAAAATGTGATGGATGGCGGGGGAACCTCGGGGAGTTAATCTATTCTCCCATTAAATTTTACTTTAATTGGTCTTTGAGTCAATCAGAAACTCGCTAGACAGTGAATTAAGAAAAGAAAAAAGGGGGGAAAAAAAAAGAGTGGAACAGGGTGGGGGGAGCAAAAGGAGGTGCCTTTTTGGCTGGCTGGATATTACAACGCTGGATTAGCCTTCCAGAGGCAGGAGAGGGGCTGGCAGGCCACGCTGAGAGGGTTCTGCATGGCTTGAGGTACCACCACAGAGGGGCAGAGCCAGTCAAGGGACGCAAAAAGAAAAAAAAAAAATCCTTGGAAAATACAGAGGAGAATGGATGGAACCTGGTCAGCAGCGACAACGGAGCAGCGGCGCCGGCGACGGGAGAGGGAGGATGGGAACGGCATCACTGAACAACCACCACCAACAACAGTAACAGGGAGGCTGGGGCAGCGTTCCTGACCTCTGGAAACCACTGGAATTACACAGCAGCAAAGCCTGGGCTCGGGGAGGCCCTGGCACTGCCCTCATCCCAAGTTTGTGCTGGCACGGCCGGGAGCGGAGGGTGAGGTGTAAAATCCCCCCGAGGGGCTCCTGATAAAGGGACCAACACCCTCCCAGGATCTTCTGGCTCGTTAGGAGGACAGGAAGAGCATCAGAAGAGCCTGCAGAGCAAACATCCCCCCCAAAAATCCAGCTGCAGCAGGAGGGATCCCAGGCGGAGGGAACGGGAAGGCAGAGCCGGGAACGACGCGCCCGGAGTTTATGCCCTGGAATATATGATAATCAGGTTTTATGGGAGTGAGCCCCAGGGACAGGCATTGTCTCTGCAAACAACAGGCTTGAGGGAAAAGCTGAGGTTTGAATAATGTGCTCAACCTTCACTTATGGTAATGGTTATGTGCATATATGCATATGTGTGGATATGTGGGCACACAGACAGACAGACAGACAGACAGACAGACAGACAGACAGACCCTCGGCGGGCACAGAGAGCAGGGACTGGCTCTGCAGGAACCCTGCTCTGCCTGCAGGACCTTGGGAGCAGGACAGCAGCAGCTGGAGTGGGAAACACCTCGTCCTGGGCTGGTACAAGGGACTGAAAGCAGTAACTCGGGCAGAGAGGAACCAGTCCCAGAAGTGGCACAGCCCTAAGAAGGGGTGACACAAACCTGGGGGGCTTTGGGGCACAGTTGGACCCACCAAGATGGTCAATATTTGAGCCTGGTGGAGCTGTGAGGGTGCAGCACCCCCAGGCCCCCATCTCAGAGGGTGAAACCTCACCCTGGGGAGGGGCTCAGGCTCTGAAAGCCCCCGGGTTGAGCAGCCCCAGCACAGGTAGTAGGCGCTGGGGCTGCAGGGGGAGTTCACAGATCCCCCCTCCACAAACCATCCCCTCCCAGGTGTGTGACTTCCCCAGGAGTGCTGCAAACATCCCCTTTAAAGCCCTGTGCTCCTGGAGTCCTGGGAACACCCAGCACAGCTCCCTTTTCCTCACAGAGGAGAGAAAAAGCTTTAAAACACGAGGTAAGAGGCAGAACACAAAGCCAGACCCCCCATTTGGGACATTCCAGAAGGAGGGGCAGCCCTGTCTCCACCTGGAGGGCAGCGAGGGGGGCACTGGGGGGGGGTCCCAGGGGGCTCCCCTGATTCCAGCTGCTGGGATTGACCAAGCAGCACCTGCTCTGAGAGCCAAAAAGTCCCGATTTTGCATTTTGGGAGAGGAAGAGGAAGGGGAAGGTTGGGGAGAGCCGACAGTCCTGCATCGGGAACAGCCCCATCCAGGCTGGATCCTGGCATTCCCACGCCTCCTCTCTCCAGAAGGAGGACTGGGTGATGCTGTTCCAGCCCTCCTAAAACACCCCTGGCACCAGGCTGAGAGGCTGCAGAGCACCCCAGGCTCCCTGCACGGGCTCCAGGCCTGACCCCGGCATGAACTCTCGGAGCAGAGGCAGCGATGAGTCCCTTGGGAATGTGCCCTTTCCATGAGGATGGGTGGCAGGAGGGGGGAGAGAGGGCTGGAGGCAGGCAGGAGTGGTCCTGGCTAATTATGGAAATGAGATCTCTGCAGCAGCAGACTTGGGGCTCCATTTGGACTGACAGCTCCTGAAGGGATCATCTGACGCCCTTAATGGGGGACCAGGGGCTCGGGGTCTGTGTGCCAGTAAATCCTGCACGTCCACGGAGCGGGGACGTGGGGAGGGGGGACAAGCCCAGATGTGCTGGAGGGGGCTTTGGGGACCGCTCTGCATCCAACTGCTGGCTTTGTTCCACAGGAAAATAGGGAAAACACATCACAGGCACTCACTCCAGCACCTCCTGCATCCCTCCCCTGGCAGGGCTCGGTGCCCAGCCCTCAGCTGGCTCGGGGTAAATCCCGGGATAATGTGCCAGTGGCTGTGGGAATTTGCCCCCACCCACCCAACTCGTTCTTCCAACACCCCCCCACCATTCCCCACCTTCCCTTGGTGCTGATGCAGCCCAGAATGGATCAGGGGGGGCAAAGCCAAGACCAGAACTCGGAAGCGCCTGAATCCCCATTCCAGGTTTCCTGGGAAGACTCGGCAAAGGCCCAATTTCCCACCCAGACAGTTCCTAGTGCTCGACATCCACCTCTGGAAACCCGGTGAGGGCAAAGACCCGGCGGGGCTGCGATTCCCTGCCAGTGACTCCCCGGGCACAGCGGGGACACCGTCCCCCCACGGCACAGCAGGACATCCCAAAATGGTCCTGGACCATCCCCGTGGCAATCCAACACCTCTGCCCCTTTGCCAAAGCTCTGTGTGACCCCTTGGGCAGCACCCCAAGGTTTAACACCCCCCAAACCCACCCCGAGCCGGAGCGGGGATGTCACGAAACGAGCGGTTTTGAGGCCGGATTAAAAAGCGCAGGTTTTCCCTTCTCTATTTCCCCGTTTCTCATGGAGTTGGAGGGTGAGACGGGGCAGAATCCAACAGAATCCAACCTCTCCCCTGCCCACCCACCTGCCCACCCCCTGCCACCCTCGGGGCTCGGCTGGCTGGGGAATGAGCCCCGTCCATCAGCGCCGGGGCGGGAGCGCTCGGGAGGGCGTCGTTCCGCCGCAGGAGAATGGACTTCCCGAGCACATGGACCTTAAACTGCAGGGAAACAGAGCCCTAAATCTCTGGCTGCAGATTTACGGCCTCCATTCTCTTTCTTTACTGCAAATACAATCCGGCAGTAATGGTCTAACACAGGAACACCATCACCAACCGGCTGATGGCTCACATAAAAGCAATGTCAACCAAAAACTATGAGTTTATAAAAGGGAACAAACCCTCAACAGTGACAAGAACATGAAACCCATTAACAATTTAAACACTCTCCATTTTTTATTCCCCACCTTGAAGCTATTACGGCTGATAGAAGGCTTCACAGCTGAGTTAACCACTTCAAGGGAGGGCTGCTCGCACGCAGAGTTCGCCGAGGTGGGAGGTTACGTGGTTCCAAACCTGCCACTTTGCTCCTGCAAAGTGCTCAGCCACCCTTCCCTCCCCTGGACCTGCTCAGCATCCAGCAGGATTTATCCATGTGCCGTTTCCAAGGCTTTGGAAAGCTGCCCAGTAACCCCGAGGTACCAAAAGATTATTGCCATGGTTACCGGAGGGGGCAAGGGGGGGGGGGAAACAAGAAAAAGAAAAATTGCAGGTGCGTTCTAATTGTTTTTCCCGGAGATTTTCTTGCTGCTCTGGGTCTCTTTTGGCACCTTGTCATATTATGGAGCAAATATTTGTGGAGGCTCTCGTGGAGTCCCAGAGTTGAGCCCTGAGACAGCCTGGGGGAGAGGGGAGAGCTCACCTGCCCTGAGACTTCTCAGGGAGCTTTCACAGAGAACACGGGCAAATCCCAAATAAAGAATCCCAGAATGGTTTGGGTTGGAAGGGACCTTAAAGTTCATCCAGTGCCACCCCCCTGCCATGGGCAGGGACACCTCCCACCAGCCCAGGTTGCTCCAATCCTCATCCAACCTGGCCTTGGACACTTCCAGGGGTGGGGCAGCCACAGCTCCCCTGGGCAACCTGTGCAATCCCACCCTCACAGGGAGGGGTTTCTTCCCAATATCCCACCTAAATTTCCCCCTCTTTCAGTTTGAACCCGTTACTCCTTGTCCTACCACCGCAGTTCCTGATGAAAATACCTGGGGTGCCACTGAAAGCCAGAGCCAGCTCAGCCCCCAGATGGTGAATGCCCTTGCTGAGGGCTCGGCACACGGTGCCAGCTCCCAGGGAAGCTGCTCCCGGCTCTCCACTGACCCTGAAAACACCATTTTACCTCTCTAACTATCAATTTTCTCCAGCTGCAAAACAGGGATAACACCAGTTAACCTCTACTGCAAAGTGCTTGATAATCTTCAGTGTAAAGTGCTCTGTCCTAGCTGGAAAATGACTGTGATTTTTCCCTATTATTAGAGGAATTAAGATGGGGCTGATCCTCATCCAGCCTGATCCGCCTCTTTTCCACGAGCTGCCCCAGGAGCAGGAACAGTTTTGACCCCTCCAGGTTCTAAACAAGCAGCAGCTCCATGCAAGGTGCAGAGACATCCCTGATCCCTGAGGGATATGCATGGAATCATGGAATGGTTTGGGCTGGAAGGGACCTTGAAGACCATCTCAGGGTGGGATTGCCCAGGACACGGGCAGGGACACCTTCCACTGGACCAGGTCACTGGGATCGTTCCCACCACTGATAAAAACAAGGCAAAAACTGGGAAGGAGAGCGAAAAAGATTCCCACACAAACAGCTCCAGAGCCCACTTTTTTCCGGGCTGGCTCCACAACCTCCAGCACCACATCCTGATTTCCGAGGCCGTGGGTGCGACCCCGTGCCCAACAACCTCCCTCCTGGGGATCCCTGTGGCACCACCACCCCCTCCCTCCCTCCCTTCCTTCCTTCCTGCCCCCGGGGGCGACCAGCAGGAAAGCTGGGAACGGTTGGAATCAGCCCCTCTGTTCCCAAACGGGAGGAAGTGGCACTGGAAGGAGGCTCCTGCCATAAAGCCGCTCCCATCCCATGGAAACGCCGCCGGCAGATGGGGCCATAAACGTTTCCTCCTCCCCTCACCGGGTTCAGCTTCCTCTTTATCTCGCTGTCAGGCTGTAAATGCCTCTCTCTCCATCCCTTGCAGCTGGGATGCACCAGCCCAGCTCCCTTCCTCGGGAGGTTTCATCCCTTTTTATCCCCCAAAAAGGGGAAGGAACGGAAACGGGATCAGAGAGCCCGAAGGGAAGAACCCACACCCTGCCTGATAAAGATCCCTGTGAGGAGATAAAAGCAGGACCCACCAGCAGCTCTGATGGGGTCAGAACCAAAGCACCCCCAGCTCCAGGCCCCCCCCCCCCATTTGCATATCTAATCACGGGCCTGGATTAATGGACCCTCCTGTTTACCTGGGTTCGATATTTACACGAGCAGCACGAACATCTGCAGCTTCATTAGGCAAGATAAAAGTTAAGGACTATAAACCTTTATGCTTTCCAGTCGTAAAGCTGAGGGGTCAGAAGGGAATTTCTAAACACAGGGAAGTTACTCCAGCACTGCCCGTGACGGGGTTTTCTTGTGACTCTCCAGAGCAGCTGCTGCTGGTCACTGGCAGGTCCTGGTTGGTCACTGGCAGGTCCTGGTTGGTCACTGGCAGGTCCTGGCTACTGGAGAGGGTGGGGGGGTCAAGAGTCTGATGGGAGCTGGCACTTCCCACATTTCCATGGTCTCCCTTTTATATCCCATCCCACCTTCCCACGGTCTTTGTTTCACGTCACATCCCCCGTTTCCACGGCCTTCATTTTCTCTCACGCTTCACATTTCCACTGTTTCCATTAAATATCGCATCCCACATCTCCATGACCTTTGTTTCACACTGCATCCCGTATTTCCAAGGTCCTCATTTTGTACCACATCCCACATTCCCTGTTTTACATCGCCCACCTCCTGTAAGATCTGGGTTTTTGCTTCTGACTTTAAGACCTGATACTCCAGTTTTATACCAAGAAAAGCCACATTTAGGCACCGTAACCGGTGTCCTCTTGAGCAGAATGGGAAAAACTGTCACCTCTTTGACCTATTTCTGCCACTTGTTTCAAAATTCAGGCAACTTTCATCACCCCAGGTACTTTGTGTCTCACAACACTCAGCTCTGGACTCTTCCTCCCCAGGAGCTGCCCTGGCTGCCCACACAGTCATTCCTGGGGCTGCTGCTTTCCCACTCTTAGGCCCCAGAACCCTGAGTTGGAATTCCACAGCCTCATTCCCTGCTTTTCAAATGCCAAGCCTCGTTTTTCCATCTTGGCCCGGACCCAGGCCGTGCTCCATGACACCTCTGAGCCACCACAAACCATTTTTAGCCCCACTCCAACACCTCTGAGCCCCTCCACAACCCTCCTGAGCCTCTCTATAACCCCCCTGAGCCCCTCCATAACCCCCCTGAGCCCCTCCATAACCCCCCTGAGCCCCTCTATAACCCCTCTGAGCCCCCCCATAACCCCCCTGAGCCTCTCTATAACCCCTTTGAGCCCTCTATAACCCCCCTGAGCCCCTCCATAACCCCTCTGAGCCCCTCCATAACCCCCCTGAGCCCCTCTATAACCCCTCTGAGCCCCTCCATAACCCCCCTGAGCCCCTCTATAACCCCTCTGAGCCCCCCGATAACCCCCCTGAGCCTCTCTATAACCCCTTTGAGCCCTCTATAACCCCTCTGAGCCACTCCATAACCCCTCTGAGCCCCTCTGAACTCCTCTGAGCCCCTCTATAACCCCTCTGAGCCCCCCTATAACCCCTCTGAGCCCCTCTATAACCCCCCTGAGCCCCTCTATAACCCCCCTATAACCCCCCTGAGCCCCTCTATAACCTCTCTGAGCCCCTCTATAACCCCTGAGCCCCTCCATAACCCCTCTGAGCCCCT
The DNA here is from genome assembly GCF_009829145.1 of Chiroxiphia lanceolata. NCBI lineage: Eukaryota > Metazoa > Chordata > Aves > Passeriformes > Pipridae > Chiroxiphia > Chiroxiphia lanceolata. Next base: position 5,567,812 of record NC_045662.1, read on the forward strand.
CCATAACCCCCCTGAGCCCCTCCATAACCCCCCTGAGCCCCTCCATAACCCCTCTGAGCCCCTCCATAACCCCTCTGAGCCCCTCTATAACCCCCTGAGCCCCTCTATAACCCCTCTGAGCCCCTCCATAACCCCCCTGAGCCTCTCTATAACCCCTCTGAGCCCCTCCATAACCCCTCTATAACCCCTCTATAACCCCTCTGAGCCCCTCCATAACCCCTCTGAGCCCCTCCATAACCCCAAAGCCCCTCTATAACCCCTATGAGCCCCTCTATAACCCCTCTGAGCCCCTCTATAACCCCTCCATAACCCCTCTGAGCCCCCCCACGCCACCCCTGCAGTTCCAGATCCCCCTTCCCACGACGGACAAGCCATAAAACCCAAACCCCCATCCCCCCCCACCCCTGTGGGATAACCATATCTGAGCAGGCAGAGCCTTGTCCTGGGGCCATAAATCAAACCCTGGGCACTGGGGGCCAGCAGCCCCTTCCCTAAACACGGCATTTCCGCAGCCAGCAACAACCCAAACAGGAAAGGGAGCTGGAAAAACACACGGATACTCTCAGACACCCCCCCCTCCCCAATCCCAGGGGCAGGAGGAGCCGGATGGGGCGACGGCACTTTTGACCCCCGTGGGATTTGGAGCAGGGAGGGGGGGAAAAAAACCTCCCCAGCAAAGCTGGGATGGGAGACACGGTGCTTCAAAGCCCCAAATTCTGGGTCAGAGCAGTTAAAACGCCCTGATTAATAATAATAACAACAACAGTGCCAGGCTGATGTTAATTAGGACGGGGTGGACTCTTGTTCCAAGAGTTTCCTAAAGGTTGTTTGGGGGAATGGAATGCTCTGGGTTGTTTTATTGCACTGCACACCCCCAATCTTTGGTTTTAAGGACAGGGTTTTTTTTTTTTTTGGAAGGGTCTGGGCTAAAAGGGGGAAAGTTTTGCAGGAGGAAAGGAGCTGACAATCCTCCTGTGCTGAGACCCAGGCACGGGATGCTCCAACCCCTGCCCCGACGGCCACAGGGGAGTGGAGCCTCCACATTGGCCACTTTTCAAGGATAAAATGGGTTTTAAGGACTGGTTGTGTCCCACAAGGGGATCTGAAGGCATCTGGAGGTCCTTTCTATCTGGAATCAGATGTGCCTCGGGCTGGTGGAGTTGCAGGAGCTGCTCTAGGAGGGTCCCACAGGCACCTCTGCCCACAGAACCCAAACTCCTCCCTCGGTCCATCCCCACAGCAAAGGGGGTTTTACCCCCAGGTCTCCCACACTGACTCCAAAACCGATTTTCTTTCACATCCACCCGTTTCCCCCTACATTTTATGCAAAGAAACAAAGCCCAGGCAAACTTCTGTCCAGGCCCTGCGTGGGGTCAGCCACACCAGGACAGCCCAGACAAGCAGGGAACCATCAATAAATACCATTTTTCCCAGAGGACTGAGGAGCCCCTGACCAGTTTTCCCCACCACGAGCCGCCTGCACGCCCCAAAACTCCCAAGTTTCGAGGGCTCCTCCCTTTGCATATTTAACAAAGATGTTTTTTAAAGGAAGAGCGCAAACCCAGAGGGATTTATTTTTATCTTCTTAATTGTGGGGAGCCCTCTCTGCGCTTGTGTTTTTCCAGGATTAACAGCTAAAGCAGGAGCTCTCTCTAGTTTGTTTTTTTCTTCCCCAAGCCTTCTAATTCCACTAAACATCCTCCACCCCGAAAAGGACTCCGCAGAATCCCATAAAACATTATTTATCTGCGTGCGTTAGCCGCACGCTACTGTAATTTCCAGAATAAATGCCGGGTGTAAATTGTTGTTTATGTTGGAGTCTGACTGTCTTTACGAGAAACAAAGTGAAAAACCCAAATCTTCCCGGCTTTATTTCTTCCGCTGAAACCTCTCCTGCAGAAGGAGAAGGCGCCTGGTGGAGGCGGCTTTAATGGATGGCTGTAAAGATTGGTGGGTTAAAACAAAGTGCAGGGAATCACCTTCTTCTTCTCTCCCCCCTCCCCATTTTTACTGCCAAATCCTCAGCTGGTGGAAATTGGTGTAGCTCCAGTGACTTTGGTTCATCTGGCCCACGAGTGTCATTTAAATCAAGCTAAATTAAAGGGAGAGCGGCGCCGTTCACATGGTTCTAATTAAAGGCCCATCAACGACCCTGTCACCAGCCCTGCCTTGCTTGGAAATGCTTCTTCCCAGCCCTGAACTGGAGGCTCAGTGACCCCAAAATCCCCCCCCCGGGAATCTGCACCACCCCCCCAGGACGGCCTGAGGTGCCTCCCTCCATCTTCCTGATTCCCTTCGTGGATGAGCATCTTTGGAAGAGCCTGATGGTCCCTCCAGGAAGGATTTTGGGGCAGGAGCTCTCCTTGCAGCTCAGACCTGGGCTGTCCAAGCCTGGGCTCGCCCCCTTTCACTTCTGACACCCACATAAAGTGTCTCTGTCGGCCTCTTCCCGGGGAAAAACCTGTCCCTGGGGATGTCCCACTCTGTGCCAAGGTCCTGGCTGACAGTGGGGAAGGACCTGAGCCATCAGACCAGGAGAATTTGGGCTTCACCCTGACCCTCCTCTCTGCTGGAGGCTCCACGGGGTAAAAAGGGATTGTCAGACCCAAGGGTGGGGTGGAGCCGAGCTGGGAGGACCTGGAGTGGGACAGGAGCATGGGAGGTGTGGCTTTGGGTATGTCACACCCTGCAGGGACATCCCTGCTCCCTCCCATCCCCACTGGTCTCCAGTCCAGGCCGGACTGGGAATGTTCCTGCCTTGGCCTTGGCGCTCAGCTCTGAGCTCAGCTCGGGGGCTGCACCAGGGGCTGAGACCCCCTGGGCACAGCAGGACACTTAAAACCACCTCAAACACCAAATAACCCACCTCAAACACCAAATAACCACCTCAAACACCAAACAACCTACCTCAGACACCAAATAACCCACCTCAAACACCAAATAACCCCCCTCAAACACCAAATAACCCACCTCAAACACCAAATAACCCACCTCAAACACCAAATAACCATCTCAGACACCAAATAACCCACCTCAAACACCAAATAACCCCCCTCAAACACCAAATAACCCCCCTCAAACACCAAATAACCCACCTCAAACACCAAATAACCACCTCAGACACCAAATAACCCACCTCAGACACTGAATAACCCACCTCAAACACCAAATAACCCACCTCAGACACCAAATAACCCACCTCAAATACCAAATAACCACCTCAGACACCAAATAACCCACCTCAAACACCAAACAACCCACCTCAAACACCAAATAACCCACCTCAGACACCAAATAACCCACCTCAGACACTGAATAACCCACCTCAGACACCAAATAACCCCGAGTTTGTCCTGTTCCAGCTCCCAAAAACTTCCTCATCAGTGCAAAGCAGCTGCTGCTGATGTGCAGGGCTGGGGGCAGAACCTCTGCCCCGAGCTCCTCACCCCATCCCTGCACTGGGGGATCCCCCCAGAGCTCCAGGGCAGGAGGGAAAGCCCCAAAATCTCCCACGCCACAAAACCAACCAGGATTGTGGAAGATCCTTCCCTCCTCTGGGTCCCAAAGGAACCCCAGGGGGGACAGGAGCCCCCCTCCACCCCGATCCCCAAAACGGGGCCACCGGGAGCAGCAGCAGGAGATCAAAGTCCAGGGAAACTTTTGATGAAGTGCCCCAAGCAGACCCGTCACTGGGAAGCAGGAAAGGTCAGAGAGTGGGGGAAAAAATAATAAGAAAATATAACTGCTTTCTTATGAGGAAAATATTATGAGTTCTTCCCCTTTTTTCAGCTTTTATGGAAGGAGATTCTGCCAGTTCCCTCGGAAAAAAAGAAGAAAAAGTAGTTTTAAAATGAGATTATGCACCTTCAGGGTGCCATTAGGAAGTTTTACTGTACTGAGATGACATGAAAGCTCTGGAATTAATATCCCTGAGATGCTTCAAACCTGCAATAGCAATTATTGTACTACGTGTCCCTGGATAAATAATAGGGCCATTCAGCTAATTAGCTTCAATGATTTCAGCTCCCTGTAAATTCTCTCTCACTCGGCTATAAAAATAACACAAGGCAAACTTTTGGTAACAGAAACTTCTTTCGGGGAAGAAAAAATAATAAAAAAAATAATAATAAAAAATAAAATAAAATAAAAAAAAATCCGGGGGTTTCCCCCAGCTCCTAATTCATAACTGCTGTCGTGGTGCTGGTGGTGGTTCCAAGGGCTGGAAATATTAATAGGCTCAACCAGAAAAATATAAAAGGCAGAACCATTATTAATTGCCAGTTACTGGTAATAAACCTCTCGCACCAATTTCTGCCCACGCACATGTGCAACCCCATTAATTTCAACGGGGCTGCACGTGTTAATTGAGAGCAGGGTTTAGTCCACTGCTTGTAATTAATTAATCAATCAAGTTTGCAGGCTGCTTTGCCTACTTTAAATCTTCCTTTTTTTTTTTTTTTCCCCCTCTTTTTTCCCCCCCCCCTCTCCTCCCTGATTGTTTCTCTGGGTTCGACTCCTGTTCTCCTTCAAACTCTGATTTACTCCAGGGGGAAAAAATGGGAGAAAATCCCGCCATTCCTTATTTTCCACGGCCTAAATTCACCTCCACCTGCCCCAAATTCCTTGGAATTATTCCCACCATATTCCCACCCACACCAGCACCCCCTGATTCCTGAGGCTGTCCCACCATCCATCAGCTCTGAGGGGTTTTTGGATCATCAAAGGAAACATTTTGTACCAGCAGCAGCTTTTTTTTTTTTTTTTAAAAAAAAAGCTGCTTTTTTTTTAAGCCCTGATGCTCCAAGAAATTTAAAGCACCGACAAAATTCCCATCTAATTTCATGCACAGGGTTTAAGCACATAATTATTTCCTTTACAGCCCCTTTCAGATCTGCCCATAAAAAAAAAAAAAAGGAACGTGGAGATAGTGAGACATTCTGGGGTTTTTTAAGGTGAATGTGAGAAGCAAGCCTTAAACAGGGATTAAATCCATTTAACAAGGATTATCATCCCTCCCTCCCAGATCTCAGGTGTCCAGGAGGGAACGTGGCCGTGGCCTTTTTTTTTTCCCAAAGAACTCAACAGGTACAACGGGAGGAAAATATTTGTGTTTCTTATTTAAGTGAACTTGATTTCCCACACGGAGCTTAATGAAGCAAAGCAAAGGTACAGAGAATTTTAAAGGGAAAAAAACCAGAATAAGAAAGCATCCCAAGTGCTTCCTGGATTTTTTATAAAATGCAATGCCCAAATTTTCTATAAAATGAGGGTGTGCTCAAACCCCTCATAGTGGGACCATCTGAAAGTCCCCACTGAAGGAGCTGAGGGTTTCCCAGGGTTGGAAAACACCCGTTTTCCAGCAGAATCCAGCTCCAAAAGACTTGGCTGCCTGGAGAATCCCACCAGGGGAAGGAGGCAGTGTGGGATCATCTCTGACAAGGGACCATGTAAATAAGGGAACAGCCAGAAATGGGAATATCCAAAGAAGGAACCATGTAAATAAGGGACCATCCAGACATGGGAACATATAGAAATGGGGACATTCAGAAATGGAACCAGGTAAATAGGGGACCATCCAGAAATGGGAATATCCAAACAAGGGATCATGTAAATAAGAGAACATCCAGATATGGGATCATGTAAATAAGAGACTACCCAGAAATGGGAACATATAGAAATGGGAACATCCAGAAATGGGACCATGTAAATAAGGGACCATCCAGAAATGGGAATATCCAGAAATGGGATCATGTAAATAAGGGAGCATCCAGATATGGGAACATATAGAAATGGGAATATCCAGATATGGGATCATGTAAATAAGGGAGCATCCAGATATGGGAACATATAGAAATGGGAATATCCAGATATGGGATCATGTAAATAAGGGATCATCCAGAAATGGGGATATCCAAAGAAGGAACCATGTAAATAAGGGAGCAGCCAGAAATGGGATCATGTAAATAAGGGACCATCCAGACATGGGAATATAAAAATGGGAACATGCAGAAATGGGACCATGTAAATAGGGGACCATCCAGGCAAGGGACCATCCAGACATGGGAATATCCAAACAAGGGACCATGTAAATAAGGGACCATCCAGGAATGGGAATATCCAAACAAGGGATCATGTAAATAAGGGACCATCCAGGAATGGGACCATGTAAAAAAGGGATTATCCAGAAATGGGAACATCCAAACAAGGAACCATGTAAATAAGGGACTAATCAGAAATGGGAACATCCAAACAAGGAACCATGTAAATAAGGGACTATTCAGAAATGGGAACATCCAGAAATGGGACCATGTAAATAAGAGACCATCCAGAAATGGGAATATCCAAACAAAGGACCATGTAAATAAGAGACCACACAGCCAAGGTGTGTAAATAAGGGACTATCCAGAAATGGGAACATATAGAAATGGGAACATTCAGAAATGGGACCATGTAAATAGGGGACCATCCAGAAATGGGAATATCCAAACAAGGGATCATGTAAATAAGGGAGCATCCAGAAATGGGACCATGTAAATAAGGGACCACCCAGCCCCAGGCCCACCCAGCCCCGGGCCCATCTCCCAGGGCAGCAGGAGCCCCCGTGTGCCCTCCTCCCCAGGGGTGGCCCCTGCCTGGCTCTGGCCCTGAGCAGGGACCAGGGACCGGCGGCACGAGGACATAAAACCCGAAGCGATTCCTGCAAATGGAAATTTATCTCCGGGGCCCCCCCGCGCCGGCGCTTTCCATCTCAGCCCTCGACATTATGGCCCTTGGGGGTGAGATTAATAATGACTCTGGGATCAGACACGGCACGAGCCTGGAAGGACCGACCCCGGTGTTATTTTAACGCTCCCAAATCCCCTTTTCCCCCTCCCTCTCCCCCTCGCCCTGCCCGGGAATCCATCTCACTCCGGGCAGGATCCACTGATGAGAAACCCAGAGCACCCCCCTCGCCCGGGATTGGGAAGTCACATCACATTTTGTTTGGGGAAATTTATCTGAGGCCGATATTTCTCCATGAAATAAATTGGACAAATGAAATCGGGCTGACAACGGGCGATATTTCCCAACTAGCCGGCGCCTCCCCGCAGCACTCAGGGACTGTCAGGAACCTCTCCCCGAGGTTTTCCCCGTTTATTTTATTTATTTTTGCAAAGCAGGGGCACGTGGGAAGGTTCTGGCACGGGGTATTTTTCAAATCAGTGCAAATCCTGTCGCATGAGAAGCAGGTTTTGCACGTCCCACCCTGACACACCGTTAGTGCTGCACACCCTGATGCCATCCTGGCTGATTTGACAGGTTAGAACAATTAAAAGCTGATCCTGAAAAGAATTAATTCGTTGCCCTCGACACCTTTAGGATTTGAAATCCCCTTGTAAGGTTCCAGCTCAGGTTTGGGGGGGGGGAAATTGGTTTTTAAGGGTGATGTTGAGCTGGGGTCACCGCGATGAAGGCGAGGAAAGGTTTCTGGGGGGGTGATGCTGTTACAGGTGTTGCAAAAATCAGGGTCAGAAAGAAAGAAAACTGGGCATGGCCAAAATGCTGCTGTGCTGTTCTCCCCCCTGGCCAGAAGGGGAACATCCAGGCAAGAGAACATCCAAACAAGGGAGTGAACAGAGAAGGGAACATCCAAACAAGGGATCATCTGAATAAGGGACCAGTCAGAAATGGGACCATCCAAATAAAGGATCATCCAAAAAAGGGACCATCCAGACAAGGGATCATCCAAATAAGGGATAATATAAATAAGGGACAATCCAGAAAGGGATCATCCAGGCAAAGGATCATCTGAATAAGGGATAATATAAATAAGGGACAATCCACTGAAGGGATCATCCAAACAAGGGATCATCCAAACAAGGGATCATCCAGACAAGGGATCATCCAGACAAGGGACCATCCAGGCAAGGGAACATTCAAATAAAGGACCAAACAGACAAGGGACCCTCCAGGCACAGGATCATCCCAAAACAGGACCATCCAGGCAAGGGATCATCCAAACAAGGGATTAAACAGACCAGGGACCATCCAAACAAGGACCCACCCAGTTAAGGGACTGTCCAAATAAAGGATCATCCAGACAAGGGACCACCCAAACCAGGGACCACCCAGAGCACATCATCACTTGCTCTGAGGTCTCTCCTCACTCAAGGACCAGCCTGTACCCATTCTCCTCCCCATCCCTCTGGCTCAGCCTCATGCAGCTCCAGGCAGGCTCCTGGTGGGAATCTGCAGCCTGGCAGTTCCAGGCAGGCTCCTGGTGGGAATCTGCAGCCTGGCAGCTCCAGGCAGGCTCCTGGTGGGAATCTGCAGCCTGGCAGCTCCGTGTCGGGCCGTGGGGAGCAAGGGGGGCCATGAGTTGGAAAAGCAGGAGCTGGAACAACGTGACAAATCCAGCTCCAATTCCTCCCAGGTTTGGATTTGTCACCAGGGGGGTTAAATTGCTTTCAAGGGCCCTGCATTGTGTGGACACAGCTTTTAAAAGGCAGGACGGGCTCAAAAGCCTCGTGTTGACCCATTGGTGGACCCGTGGCCTTAATCTAAACTTTCCTGGAGCTCCCTGGATGAGTGATTATACACACAGGAGGGCAGCTCATCAGCTGCTGTAAACTGCCTGAACTCCACCAGAGTCAGTGGAGAACAGGCCACAGGAATGTTTCCAGACAGGGTACGGTGCCACTGGGGTGGAGGAGCAGCAGCACACGAGGGCTCCAGGCAGGAATCCGGGGTTTTGTCACCTCCCTGGCCCAAGGAACATGAGCCCTGTTTGGGTGGTTCCTTGCCTGGATGATCCCTTGTCTGGCTTGTCCCTCATTTATCTTATCCCTTATTCAGCCCTGCGTGCTTTGCCAGCTCTGGTTTTGTGTGTTTTGAGCTTGTTTAAATTCAGTTCACTTCTCTACCACTCTAGCCTCCTTTTTTTTTTTTTCAGGATAACAGCGCCGGCACTTTGGAAAAGCAGCTGGAATTGTGGGGTTCAAAATAAAAAGCCCAACCCCTGAGCACCGCTGTTCATTCCTGATTTCAAGACACCAATGCACGGCTGGCTCTGCTCACCCCCACGCCCCCTTTCGCCCCAAAATACACTTTTCAGCCTCAATTTCTTGCCCAAAAGAGCCACCAAAGGCGGGGTCTGCCCCAGACAACCCCACTCCCAAACAGCTCCTTCCCAGAACGATTTCCTGGTGCCCTTCCAGAGCTTTATCCAGGCGAAACCTCGGCCACAGGGCAGCCAATCTGCCACACATATGGATGTGAACGACACAGGGGGGTGTGGAGGGGACCCTCCTGGAGGAGCAGGGACAGGCTCCATGTCCATCCCTCCTCTGCTCCACCTGGAAGGAGAGATTCAGTCTCCCAGCCGGGGACTCGCGGGCTGCTCATCCCACCAATCAATTTTTACGGCTGGAGAGGATAATAATGGTAATATCAGTATAAAAAAACCCCCTCAATGACCCATAACAGTAACATATTACAGCTCCCTTTAAATAACTGTGCGAGCTGCAGTTCCTTTGTCTCTCTGGCAGCAGAGGAGACGAGGCACCGGGACCGGCTCCGCGTCTCCGGGATGTGCCAGAGCTCCCAAAACGAGGAGGACACGTCGGGATGGGGATGGGTGGGTGAGGATGAGAGACCCAGCAGCTGTGGGAGAAGGGCTGGCAGGGGGAACGGGGCAGAAAGACCAGCTCAAGCTGCAAAGATTTCGGCTGAGATTTAATCCCGTCCTCGCTCCCGTGGCCCGAGCAGAGCCGAGCTCTCGATCCCGAATCCACGGCGCTCCCGAGCACAGCTGCATCCCAACAGAGCACACACAGCTCCCAACAGAGCACACACAGCTCCCAACGGAGCACACACAGCTCCATTCCCAACTCCCCCTGCAGCAGGAAAACCCGGGGGCAGAGCATTTTTCCCGGGGCACCAAAACAGAGCCCGTCCCTTGGAGCCCTCGGACGCTTCTGTGCTTTTTTTGGGGGGCTGCAAAGGACTCAAAGTTCTCGTTTGCCACGTGCCAGACAAAAAGTTACAGCACAAAACTCACCCCTGAAAGCCCCAAGGGGAGGACAGGGCTTGTTTTATTTATTGTGCTGCTATATATCCCACTGGAGGGAAGAATGAACAGGAGGAAGAACCGCCCGGGATTTCGTTGGGACGGGAGGATGAAAATTAACAGGATTTTTTTTCTGCTTTCTTTGCAGGTTCAAAGCCATCAGCTCGGCTGTTGCTCCACAAAAACCTCCTTAAAAATACTGGCCTTGATTTCCAAAGTACAATAAAGCACCTTCATGCTTTCATGTGGAAGGACCTCGTGGCTGCCCTCAATCTCCAGCACATCATTACCCCCTGCCCTGAGTACCTGGCACCCAACGCTCCTGCACCTCCCAGGCAGCACCACAGCCTCGTCCAAAGGGCTCTTTTCCTCCCAGGAACTGTGTCAGATAAATTTAAAATGCAAAACCAGAAAAATTTAAATTTTTAAAGAACTCTCTGGGGCGCTGAAGACCTTTTTTCCCCCCCCCCTTCAAACCAGGAGCAGACCCAGATTATTCTTTCAGAGGCATCGCTTCAGATTTGTGTTTATGCACCAAAACCAGCAGAGCTGGGGCCAAACTGCCTAAAACAGACTTAAAAACCAGTGGGTGAGACGAGAACGTGACAGGAACACACACAACCCACACACAACCCACCCACGAACACGGAGCTCCTCATTCCTCACTCCAAGCTCTCTCCTGCCCTCACAAACCCCACAAATGCCTTGATTTTCCATGGATATTATTGGGAACGAGGCTTCCCAGTGACCCTCAGATTTGCACACACACAACAAAAGCTGCTCTGCACCTGCACCCTGTGAAGGGACGGGGGAACATGGGGATGTTCCCTTTGGACAATCCCACACCGGGTTTTTTCTTAAAGGGCGAATCCAGAGCCTGTTTTCCACAGGAAAAAACCCGTCCCTTCCTTCCCACCAAATTCCCCCAAAACCAGCAGCCAAAGCAGGCTGAAGGAGCTGCTCTGACAGCAGCAATCAGGCTGAGCAGGAGAGAAGGAAAGGCAGTAAAAAAGATCCTAAAACAACCTTAAAAACGTGCTGCTTCGGACGGACTTTCCCGCACGTGAAATCCCGAATCCCGAATTTTCTTAACACTCCAACCCCTGGATTTCTAAGTCCCTTTCTCTCCTAATGTTTGCTTTATTCCGGAATAGTCCCCCCAGCCCCATTCTGGCTCCCACTTAAACCACAAAGAGATCCTGCAGACAGGAGATTTTTAGGCTTTTCCCGAATTCCCACAAATCCCCCCGGCCCTGAGCCCGTTCCCTGCCATGTCTCAGATCCCACCAGGACAAGATCCCACCCCTCCATCCCACCAGGACGAGGAATTGGGGTGATTCTCTTTGCTCCAGGTGTTTTCCTGGATTTTTAGCTCTTAATTCCTCACAGATAATGAAGCAGGAGGATTTTATTAGTGCGGGGAAGTGGGTGCTGCTTCCAGCAGCGAATTCCCTGATTCCCAATAAACCAGGAAATGCTGCCGGGGACACTTTACATGGAGCCATTTAAATGAGAAGGAAACGAGGTGTTTGTGCTGCAAACCCAGGTATTAAATATATAAGAAACCATTTAAACCCATCTCTGCTCCTGCTTCCAAGAACCTGAAGTGCAGGGAGATTTCAGCTCCCCCAAAAAAACCCAGGAAGATCTTACTCAAAAAAAAAAAAAATTCCCTCCTGCAAAATTTGTTTTTTTGAAATGGGGGGGAAAAAGTTCCTTTTGTTTATGGATTTATAAATAAAAATCCATTTTTATTTCTAAAAATAAAAAACCCACTTCTGTTTCTAAAAATAAAAATAGAGAGGCGGGGAGGGGAAAAAAGCGTTTCTTTTAATCAAAGCCAGAATATTTAAGGAGGTTAAAGGGGTTTATTTTTCATGCTAAAAAAAGGGGACGTTTTGAAAACACTCCTCTAAAATTAAAATAAATAAATAAATAAATAAATAAAAAAAAAAAGAAAAAAAAAAAAAGAAAAAAATCAACCCAAAAGGCCTCGATCACCAAATAAATTATTTAGCTCTTATATAAACCCCGGCGTGAAAGGACAAACATTTCTGTCACTTTTGCAGGGCCCTGATTACGGTGCATTATGTTCCCTCTAACAGCTTTTCCCCGGCATCATCACTAATGGATTTTATAACATGCTTTATAACAGGTTATTAAGGAATATGGCTATAGCTGGTAATCGCTGTGTAATATGAATAAAGCATTTAAGAAACGACCCCTCCATTTAAACCGTTAACTGGGAAAACTGTGCCCTTATGGATAAGGGAGATCTCCGGGCAGGGCTTCCACCGCCCCCAAAAAAACCGGATTTTGGAGCGTTTCTCCCCCGTTCTCCCGGTGGTTTTTAACCACTAAACCCCGTTCCATCCGTCGTTACTCCTCAAACCTCCCCCAAGAAGCGAATCCCCCCCCCCGGGGACTATTTTCCCCTCTCTGTGATGAGTCATTTCTTCCGTGCGCCGGCGCCATAAATCCCCCCGAAGTTCAAGCTCGCCGTGCACGGGCCATTGCCGAGGCTCCCGTGTCATCTGCCGCCCGTGTTTACGGCCTCTCCTTCCCCACACCCCTCCCCTGCTCTGCTCCGTCAGCCCTGGCACTGAATCATCCCAGCCTTGAGCCCCCCCGGCGGAGCCCGGCGGCAAAATTCCCGTTGACGTCAAGGGGAACGCGGGGAAGGGGCTCTGCGGGAGGGGATGGAGCCCTCAAACCCGGCCCGGGGGGGGGGGATCTGGATGAGGATAAAAACTGAGGGGCTGCACAGGTGGTGGGGTGGGGGAGGGAGGGATAAAATGAACGGGGTGACTGGGCGGGTGTTTGTAAATCTGCCCCCAGGAGGGGTTTGGAAAAGTCCGGGAAAAGGAAAAGGTGTTGTCGGCTCCCCCCGGTTAAGGGATGGGGTTTGGGGGTTTTTGTGGAGCAACCAGCCCGGCACCGTGGGAGAGCCAGGATCCTGCATTCTGTACTCTGTGTCCAGCATCCCATATCCAGGATCCTGCATCCCATATCCAGGATCCTGCATCCCATATCCAGTATCCTGCATCCAGCATCCCACATCCACTATCCAGCATCCTGCATCCAACATCCCATATCCACTATCCTGCATCCTGCATCCCACATCCTCAACCCCACATCCAGCATCCCACACATCCATCCTGTACCCCATATCCTACATCCTGTATCCCACATCCAGCATCCCACATCCTGCACTTTTCCTCCTGTATCCCACATCTTGGACCCCTCATCCAGCATCCCACATCCCACATCCAGCATCCAGCATCCCATATCCCACATCCAGCATCCTACATCCCACATCCAGCATCCCACATCCCTCATCCAGCATCCCATATCCCACATCCAGCATCCTACATCCCACATCCAGCATCCCACATCCAGTAACCCACTTCCCACATCCAGCATCCCATATCCCACATCCTGCACCCCACACCCCACATCCAGCATCCCATATCCCACATCCAGCATCCTACATCCCACATCCAGCATCCCACATCCCACATCCAGCATCCCATATCCCACATCCAGCATCCTACATCCCACATCCAGCATCCCACATCCAGTAACCCACTTCCCACATCCAGCATCCCATATCCCACATCCTGCACCCCACACCCCACATCCAGCATCCCATATCCCACATCCAGCATCCTACATCCCACATCCAGCATCCCACATCCCACATCCAGCATCCCATATCCCACATCCAGCATCCTACATCCCACATCCAGCATCCCACATCCAGTAACCCACTTCCCACATCCAGCATCCCATATCCCACATCCTGCACCCCACACCCCACATCCAGCATCCCATATCCCACATCCAGCATCCCACATCCCTCATCCAGCATCCCACATCCCTCATCCAGCATCCCATATCCCACATCCAGCATCCCATATCCCACATCCAGCATCCTACATCCCACATCCAGCATCCCACATCCCTCATCCAGCATCCCATATCCCACATCCAGCATCCCATATCCCACATCCAGCAACCCATATCCCTCATCCAGCATCCCACATCCTTCATTCAGAATCCCATATCCCACATCCTGCACCCCACACCCCACATCCAGCACCCCGTATCCCACATCCAGCATCCCACATCCCTCATTCAGAATCCCGTATCCCACATCCTGCACCCCACACCCCACATCCAGCACCCCATATCCCTCATCCAGCACCCCATATCCCACATCCTGCACCCCACACCCCACACCCCGCATCCCACATCCCGCATCCCGCGCGGCGGCCGCGTGTCAATCCCGACTCCACAAGCAGGTGGCAGTGGCGACATTTCCCGACGAGGTTTCCCGGCTGGAAATGTCCAAAGGCGGGAGAGGAGGAGGGGGGGGAGGAACGACCCTCGCGCAGGAACAAACACACGCGAATAAATAACCCGGCGGAACGTGAACTTCTTTTGCCTCTATCAGATCATTGTTAACAGCTAATAAAATATCAGTCTGCGGGGACACGAGATAGAACCAATCCCCTAATAAAGAGAGTCAAAGGAAGGAAATTAGATCTGCCGGGTTTTTATACCTTTCCAATAAAGTGATGGATCTGGAGGGTCGGGCGATCGTTGCCTTAAAAAAAAAAAAGAATTCGAAGTGGAGCCCGGGAGTGCAGCAGGTCAGGGCAGGGAGCTGGGGGGGGACCCGGCCCCGCCACGCAGCCCATTCCCACCCTAACCAGGGCTCGGTGATTTTTTAAAAAGGGCCCCTCAGCCAACGCCACACGTCAGATGAAAAGCCCGGATGAAAAGGTATCGCGGGCTCCGCTCCGATACCGCGCCGCGATTAATTAATACCGACCCAATTAATCACGGCGGGTTCAGCGGAATGTGATTAAACGACGCGCGGGCACGAACGCCCCGGCAGCCCCCTCCGACCAAACGGGAACGTTTGCCATATTTGCCTGCAGCTGACGACAATAAATCCTCTCAAATTTGCCTCCCAAGGTCAGCGGGAGCGGGAGCCGCGTGTCTATGATTTTCGAGTTTACCTGCTGGAGGAGAGAGAGGGGTCAGTAAATTATCCTCCCAATTCAGCCCTAATTGAATGGCCCGGTGGACGCCGGGCTCGGAGCCGGAGGGAGCACGAGGACACACTTGACAACCCCCATCTGTCACCCCCGGCGAGAAGGGCCAGGTAAATGGGCTGAGAGAGAGGGAAGACACAGCACGTGTGTGAGGAGGAGAGAGAGTGCCAAAGGAAGGGTGACAGAGGCACCTCCACCATCGGGAAAACAACTTCCCTCCTTTATTTAGTGAGTGGAACCTGCAGCTGACAGGGGAGGGTGGAAGCCTGGCCGGGAGCTCGTTATGGATTCTCCTCCTGGTGAGAGGAGATGTTTCCAAGCAGAGCTGGTTGTGCTGCTCTGGAGCAGGACAACTCCCAGGATTTGCCAAATTGGGCAAAGAATGACAGGTTGATGCCCTCGAGAAAAATGGATTCCTGGTGCAAATCCGCTGGAGCAGCCAAAGCTGCAGCCCAGGGATTGCAGAGTGTTTGCTCCTGGGGGGGGGGCTTTTATGCAGAGGCTTCGAGGGTCTTTATGGGAGTTTTAATGGCATTAATCCCGTTTTTGGAGATGGAGGAAGCAAAGCAAAGCCATTTGCTCCAAATGACTCAGTGGAGACCAAGAACCAACTGCTCTGACAGCTCCTCCCGAGCCTGATCCGAAGGGATGGGCAGAGAGGAGCATCCATCCTGCTCGGAGCAGAGGGACAGCTCCAAGCTGGCTCTCAGCACGAGTGGGATCCAACAACACCCAAATCCCTGTGGCAGGCCTCGGAAAAAGGAACACCACAGGGATTGAGGGATACAGGGATGGAGCAGAAGGAAAAGCAGGAGCCACAGAACCTGTTGTACCAACGCAGCCCTGCAGAAATAGAACAAATATATTGACTTTTTAGAAGAGAAGCCAGGAAAAGTTGAGTGAGGCTTCAGAGACGAGCTGAGCTTCCACAGAGGAGTCCCTTTAGTCAGGAATTTTTCCTTACATTAATTTTTCCTCACATTCAGCAGCTCCTGCCAGAGCACATCAAACACACAGCAACATTCCCAAGTTACTCCTGGGCAAAGGGAGGGTGGGAAGGGGGATGCTGGGTGTTGTCACGGGGTTTAATCAATGAGCAAACCAAGGCAAAGCGTGTTCCACTCTCACCTCGAACTCACCAGCTGAGTTCAAACAGAAAGCAGCAATTTTTACTGTTAATCTCGTTTTAAACCACAGGAAAACCAGCACACAGAGCTCGCTGTGAGGGAGCCCAGAAGCTTCACGTCCCTCACGGTGTCATCAATGCAGGGCCCAAGTGAAGGTCTCCAACAATGTTTTGGTGAGCAGCTGATTAAACATCATTTAGTGGCCCGGCATTCCCGTGCACTTCCCAAAATAGCATGATCCCAGCTAAATGCTGGAGACTCTCGAAGACAAAGTGGAACCTTGAATGGACAGCACTGTTTGACAGGCAACATCATTTCTGAAGAGCAAGACCAGAAGTTCAGAAAACTCCTGAGGGGGTGACGGGACGTTCTGAGCCTGCGGGTGACAAGAGGTGGCAGAACGCAGCCTGAAATCCAGCTGAGCAGTGTCCTGAAATCCAAACAGCACAGGAAAGGTCTTCCTGGATAGCTGTGGACCAAGGGAAGGGGGTGGCATCCCATCTTCCTGCCCCTGCATCCCTCTGTGACCTACCATGGTGAAGGGGGACGAGCTCCATCCTCACCAGCACATCTCCAAATCTGATGCTGGGGAAAAGTCTTGCCCGGAAAAAAAGCCAATTAATTCCTCCACTTGGCTGAGGGGCCTTTTCCTCCCTGTCCTTCCCAGCAGGGAGAGCTTCAGAGAAGCTCTTTGGATCAGTGTCTCCCTCTCTCCATCCCTGAGAAGCTCCCCAGGCACCCAGAGAAGCAGAGCAGCGACTCCAGCTCACGCATTTGGCTCTTGCTGCCTTCAGAGCCCCAGCTCCTGAAGGTACAAGACTTTCTGAGGATCTTGGCATCTTTTAAGCAGAAAAGAAAGTGGGAGGCCAACAGTTCTCAGTTCCACAGAGGACAAAACCCCCAGAGGATTGGGAAAACCAGCCCTTCTTAATCCATATCCACTTCCAGGGGCCTGTCCTGGGAAGAACAGAGAACCAGGAGGAGAGAGAGAGGGATGATTTTAAAAATACAAGGGGGGTACAACCTGCACAGCTCACTTGGAAGGTGGAATAGGAAGCAGGGAATGTGCTGTGGTTCAAATTTCACAGCAAGGAGCAGAGCAGGGAACTGTGGCCACCCCAGAGGATGTGAGTGTGACACTCAAGGTCTTCCCAACCTGGAGATCTCCCTCTGCCTTTGGGCTCTGCACGAGATATGGATGATGGGACACAGGAATTGCCAAATTCAGGGAATTTTATGGGGTATTTCTATTTATACAGTGCTTTGTAAAGGTGTTTTAGGAGTTCATAAGGTACCATGGGAATACAGGAGGCACTAGAGGAGACCAAGCACTGCTATCACCACTCTGGGACTCCCTTCCAATGTAATTCCAGCACAGTCAGTCATTCAATTTTAATCACAACTAATGCAGTGCCTTTTACACCGAGAGGTTGTGCTACATTCTAATCCATTTTGTAATTAAGCATAAATTTCAAGGATCCAATTGAACACAGCCATGAACTCGGGGTTTACCCAACGCCTTTGATGCCAAAGGGTGTCCCTGTGTAAATGAACAGGCTTAAAAAGACCTGGCTGAGGGATGGAAAAGGCTCCCAATCTCTGGCACGAGGGCTTATCTGGGAAACAATGTAAGGAATAAAGCAGCAACGCCATAAAGATAAGGTGGAGAGACAGGAGGGTTTTTTTTTTTTAAGGAAATGTTTAAGAATAGAGAAAAAGAACGACCTGATTTAGAACAGAGCAGGAAAGGGAGGGTTTGACCCCTAAGAGGAAAATCCTGGAAGAGGCAGGGAGAGCTTGAGTGTTATATTATATTTAGCTTTCATTTTGGGCACCTTCCAGTTCCTCCAGTTAACATCTTTTCCACTGGGCAGGGCCAGGATGGACCTGAGCCTGCACATCCTGGTGGGAATGGTCTTTCCCATCCTCCAGCTGGAAGTGGACTGGATCCCATCCCTGTCCAG
The DNA here is from genome assembly GCF_009829145.1 of Chiroxiphia lanceolata. Classification (NCBI taxonomy): domain Eukaryota; kingdom Metazoa; phylum Chordata; class Aves; order Passeriformes; family Pipridae; genus Chiroxiphia; species Chiroxiphia lanceolata. Next base: position 5,586,014 of record NC_045662.1, read on the forward strand.
GCAGGCCCAGGGTGGGAGGTATTGGCAGGGGCTGGGCAGGGATCTGCTCCCTCTGATTTTGATGAAGTAGCGAAAGAACATAACGAGCCCCTCAGGTCTGACTCTCTTCCCTGTCCAGGGAAAAACAATTTAGCCTGAGAACTTGAAGTCAGGAGAAGATGAGATCTCTCTCTCTCTCTCTCTCTCTCCCTCTCTGCAGTTTGGTCAATTTAAACTAGATTTCATTAGGGATAATTTTAAAATCCGAACATTTTTAACCAGAGCCAGGATTTTAAATGTCCTGAACAGTCTGGCTGCAGGAGTTTGGAATGCTGCAGGAATTGCTGCCATTTGCAGAATCTGGCAGCAGGCTCTGGGATGGTTTTGAGCATCTCCGTCCCCCAGGACTCCGCGTCCAGCCCGTGCTCCCAGTTCCAGCCCCACCACCTGCACCCAACCCAGCCACTGTCAGCAGAGGGCAACGGAGCCCACGCAGAAAACCCCACGCCAGCACCTCCCAGAAGGCAGAAAGCACCGTTTTTTTCATCCCAGTTACACCAAATCCACCTCCGGCCCCAAATCTGGGACCGGGGATCCAGATTCTCCGCCGTCCGACAACGGAGCATCTCCCTTGTGTTCACACAGGGCAAAGTCCCTCTTCCCATAAAAACACTTGTGCAGAGAAGTGCCAGCCTTCCCAAACTCCCCCTGCACCCGCAGGGTTGGGATCTATCCCTCTGTCTATCCCTCATTCCGGGGAGCTTTAATTTGCTTCCTTCCCGCAGCGAAGCCGAACCCCGCGCGTGCACCCACAGTTGCTAAGGAGAAAAAAACATCACCCTGGGCCGCATCCTCCCAAAAACCCCGAGTGAAAGCCGAGCCCTCCGGCTGCCACGGGGCACCACGAGGCAGTGAACTCCGTGTGGCCACCGGGAACAGGCTGGAATGATTTGGTTTTGACCGCCGGATGACCTCGAGGGCCGCCCGGCCTGATGGACAGTGGGACCATTAGTCCTTTTAACACACATTCTTTTCCCCCCAAACGCAGACATCCCTCGGCAGAGAGAGAGAGAGAGAGAGAGAGAGAGAGAGAGCACCATCTAAACCAGCCATGACCCTGCCCGCTGGGTTATGGGCCCTGAGGCGAGGGGGGATTCATCCTGGGGAGGAAGGGAAGGCGACAGCTCGCCTTTCACAAAGAGCCCCCGAAAAAGAAAAAGCCCCCCCGAGCCTGAGAAAGGCCCTGACACAGCCCCGGGAAAGGGAGGCTGCAGAGCTCCACGTTCCCAACAAAAGGGGAGAGGCAAAACCTCCCTTTGTGTTTCCCAGTGCTTGGGATGGGGGGGTTTTTATCCCAAATCAACCCCGAGCATCCCTGAAGGTGCCGTCGCGCTTTTATCCGAGGGTGAAACCACAACTCCTTCCCTTTTTGCCCCCCTCTCTCTTCCAGCAAGGCGTAATTTTTTTGGCCTTATTATTCCAAGGAAAATGAGGCAAGAGCGAACGAGCCCTGCTGCTAATAGAGCAGAACAACCTATTAATCCAGAGCAAAATTAAGCAGCACAAAGGTTAAGGAAACCAGAGTCTTGCTGGTTTTTAACCTCATCACCGAGGCCTGAGCCCAAAGAGGTTTTTTTTTCCCACTGGCTCTAATGAGATTTAGACCAGGAGATTTAGGTGCAATCTGTAGATATCCAGAGGTGTTTTGCCTCAAGAGGAGGAGAATTTCAGGAATATCTTCATTTTCCTGCCATCTTGCAGACCCCCAGCTGCCTCAGTTTCCCCAACTGAAAAATGAGGGTAGTGATTAATCCATCAGGTTTCTCACAAAGAACGGGTATGAAGTGCTCCAAGACTACCAGATGGGAGAGAATAAACCCCACAAATTGCTGCAAACACACTGTTATTACCCACATTTACTCTGCCAGAAGAAACGCTGAATTCTTCTGGCAAAATCAACACAAAACAACAAAATGCACTTCGAGGGGGAGAGGGAGAGGGGAGAGGGAGAGAGGGATTTTCTGCCCCCCCCTGCCCCGAAGAGATGATTCATTCCATCTAAAAATAAAACGGGTAAATAAACACAGACGCCAAGGCCACAACACGGGGGAAAAAAAAAAAAAAAAAATCATAAAAAATCAAGCTTTTCATCTGCCTTTGCAGTGGCTGCAGCAGACAGAGCCCTGCCTGTCCCGAGCCCATTTTAATTTCCCCCTCGGGATGACTGACAAGCCACGCTGAGCTAAATGAGGAAACATCTGTCTGACTTTCCAAAAGCTGGCACTGGGTGCCAGAGCCACGTTCCCAAACCCCTCCGGAGCTGGAAAGTGGGGCAGGACCAGGGCTGAGAGCTCCAGACTTTGCTCAGTGTCCCCCAAGCCCCTCCAGAGCTGGAAAGTGGGGCAGAACAGGGGCTGAGACCTCCAGACTTAGTGATCCAAGCTCAGAAAGGAGGTTGCACCAAATCACAGCACTCGGCCCGTTTTCCCCACACTCACAGAGAAATTCAGCTCCAAAGAGCCCCCAAAACTTCCCCCCTCACGCCACAGCTTGTTTTGGGAAGGCCAAGAACACAGGGAGCCTTATAATTCCTCCTAACAGGAGGCAGCGAGAACCTTCAGCTGCCTCCAGCCTCTCTCTGCCCAGGGAAGCCTTGCAGGGGCCTTTAATTATTTTTTTAAAGTCCTTCCCACAGCCCCTGACATTGTGCAGGCTGGGGCTGTTTGTTTTCTCTGGCACGGTGGCTGTACAGTAGAGTGTGCCTGACCCCTGGGCTCTGGTGAGAAGTGTGTCTAATGCTCCTACAAGGTAACCTTTTCACTGGAGTTTTCTCGGGTGACCCCAGAGTCCCATCTGTCCGAGGCCCAACTCCTACGGCATGTGGAAAATGCAGCTGGCCCGGCTCCAGAATGCCTCCTGCAAGACCGACCCATCTGCATCTTTTCTGCTTTATCCCACTCTGCAGTATGGCACATTTCCCCCCTTTCTCCCTCCCAAGCCAGCTCCAAAATTAACCCTTTTTTTCCCCACCCAGGCACGAAGCAAAAACAAGCTGGAGGAAGTTTAAACTCCCCGCAGCCCACGCGAACCCGCAGCGACTTCGGCTAAATTATAATTATCCCCTGAATGGGCTTTGCAGTGGTTGAGAAAAATCACCCGGGGCATCATTCCCTGCCTTCCCCCAGGAGGGTTTCTCCATCTCATCTCGCCCCCAGTCCCTGTTTGGCCGTTGGCAGAGCCACTGCCACCGTGGGGACAATGAGATGCTGCTTCAGGGACACGACGAGAACAGAGAGTTGCCCAAAGGCAGCGATTACTGGTAAACTGCAGCCACGAGGGACCGGAGGAAAAACCATCAGCTGGGTGAGGGCTGTGCCATGGAAGAGTGCATTTCCACTTGGAGGAAAAACAACAGCGGGCCTGGGTTCTTTGGGGAACCTTCTTAATAGGGAATTAGTGGCTGGAAACCTCCGGAGCACGAGCAGAGGGAGGCTCGAGCTCGGAGCGGCAGATTTGCAGCACCAGGCTCTGCTTGGGTTTATCCATGTTTTAGTAATTAGCCAAATATTTGCAGCAGAGAACTGCAGAGAAATCCTCAGCCTCGAGTTGAGAGTCGACGGGCACAAAAAAGGACCGGCCTGTCCTTTAAAACCGGCTTAAAATCGGGGGGAAAACGGCAAAAACGAAGCTGCATTTGTTTCGCGGGTCTTTGCCACCTCATCCCAGGGATTTCCCTCCTGCCTCCCCAGGAAACCCTGGGCAGCCCAAGGAAACAAGGACTGGCATTCAGACACCTTCGGCCACACGTGAAATTCCTGGTTTTCTGCTTCATTTAGATGAGTAACATTTCAAAACAAACACCAGCAACCCCCCAAAGCTGTCCCTGCGCCGCGGGGGGAGCTCACCTGAGAGGGTCAGAAACCCTCCCACTGCTTTATTTTCACAGGGTTAGAACTGCTCTTTGACAACAGAGGGGCAGAATCCAACCCCAAACTACCCGGGAGTGAGGATCCACCACCCACAGGCACCTCGGAGAAATCCCAACTTTCATTAACAAATTACGAGCGAGCTTCGGTTCCTGCAGGCTACAGCACATAATAACCCAGGAATTAACTTCAGTGTGTTCACAGGATTAAGGCTGTACCAAGGGCTGATAATTAAAAGAATCCTGATAAAGACTCAGCCAAAAATTAATTAATAAAAAGAGGAATAAGGGCTGTAACACGAGATCTGTGGTCTCGATAGCCCGGCTCGCGCAGTCGAACAAATCCCTTCCGCTCCCTGGCACTCCCGGGATGTGAAAACTTCTGGAAGGGCAGAGAACGGGGCTGAGTTACCAGAGCAGAGCTTTTCTATCCTGCTTAGGCTCTGACACTTGAAATCCAAGGCAGCTGCTCCGTGTATCCCGACCTCGCTCCTTTCCCCCCCCTCTCCCGTCGCTCCCTCCTCCTCCTTTATTTTTAAACTTCGAGTTGTTCTTTTTTTTCTTTTTTTTTTTTTTTCCTTTTGCAATCAGGGAAAAAAAATGGCAGCCATTAGAAACACTAGTTAGGGACTTAGTCCAAAATCAATTTTAATTAAAAACACCCCGCTTTAATGTTGAACATGGCCATTTTTAGCCCTGCTGCTGGCGAGACCGGTCGGGGCTGCTCCACCACCAGGGAAGGACTTTCCACCAGGAACAACTTGGGTATTAATGGGGGGGGGTGTTCATGGAAAGCCCTGGGGGTCACAGAAACCCCCTCCTGGCTTTCAGCCCTCTCTGAGCATTAGGGTCATGGTGGGATGCCTCCTGTTTTGGGGAGGGGGGTGTGGGGGCAAATCCACCCTAAAGAGCCACACTGTGGGTTTATGAGTGGCTGTGACCCAGAGTCAGTTGGTCACACGCAGCCAGTGCCCATTACCAAATCAATAAGCATTAAATCAACCTCATTTTCTACTATTTAAATTAACTATAACTGTTTTAATTGCAGATTCATAGCCTGCAAACTGCTTATTACTGCTTTACATTATAGCTGAGATTTGCTTGCACGTTACAGACCATTGAGAGCACTCTACAAACCCGGCCCTGCTGAAACCTTCCTCCCCCTCAGCCTCTCCCCATTAAATCCAGGGAAAGGGGAGGGAGGGCTGGGAACACACGGCGTGGGAGCTCAGCACAGGGGAATGGTCACCACGGGCTGGAGCAGGAGGAGAGGAATTAAGGGCTTGTTCTTGGGGTGCAACTCTGGGAAATGGGGTCCCCCGGCACTTGGAGGAGGTGGTGGAGTTATAAATCCCACAGAAGAGCCCGTGTCCCAAAGGGCAGCAGTGCTGGAGAGAGGGGATGAGCCACTCAAGGGCTAAACCAGGCTGAGGACAGGGGTTATCCCCAAGGGGGGGCTTCCCAAAGCCTTGGAAGGAGGAACTCAGCCCCAGGGAATTCAGGATCAGGGCCAGATCCTGCAGATTCCCACGGGGCAGGAGGGAGCCAACCCACCCCAACAGCACTGAAGGCTTTGGGGCTTCAACACAAAAGTGCCTTGCTCAGGCCTGAATTGCATTTCTCCCCAGCTTTCCAGACTGTTCTCCAGCAAAACCACGTCTGATTAAAAAAAAAAAAACAACCCACCACGATTAAAAATAACAATTATTTAAAAAATATTATTTTTAAAATATTATTTTAAAAAATATTATTTTAAAATATTATTTTTAAAATATTATTTTTAAAATATTATTTTTAAAATATTATTTTAAAATACGATTTTAAAATACTATTTTTAAAATAGTATTTTAAAATATTATTTTTAAAATATTATTTTAAAAAATATTATTTTTTAAAAAAATCAATCATTTTAAAAAAATCCCACCCCGTTTTTAAGGCGGAAGCTTTTTAGAACCGCTTTTATTTTTTGGGGGTTATTTTTTAGAAAGTTTTCTTCTTTCCTAGGGAGTGCAAGCCCTGATTTTGGCCCTGGGCATCGCTCTGCCATTTTGCCTCGTTCCCCTCCTGCCTGGGAGACAAGGAGCAGGCTGTAGGTGAGCGGGAGGTGGCTCATTTTTTATGGATGTCGGTGTCCCGACACCAGGGCTGGACAGGCTCGTCCCTGGGTCAGTGGCAATGACCCCAAGAGCACTAAAACATGCTCAGAGTAAACACTCGAGGGTGGGCAGCGAGGGGCTGATCCTGGCTCAGCCTCCCCCTCTCCCACCGAGGCTCTGGGGGTCCTGGGCCACCCCCAGGGACCCTCTGCCACTGCCAGGCCGGGTTGGACAGGGCTTGGAGCAACCTCCCCTGGGGGAATGAGATGCTCTTTAAGGTCCCTTCCAACCCAAACCATCCTGGGATTCCATGAGGGACTTTTGTAGGAAGCTCCTTACAAGGTCTTCTCACTACTCCTCTCCCTGTGAGAGCCCAGAGGGTGGGACAGGAGCCTCTTCCATGGAACAGTACTGGCACATTTTGGTGTCTCCTTTGGAGCAACCTACCCTGGTGGGAGGTGTCCCTGCCCATGGCAGGGGGTGGCACTGGATGGGCTTTAAGGTCCCTCCCAGCCCAACCCACCCCGGGATTCCAGGGTTTGAAGCTCAGAGTGGTCTCTGCCAAAGCCTCTCCTTCCTGCCCAGCCAGCCTGGGACAGCAGGGATGGGTCAGCACCAGATATGAGGAAAACATAACCTGGGATCAAGCCCAGAGAGAAGGAAGAAGTTTTTCCCTGTGAGGCCCTGGCACAGGTTGCCCAGAGAAGCTGTGGCTGCCCCTGGATCCCTGGAAGTGTCCAAGGCCAGGTTGGGACAGGGCTTGGAGCAACCTGGGCTGGTGGAAGGTGTCCCTAACAATGGCAGGGGGTGGCACTGGATGGGCTTTGAGGTCCCTCCCAACCCAAACCATCCCACAGTTCTTTAACTCCCATCTAAAGCCGTGGGTGTCTCCAATCAAGCACCATCCACCCTCCCATTGTCAGAGGAAGAACCATCAGGAGGCAACACAAGGAAAGAGGGGTCTGCTGATGCTCCCAAAGATGAGACCAAGGAGCAGGGGGGCACATCCACCCTCCTCCCCTTCCACACCAACCAGGGCTACGTGGCTCCAGGATCTCCAGCTCCCCGTCTCCTGATGCACCTTCCCAGTGTCTCCATCCTCCTCCCCCTCCCATTCCCACACTCCCAGACCAGGAACTCGTGGCTCAGGGACTGCACTGAACCCCCAGCTCCCTAACAAGGTTTTCTCAGCATCACCACATCTATCTTCCTTTTTTTTTTTTTTTTTTTCCTTTTCTTTGCCTCTTGCCAGGCCAGAGCACCCAGGGAAAGATCAAACACTTAATGCCAGCAGGCTGCCCTTCGTGGGGAAGGGCTGTTTACAGGACCTTGCTCCAATCTCTGGGGTCTGAGCAGGAGAAATTGAATTCTGGGCTCCCAGGTTTTCTCTCTGCACAGCTGGCTCCGTAACAGGAATTCTGCCTGCGTGCCGGGGACAGGCCGGGACCACTTTACCAGCTAATTTCAGCCCAGCAAGAATTAGCTCATCCATAAATGACAGCAGGCCTGCAGCTCCTCTGTCCTCTCCAATGCCCAAAGCACAGATTAGCGATAAAAATATCTGATTTTCTAGATGCTGTACTTGATAATAAGCTGCTGAATTCCCCTGGATGGATTTCTTAAACAGTCCCTTTTACTCCACAACCTGCCCTCGCCCAGAGCTGGAGTTTCCAAGGCTACACCAATGGACAGGCCCCCATCTGTGCCCCCCAGGCCCCGAGGTACAGCTCCCCTGGGACAGTTAAGAGCCAGGATTAGTGAGCTGACCAACCTCCCGAGCCTCTCCCGTGGCTTTCCCGGGTCTCCATTACTGCCCAGAGCACCTCTGGAGCCGTCTGAGCACTCTGCAGTCATTAACAGAGCACGGGGGGCTGGGACCTCCACCCAGCACAGCCCTGCTCCGGCTCCCGCTCCCGAGAAACGCCGGAAAATATCCCGGGGAAAATATCCCTCCCCAGCCTCCTCTTCCTCAGGAGTGGAAGAATAGCAGGGATTAAAAGGAATGTGCAAAGAGGTAAATTATTAAAACCAGATTTGGAAGCCGAGGAGGCACCAAAAGGTGCCAATGTTGTTCCATGGAAGAGGCTCCTGTCCCATCCTCTGGGCTCTCACAGGGAGAAGACACTGTAGGGAGCTTCCTACAAAAGTCCCTCATGGAATCCCAGGTTGGAAGGGACCTTAAAGATCATCTTGTTCCAACCTTGACATGGGCAGGGGCACCTTCCACCAGCCCAGGTTGCTCCAAGCCCCCTCCAACCTGTCCTTGGACACTTCCAGGGATCCAGGGGCAGCCACAGCTCCTCTGGAAAATCCATCCCAGCTCCTCCCCACCCTCACAAGGAAGAATTCCTTCCTAATATACTAAACCTTCCTAATAATCTGAACCTGCTCTCTTTCAGTTTAAAGCCTCTTCTCCCACCGCTCAGCTTCGCTCCAACCCCACCCCTCGGGTTTTGCTCCGAGGGAAAAGTCGCCCAACTTGCCGGAAAACCTTTTTCCAGGCCGGGCTGTGGAGCTTGGAACGCTCAACCCCTCGCACTGCCAGGCTGAGAGATGGTGAACAACCCTCAGGATCCCCGAGGAAGGCGAGAAAAATGAGGGGACGCCCCGGGGCTCTAATGGGGGGGCAAAAGGTCCCCGCCCAGGTAGGAGAAAAGGCGCAATAAAAATCGCCGGATTTGGCTTAACGGGTAATTAGAGAGTTAATAAAACCAGGCCCCTTGACACTGCGGGGCCCAGCGACACGGCCCCGTGTCACGGGAGCTCCGTGACTTTTCCCTGGGCTGGCCATTGATCCAGGAGACGGGAACGGCTCCGAACTGGATCGATGCAGCTGTCGCGGGTCGGCCGCGCTCGCCAACCCGCCCGGCCTCTCACATGAAGGAGTTTCCTGCTCTTGCACTGTGACCCGCCTGGAAATGAAACATCTGGCCATTTACCTCCGCTGCTTTCAATACCCAGATTAATCCACGCTCTAGGAACCGTTGGCCAGAAAGATCCATTTTCCCTTTTCTTTTTTTTAAAAAAAAAAAAAAGCGGCGGCGAGTTTCGCGGCGGCTTCTCGTGGTCGTGAAGTTTTTATTTTAATTAAAATAAAAAGTTCTGGAGCGGGAAAAGAATTAATTAATCAAAACTCTGGCAGCAAGCAAGCCCCGAGTCAAAGACTACACAGCCTGAGATCATCTCTCTCCTACCCCACCAAGTCCCCAGCCAAACTTTGATTTTTTTTCAGTTTTCGTTTGAAAACAACACGTGGATTTTTGTGATTTTTATGGCAGAGGGTGTTTAGCACAGAGACCTTCCCAGCAGCTCGAACATGCACAATGCACAGACTCCCAAGTGTTTGGAAGTAAAAGCAGGTTGGCAGAGCATCCTGCCCCTGTGGATGGGGCATGGATGGAGCTGGGACATGTGGGGTCCAGCCCAGGGATGTCCCTGTGCCAACCCAAGGCACTTATTCCTTCCTTCTTCTCTGCCAAACACAGAACTGCACAGAATTCTTTGAGATTCAATCCTTTGTAACAAATTCCATTAAATTTGGCCAAAACTGGCCAAGAGGTCGAAGAAATAAGAGTGAAAGAGGCGACCCCTGGGCAGGTGAGGGATAAAGCTGCAAACCCCCCAGAAAACCTGGATAAAAACAAACACAGTGAGTTCCTGGCAGGCAGCAAAGGGTGCAGCCAACATTTCTCCTGGTTTGATCTCCCCAGGTGTAAATAAATAAATACCTGAGGGGCAACCGTGAGGAAACTCGGGATGGAGGCCATGGAATGACCCCCGGGCGGGGGCAGGAATGTCACCACAGCTCGGTGGCCTTGTTTTTCACCTGCCCCAGCACAGCACACCTGCGGCTCCCCAGCCCTTCCAGAGGGTATTAAATCCCCAAACAAAAGAAATCCGGGGGGATTAATATTTAACTGTGCCACCGGGGCAGCCTTAAACATTACCCAGAACCCATTTGCAGGTGGCTTTAGAGTCGCTTCCAGCCCCAGAAAAGTTTCCACGGAACCAGCCACCCGTGCCCTGCCCGAGAGGGTGTTTTGTGTTTCTGGGAAGAAAGCGATCCATCAGGAGCTGGAATTCGGCCTGGCCTCGCCTGAGCAGCTCCAACCTGACGGAGAAGGAAGCACGGTCTGCTGGGGCCAGCACCAGACTGGAACTGGGGGGACTGGGCTCAAACATCTGCTCGGCCACCGAGTCGCCCCCCGGCCCCCGGGGGCATCGCTCGGCCCTCGAGGTGACTCTGCTGGGTCACAGGGGGGTGGCTGGGGGGGAAATGGAGGTGTTAGAGGGAAAAGGAAGGTGTTAGAACAAAAGCAGAGTGGCCTGGAAGGTCTCCATGACTGGGGAGTGTGTTGGGAAGCAGAGGAGAGCGGAGGAACGGCACCACGGCCGTCGCAGAGGGGTGATGGGGAAGAGACCTCCAGCTCTGCCTGACTCCCCACCACTCCCATCACCCCCCAGTTAAACCCCTTTAGTGGTGCAGAGCTGGTGAAACCTCACAAAACATCCTGGGCAGAAACAGGGAAGGCCCAGAGTCCTGTTTAAGGGGAAAGCTGCTCTTGTTCTCCCTCCCCAAGGCGCCCGTCCCAGCCCTGGGAAAGGCAAAGCGAGGTCCAGTCACCCCAAAACTGCAGCTCTGAAGCCCTCCAGGCACGGATTTCCTCTGTTGGTATTGCTTCATCTTGGGGAAAACTGGGATTATTTTTTTTTTTTTTTATTGACTCTGCAAATTTAAGTCTCACAAAAAACTCAGGTCTCGTAGTTCTCCTCCTCCAAGACGGGCCAAGTCACCCTCTGAGACCCAGAACCAGCACTGGGGCCAAAACACCAAATCCTTCAGAGCAAGGCTGTGCTCTGTGACTTTGCTTCTAAGTGGATGAGAGGGGGGGAAAAAAATGTATTATGGAATCTTTTGCAGAATAAGCACGTGAAGCTAAACATGTGCTTGATAAACACATCTCCCTGGACCAGACACATCTGTCTGGCTCCTGAATTAACAATTCCTGAGCCTGCCTGGGATAGGTGACTGGCTCAGCCCTTGCACCAACTATTTCCCTGCAAGAAGACGAGCCTGTCACATTTTTACAGCCTGGGCTGCAGAGAGCAGATCCCTGCACTGCGGGACGGGAGAAACGAAAAACATCCAGTTGCTCCTTCACAAGCATTCCCACTTTAACTAAATATTTGCAATGTGTTTATACAGAGGGAGCTGCCTGACCTTTTATAGAGAGAGCTGCTGCAGCATCAGCTCCACAGCCCTCCATGGGAGACCTACAGAGTCCCAGAAATGATGTTAAAACACAATAATTATCCTTTCCCCCCCCCCCTTTTCGTTTAATCGATGAAGGGAAGGCGACTCCTCCTCTCACAAAAATATTGCTGAAGATTCATCTGAGCTGTCGGGTTTTTTCTCCTGACTAACAGATTTCCAAGAGGCACAATAAAGTGGAACACAAACAGCAAAGAAGCTTTCAAACAGAAATTATTAACTGTGAGCTCCACACGAGGCACCGCAGGCTCCAACCAGGCCACATCAGATGGAGTTTGCAGGGACAGTTAAACTCTGGGATCTGATACCAAACCGGTTCAAAACCAACCAAATCTGCCCCCCACATACTTTTGGCTTCTTTCTTTTTTTTTTTTTTTGCATACAAACACCCAGCACTTCAGAGCACCCAGCCAAGCCTGTGCTTCCCACCCGTTTAAGAGCTGCACCCGCTGAGATTCAGGCATTTAAAAGTGGAGATAAACACTGGCTGGGTGCTCAGTTAGCAAGGGCTGGTTCGGGGCATCGGTTGTTAAAAACATCTTGGAGATTTTATCCCGTTTCCCCTCCCAGGACTGTCCCCTTTTGGAGCCAAAGATCAGACCTTGGGAGCTCTGCCTGGCTGCTGACGTGGCCCAGAGCCGAGGGACTGTCACCGTGCACCGTGACAGAAAAGGCAATATCAGGTATTGCACAAAAGGCTGCTCAATCCTCCAGAGTCCTTCAAATGTCTTATAAAAACCCCCCTGTATAAATAATCTCTGCGTGGAAGGAGAGGTCCCTGCAGAGATCAGGGCCCTCTCACGCAGGGTGTTTTATGCACACGCTGAAAAAGCCCGTCTGTATTCAGAGGAGATTATATTTTAAACAGGAGATAATGAACCTCATTTTGCAGGTGGGGACAGAGACATAAAGATAATTTGCGCGCGCAGGAGCCGCCGCTGCCGAGCCCGGATCCCCCTCTAGGTCCTGTCCACTGCCACAGCCACCAGAGCATCCTTTTCCCTCCCTCGAAATCCCGCTGCCAAGTTCCTCTGGAAAATAATTCCGGCGCCGTTCCGCAGCTAAACTGCCACTCTGGGGCAAATTTCTCCGGTGCAGCCCCGCTCACTCCAGTCGAAATTCAGCCCTGGGGCACCTCCAAAAAATAATTGGAGGTGAGGAAAAAAAAAAAACACACGACGGCGACAGGGGGGGAGGCTTTTAGAAGTGTACATAAAATATTAAATAATAATAATAATAAAAAAAAATAGATAAATTATAGATGTGTGTACAACGCCCGGAGATGCCTCGATTTATACGACAACGGTTTCCTGAGAGCAGCACAGCTCCAGGCAACAGAAATGAGAAGTCAAGCTGAACAGCAATCCTGCATCCCAGAGATTGTGACAATCTCAGAGCAGGGAACAGAGGTGCCCCTGGGGCAACCCCGGAAAAATTATTACCGAGCAGCAAAACAACAATGTCAGTTAATTTCATCGGAATTAACGGGACTTTCCTCCCCTTGAGCGCACGGAGGGGAAAGGGGGGGAAGAGTGTGGGGAAAGAGTCACCTGGAAGGGCTGAGAGGCACAAACGCTTCGGAGAGACTTCAAACCAAACCCAACTGCGGCAGGATTTGGGACTTGTGGGGTTTTTTTTTTTAAAAAAAAAAAGGGGGGGGGAAGGAAAAGAGAGAGAGTTGTTTAAATTGCTCTATCTCGCCTCTGGAAGCTGGAAAACAGAAACTCTGCTGCTGCTTTAACCACGTTTTCCTCAGTCGAGCCCAAATGTGCCAGGAGGCTGCTTGTGCTGCCTGTGCTGCTTGTGCTGCTTGTGCTGCCTGTGCTGCTTGTGCTGCTGGTTTCTCCCCTCAGTCCAGAGCACCTCTGCAGCAGTTCTAACACACCCAGGCTTTTCACACACATTGAATCCCTCGGTGAACCCCGGCCCGGAAAAAAACTTTGCTCCAGAAAGGGCTTTTTTAATTTTTTTTTTTTTTTTTTGCACGTTGTAACACCCCTGCTGTGATTTATCTGGGCTGGATTACAATAATTATATTGGCACACGGTTCTAAAGTGAGCGTAGTTAGACCAGAACTGCTCTGGTTTCTGTTGGTACAACTTGTTTACTTCCCCTGGAAGTGTCCTGGTACCAGTTCCTCCGACGGCGCGGGAGGAGCACGAGAGCCTTTAATAGATGGAAGCTCCGACTCTTTCAAGAAGACAATCCCCATTCAAAAAGTACTTACACACATGGTTAAGCCCTGCTGACTTAAGGAAAGGCTGTTTTGAGCAGATGCTTAAATATTTTTGCTGTGATTGAGGGCACAGAAGTGGGGGTTGCTCCGATGAGCAGGACAGAGGACCGGGTAGTGCCTTAACAAGGGAGAAAAACAGCCCAGACAAACCTTTTAAGGAGGGTTAAAGTTACCCAGGATGAAACATTAGAACGTGAAGAGCAACTAAATCAAGGAGCAGTTTGATTTTGCCTTGGCCTGGCTCGGGGCTGGCTGAGCTGTGCCTTAGTTTACTCCCACCCCAAGGCACTGGGAATCGCAGTCCTGCTGCCTTCCTGTAAGCATCAGCCTAAAAATCACTTTGCTGCACAGTCCCTCTCCTTTAAACACGAGGCTAAGGGACAAAACGTCCTCCAGTGATAACGAAACAAAAGGGAAAACACTTGGAAATTCAAAAGGGAGACGGGAAAGCCTTCCCTCACGTCCTGCTGCTGGAGTTCAGTAATATATGAGGCACCCAGGGTAACATATCACAGGCACCCAGGACATTTGTAATGCCAGGGTCAAAGTGCCATGCACAGAATTGTGCCTTCTCCCTCCGGGCAAAACTCTCCCAGGCAGCTCTTCAGCTGGTGTAAATTGCCCAAAGCCCCTAATGAAGTTATGACAATTTACAACAGCTGAGGGTCTGTTCCTCTAACGAAGAGAAATACTGGGAGGAGGGGACGGATTGGTTTGGAGAGTTCATTGCAGAGCACACACACACAGCCGGCTCCGAGGGATCCCGGAGAACCATCCCCTTATCTAAAGGAAAAAGAACAAGGTCCCTTCCTGAGCCACGAGGTTTTCCTTCTCCCCCTTCAGCTGCGAGGTGGGAATTCAATAAAAGCTCCTCAGACCCCCACGGAGAGGGGAGGGGAGGCAAAGAGCCGATCTAAAAGTCGGCGAAGACGTAAACAGCGGTTAAAAAAAGGGGGCTTCGCTTTTCTGGCGGGCTGGGGGTTGTTTTTTTTCCTGTTTGCCTCCGACAGGAAAGGCACAGCCCCGCTGCCCATATTTCAGGGCTGACAGTCCCTTCCATCACGGGAACAATGGCCCAGCACCGCTGACCAGGGTCACCCCCCGCGCCGGCGCTCTCCCAACGCCACCCAACATCGGCCCCCAGCTCCCAGCCCCTTCCTGCCATTCTCTGTCTCTCCACACAGCCCCTCTCTCCGAGCCTGTTTCAGTGGAATATCTACGAAATCCAGGCCAAAAACACACACACAAAAAAAAAAGGGATGTGAACAAAGAGATGGGGAGGTTTGGTCCGGGCAGAGTTCGCGGCGACGGTCGGGATCCGACGCGGAGAAACTGGCAGGGAAGTGGCTCCTTCCTTACAAACCACCCCCCCCTCTGTGAAAATAAAACAGTGTAGGGAGCACACATGCCCTTTTCCACATGGCAGACCCCGCTCCCTGCCACAGGTGTCCCAAGGCCAGTTGGGATAAATAGAAGTATTCCAGCTGCACGAGGAGTCATGTGCTCGGATCAACTCCGGGCAGAACCGCTCAGCAATCGAATTCCAATGAATTACTCCCGTAGTAGACTGTGTGTAAGGCACGAAACACTCGGGGGGGTAATGGATGGGCAATATTTCAGCCACCCAGGATGGCAAAAAGCAGCTCTGAGCCGGTGTTTCCGAACGCCACAGCGAAACGTTTTGGGGGGGGACGGAAGAAAAAAAGCCAGGAAGGATGAAGAGAAATAAAATAACTCCCTTTATCCCCGCCCGTAAAGCCCTGAGTGGTTTAAAAGCCTGAAAAAAAAATCCAGCAATATTAAAATACGTTAAAATAAAAGCCATCCGATGCCAGATCTAACCTGGCTTAAATTCAGCCTGGCTGGATTTATTGACCATTTTATGCCTCGATTTCCCAACCTTCCAGTTTTTAAGGCGCTCCAAGTTTTTGACCGCTCGTCCCTCGTATTTTTTTTTTTCTTAAAGGAAGAAAGGAAAGGGGGGGGGAGGAAAAAAAAAAATAAATTCCCAAGCTCTTCAGCTGAAAGGACTTTTTGAAACATCTGTCATCGTAAACGTGTAAAACAAAACCAGGCAGCGGCAGCGACTCCTCTGTCTTTATCCACCGAGGCAAAATTCACGCTCGGCAAGTTTTCCTAGGGAAGCGTTTGCTGCAGCAGAGATTTATATTTTTATTCTTTTTTGGGGGGGGGGGTGGTTTTTTTTTCCCTTAATTAAAAATTGTTTCGATTAAATTTAAAAAAAAAAAAAAAAAAAGAAGAAGAAGAAGAAGAAGAAGAAGAAGAAGAAGAAGAAGAAGAAGAAGAAGAGGGAGCAAGTTGCTCAGGGGTGGTTGAAGTGTTCGGGGTTTGGTTTTTTTTGCAAAGGAAAAGCAGATTGCAGCGATGAGATGAGTGAGGGGATGGAAGGAACAACACCTGAAAGATCCGGTGACAGCGCCCGTGTCGGAGGTGCTCGATGGCTGTTTACACCAAGTGCCATCTGGCTGTATAGATATAATAACAATTATTCCATTGAGCTCTGCAGCTCTGTAAATCATATTAATACACAATGATTTCCCCCCCCCCTCCACAGCCTTAGGAGGGCTCGCTGTTCCTGCCTGCTCCCATTTAACCCGGGTAATGCGCTAAAACAAGGGCTGCCTCATCATTAAGAATTGATTTTTTATTTATGGCCGCGTCGCCGGCGATCCCAGGATATTCCCCCCCCCCCGTGATTCCGGGGAGAGGGGGCTGCGGCCCCGCGTTCATCTCGTTTTATGGCACATCCTTAAAAATTCCCAGCATCTTCGCCTGCATTTGGATATTTACGCCGGGATTTGTGTCCCCGCCACGCCGCTGCCGTTCGGCTCCCGAGCTCTTATTTCATCTGGATCTCGGCTCCTTCATTAGCTCTGTTACATCAGATAAGGGGGTTTATTTCTTTAAATTATTTAACCTTGGCACAGCCCACCGGGACCACATAAATTACAGGCCCCCGCTAATGAAAATCATCAGTTAGGCTTATTCGAAAAGACAACGGGAAGAAGAACTGGGTGTCTCTTTAAAATCAACCCTTTTCTGCATCTGAAATCCGAGATATTCGAGAATTCGGCACAATCAGCTTTCTTTCCCCCCCTCCAGAGCTCAATCCCAAAATCTCTGAGAGAAATATATGATAGTTTTGCAGAATACACTGTTTTCCCCCCTGATTTTTGGAGTCCTTTGAGAAGCTCCTCTGGCTCCTGCCGAAGGGGAGCAGGTTCTTAAACCACCTTTCTTAAACAACCATCAGCAGCAGAGGCAGAATTTAGGTGCTGATTACAGAAATAAACGTTAAACGCTTCGTGGGTCTCTCCTCAAAGCTGGAACACGTGACCCAACCACGGAAATCAGAGGTGCTGGAGCTCAACCCCTGAGGTTGGACCATCCCTGCCCCACCTGGGGAGGTGCTGGAAACCCACCAGGGCAGAGGGAAAAGGGGGAAGAGGCAAAAATTAAGCAGATTTGCTTCAAGTTGTTATCTGAGCATCAAGTAATAAATGTGTAAACACATTTAATTTGATCTCTGTCCCACCAAGTATCTCAGGGGGGACATTTCCAGTAACACCTTCCCTCATCCATATCCCTGTGATGGTAAATGTTGCCACATTCATCCCAGTTATTCATTTTTCCTCCTGTCTTTGGTAGGACAGGGCAGAGCAACTCCTTGGTCTGGGTCTGGCTTTGGTTGAGCTCCACCACACAACGAGCATCAAGGTGTTTTGGGAGAGGATGAGGAGAAACAGCAGGATTTTGTGTGGATTCTCCACAAAAAAAGGCCACAGAAGCATCACCTCTCCTCTTTCTGTAATTTTTTTTTTTTTAATAAACAGTTGAAAAGAGTCAAATAAACCCCACAAGTCACCAAAGTGACCCTAATGGGGGTTCAGGAGCACAAGGAAGGACTTGGGCACAGAGTAAATCCTGAGTTCCACAGTGGTACCTTCCAAGGGCTCCCGTGCACACGCCACAGAACCAGGGAATGTCCCAAATGTCCCAGGCTGGAAGGGATTATTCACAAGGATCACTGGAGAAGAAACCACCAGAGCAAGGAGAACATGAACCACAGGCATCCTCCTGCCCCCTCCCAGCAACCGAATCGAGCCACAGCAAACACAAAATTGAAAAACCCAGGGATGATTTGGAGATGAAAAATGCTTGAAGTGTCCTGGAAGGGGAACCACCTGCCCAAGAGTTAAAAAGCTGGATTTATGAGGCTGCAGAAGTTCCTTCTGGTCTCCAGGGAGGCACCAGGAAGGACCACCTTGGGCCACTGGTGAGCATCAGGGTGGGCAGCCCTGCTCAAACCAAGACCCCACAGCTCAAACCCTGCTCAAACCAAGACCCCACAGCTCAAACCCTGCTCAAACCAAGACCCCACAGCTCAAACCCTGCTCAAACCAAGACCCCACAGCTCAAACCCTGCTCAAACCAAGACCCCACAGCTCAAACCCTGCTCAAACCAAGACCCCACAGCTCAAACCCTGCTCAAACCAAGACCCCAGAGCTCTCCAAAAGCATCACAGCAGTCGGATAAATCTGTTTTAGAAGGAGGGGCAGAGTTGGATCTCCTCTGTTGGGCTTTGCTCGGAACCAGAGCAAGTTTACTGGGGTAAAACCAGAGCCAAAGGAAGATTTCACCCACCCAGGGAGCAAACCAGGGGTGGCTGGAGCCTCCTGTCCAAGGGGGATCACACCCTCCCTGCCTGCAGGAATGAGCCCCACCATGACCCTGATCAAACCCCAGGTTCCCAACGCTGATTTAAGGCTGGCAGCTCCATTTCCCTACAGATTTAAACTCAAAACCCTCCTCGAACCCAAATGCATTTTCCCTGCTTTAATTACTGTGTCTCCGTTTGTTCCAAAGGGCTTTTTCTTTTCCTTTCTATCTCTCTCTCTCTCTGCCCTTTTTTTTTTCCTGTTTGGTTTCGTTGTTGTTTAAACCTGTAAAATACGCCCGGCTCGGAGTTAATTTTAACCTTCAGCTGATAAACCATGAAAAACACGGGGTTTTGCAATGAAAGTGCTGACAGCAACAGTAAAGACAGAGCACTGCCATTGGGTGTAGCTGCAATTTGCCTTCCAGGGCTGTCTCTTGAAACAAAAAAGCTCCACATGCAGCATGCAAAGAAGTTACAAGTGTGTTGGGGGGCTCGGGGAGGGAGGAGGAGGAGGAGGAGGAGGGAGGTGGTTTGGAAAGCACATGTAAGACGAGAAGGGCGGGAGGCGACGGGGGGGGGGGGGGGGGGGGGAGGTAGAGCTGCAGATCAATCATTTATAATTAACAAAAATCCGATTGGTGCTTTAAATAGAGATCAATGTGTCGCGGGGCTGAGTGGATTGCGAGGATGTATTCACCTTCTCGTAACTCTCCTCGCGAGCTGTCACACCTACAGAATCCCCATTTGTTTTGTTAACAAAGCTTCAGGGGGCGCCGGGCTCTCATTGAAATTTCATTAATCTAATGGAGTAAAGTCCTATAGAAAAAAATCAAATTCTCGTTGGGCGAGATGGTACCTGGGAAAGATAACCTCTGGTTGAACTCCCCGACTCCGATCGCTCTGCTATTAGTCTGAGGGAACAGACAGCAACTCGCATGATTACAGCCACCGGCCTCAACATTTTTTTCCCCCCCTCCTTCTCCTTTTTTTTTTTTTTTTTTCCACCACCCCCTTTTTTTTTTTTCCCCCCTCCTTCTCCTTTTTTTTTTTTTTTTTCCACCACCCCCTTTTTTTTCTCCCTCCCCGGAGGGAGAGGGAGGTCGGTCCCCACAGACAGGAGGGGAGAGGGGTGGGAAGGAGGGTGTCCGTGGGTTGGGAGCTCTGGATGTGTCCCAGGTGTGGAATCACAGGTTGGTCAGGTTGGAAAAGGTCTCTGAGAGCGAGGCAAAGCTTTGAGCCAGCAAGGAATTGTGGAATGGGTTGGGTTGGAAGGGACCTTAAAGCTCTTCCAGTGCCACCCCCTGCCACGGGCAGGGACACCTTCCACCAGCCCAGGTTGCTCCAAGGCCCATCCAACCTGGCCTTGGACACTTCCAGGGATCCTGCCTCAGGAAAATGAAGGACACTAACCAGTGCCACCAAAAACTGAAATGAAGGAACTGTGACCTAGGAGTGACAGAAAGACTTTCCTCTTTTCTTCTTGGACTTTTATTGAAGGAAAAGAGGAATTTAATTCAATGTAAATATATATGTGTGTATGTGTGTAAATAAACCTTTGTAAATATTTTCCCCTTCTCCCAATAACAAATGGTTGTGTTTTGTCTGAAAACTCTCCACATGAGGTGAAAAAGATATCAAGTCCATACCATCACTAAACCCTCTCACAGGGGCAAACTGGGGGGGGGGGCTGGCTTGAACTCAAAAATTAGATTTTTGGGAGTTTCAAACCACCACACAGGGGCAGCCACAGCTTCTCTGGGCAACCTGTGCCAGGGCCTCCCCACCCTCCCATGTCACCTCCCTTCTTCAGGAATTCACCACCCTCACATGTCACCACTGAACCACGTCCCCAAGTGCCACATCTACACATCTCTTCAGTCCCTCCAGACTCCACCACTGCCCTGGGCAGCCTGACACGAAACAGGGATGTCTTTTAAGAAGTTATCTGGGGTAGGAGCAGTAGAGAGGAACCAGAGCAGACATGACACTGGTGGTGGGTGCTGTGCCAGCCCTGAGTATGTTCTGGAGGTGCACTGGGTGCCCTCTTGGCTGGTGCCCGCTGTGTTCCAGCCACGGGGTGCCACCACTGCCATATTCAAACCTGGGAGTGCCATCACCACCACATTCACACCATGGAGTGTCATCATTCCCACCTCTAATTTAAAACCCCCCCAAACACACTTCTCTGCCCCACCCAGTCCACTCCTCGACTTCTCATCCTTCAGACCCTCGTGGACTCCGACAGAGATTTCCAAGGGGAAACCACCGTGGTCCTTCTGCTGCTGGAGGCGTGACCTTCACACACGGGACCAGCAGCTCCTGCTAATTTCTTGAAGATGTTGTATTTGGAATATTCCAGGAATCCCAACAACTGGAGTAACACAATCGCGGGAGATTCTCAACTTTCAGTTCACACTCCTCCCAAATTCCTCGTCCCCCCCCTCGTTTGTGGGAAAGAGCAGGAAACTTGAATCCAAGGGAGGAAAGACCATTAAAAAGGGAAAAATCTCACGGTTTTCTGAATGCCTGGGACTGCAGGCAGGGCAGGATTTGGGGAAGAACCGAGTACCAGCTTCGACGGGAGCTCAAGTGAACGGTTATAAAGACGCTGCCGAGCACAGACATCTGCACAGCCAAACTCCGCTGCAAATTGTTTGAACAAATTCTTTTAAATTTACTGAAAAAGTGAAACAGCCCTTCCCCGCGCTCTCAAATCACTCCTCATCCAGGTGGCTTATAAAATCCAGCTGCAATTTTTATTTGGCCTGCGCAATTCCGAAGGCGGCGCCGCACTTGCCATCTGCGGCGCGTGCTGCCGAGCCCTTGGCCAACTGTCAACGCGAAAATAACAAACCCCCAAAAAAAAAAAAAAAAAAAAAAAATCACACCACGCCATTATTTCAAATTAAAGGACCCCCACCACACACGGAACTCGAAAGGGATCAGGTGGGGAAATCAGAGCCTGAAAAATCTCGTCTGAGCGGGCGTTAATTTAACGGCAGCGGGCGAGGTGTTGGTGCCGCATCACCCTCAGCACTGAGAGGGGCTGTTATTAAAATAAAAAGTGGGTTTGTTTCCTGCTCACAATCCAAATAGATGCTGCACTTTAGTGCCTTCATCTGAAACTGTCACAGGGCTTTACAGGAAGCCAAGCAAGCCTCCCTTTTTCCGGGAAGGGCACGTATTCCCTCGCTGAAGATGGAGAAGCTGAGGCGGCCACTGCCACACTGGAGGAGGTCCACGGCAACCCAAACTCCTCCTCTGCCCTCAGGAGTTGGAGGGTGTTTGCTCAGGGCTCTGACACAGAAGGGTGACAGGTCCCCCCCCCTTGTCCCTGCACCAGTCCCACCACGGTGGCACAAAGAGGTCGAGGGTCTGGACCCCCTTTTGGACCCCCTGTGTGATCTCTTGGCTTTTTGCCTCCCAGCCTTCCTGTTCTCCAAGGGTTTTGCTCCTTTCAAGGTGAGATTCACCCCCTGAGCTCTGCCCATCTCCAGCCTGGTAACCCGAGCAAGCTCTGCCTGTGGTCAGTGGAGAGGGACAAATCCTCTTTGTCCTGAAAAGAAGTGGATCAGTGGCACCAGGGAAGAGTTCACCTCCTACACCCCCTGCATGGAGCCCACCCCTCAGGCCTCTGGATTGGTGGGAGCTGCATCTCCTGGTGGGACTTCCCTGGGAGGGTGGGGAGGCCCTGGCACAGGTTGCCCAGAGAAGCTGTGGCTGCCCCTGGACCCCTGGAAGTGCCCAAGGCCAGGTTGGACGGGGCTTGGAGCAACCTGGGATGGTGGGAGGTGTCCCTGCCCGTGGCAGGGGGTGGCACTGGATGGTCTTTAAGGTCCCTTCCAACCCAAACCATTCCATGATCCCATGACTCCATCCCCAGCAGCCCAACACCCTCCTGCTCCGTGCAGGTGAGAGAGAACCAGCTCAGCCCAGGCTGCCCAGCCCACGGTGCTGCATCTCTGCAGGGGATCCAGATGCAAAGAACAGTGGGAAAAATATCCAGCTGAGGGGAGGAGAAGCCAGAGGGCAGCAGGTCGGCCGTGCCAGCCAGCACAGAGTGACCCTGCACCACGACATCCACAGGGTGAGGGGACACAGCCAGGCCAGGGGGAGAGAGCTGAGCCAGAACCCCAGACTGGTACCAGGGACGGGCTCTACAGAGGATGCAGTGCCAGGGCTGAGCACTGAGCAGAAGGAGCCTGATGGAGGCAGACAGGGATTCAAGCAGAGGGCAACATTGAGGGAAGACAGGAGGGGATGGTGGGGTTGGCGAGGCGGGCGCTGCTCCCCCTCTGTCTTCTCCCCATGCCCTGCACACCCAAACCCCTCTGCTCTCCCCGGGCCTTCTCTGTTTGCTCCCTGCTCTTGCACACATACAGGTGCTTCCTACCATGGATCCACCTGCGGAATCAGCTTCCTGCCCCCTGTCCCTTATCCCTGTTTATTCGCTTACGCCGCTTCAAGCTCCGCTCTGGAAAAGCGCCTTTTCCTTTCCGAGAGCCAAGAGGGATAAAGGACAAGCAGGGCTGGGAGAGGAGGAAGGGCTCTGCTAAGCCAGGGGGGGGAAAAGAAAAAATAACAGTAACCTTTGTTTAAAGTACAGCACCTTTCTGGGCATCTGTCTCCTATAGAGAGCGAGTGAGTCTGGGAGTGAGAGGGATGTGATCACACACACACCCGACTGCAAACACACACACACACAGATGAGCCTTCAGGGAATTGTATGAACTTTTGAACCAGAGATGCAGAGACAGAGCCTAGCCTGTTCCCACTTTAATAAACAATTTTTTTTTTTTCCCCCCCCTCTTCAATTAATTAAGGTTTGGAAAGAGAAGAAAAAAAAAAAAAAAGACTCGCAGAAGAGAAGTAATTTAGCACGCGGAGCGCGCTTTACAGATGGATCCTACCTTTGGATGCTTATTAAATCTATGCATGATTGCGCTGCAGAAAATTAATCGCATTGTTTTTCACTATTCAGAGGGGTTTGCAAACAGCACAGAAAATGATGCAGGGCTCTCCCATCCCCTAAACCCCCCACAGCGACAATAAGGACACAAAACCCAATTCCTGCCCCGCCCGCCCCGGGCCGGGAGGAGAAGGTTTGCACCGGGAGGAGAAGGTTTGCACCAAGAGGAGAAGGTTTGTACCAGGAGGAGAAGGTTTGCACCGGGAGGAGAAGGTTTGCACCAGGAGGAGCAGGTTTGCACCAAGAGGAGAAGGTTTGCACCAGGAGGAGAAGGCTTGCACCAAGAGGAGAAGGTTTGCACCAGGAGGAGAAGGTTTGCACCAGGAGGAGAAGGTTTGCACCAAGAGGAGAAGGTTTGCACCAAGAGGAGAAGGTTTGCACCAGGAGGAGAAGGTTTGCACCAGGAAGAGCAGGTTTGCACCAAGAGGAGAAGGTTTGCACCAAGAGGAGAAGGTTTGCACCAGGAGGAGCAGGTTTGCACAGGGAGGAGCAGGTTTGCACCAAGAGGAGCAGGTTTGCACCAAGAGGAGCAGGTTTGCACCAAGAGGAGAAGGTTTGCACCAGGAAGAGAAGGTTTGCACCAAGAGGAGAGGGTTTGCACCAAGAGGAGCAGGTTTGCACAGGGAGGAGCAGGTTTGCACCAGGAGGAGCAGGTTTGCCCCGAGGCTCCTCATACGACCCTCTGCTGTGCCAGCCTTTATTTTTCCAGGCTCAAAAGCCCCACTGCCCAAATTTCTCACTCGGTGTCTGCTGAACTCTCCAGCTCAGAGTAGAGGGTTCCACCTGGACCACTCTGAGTGAACCCCAAACCTCCTGTCCTTTGGCAACCCAGTGTCTGGCTGGAATCGGGCAAGGGATTGAAAGAACTGCCCAGGGAGCCCTGAGGGATCTGGTTCCCATCAGCTTTAATAAAAGGCTGTCGTGCTCTAGAGATGGAGCTCAGCTCCAGCCTCCTCCTCCTCCTCCTCCTCCTCCCCCCACTGCATCCAGGCTGTCCCAAAACAAGCCTCGTGCTCAGCTCACAAGGACCACACTCTTCAGCTCACAAGGACCACACTCTTCAGCTCAACAGGACCAGGCTCTCCTAAAAGAGTCAAGAACCACCACCAGGTTTTCTTCAAGACACCCCAAGGTTCCCTCTGCACCAAAGCCTCCCAGGCCAGCTCTACTTGGTTGGGTTTTCAACAGGAACAGCTCCCCAGCAGTGGCAAACCCACCACATTCCATTAAAAAACCCGGGACACCTTGGAGCTGGTTCTCTATAGGTCAAAAATATCACAGTCCCTTCTTCTTCTCCTCATTTCTTACCCCCCCCCCCCCATCCCAGCAAAGAAGGTACAGGAGTCCATACCTCTGAATCCCAGGGATTGGGAATATTTACAAATAATTCAGAGCATTAGTGGCATCTCAAAGGAAAGGAGGTGGGGAAGGAGTTGGCCCAAAGAGAAGCAGCAATGGGAGGGATTTTGTAGAGGGAAATGATGCTGAGGTGGGTATTCCAAGCAAATACTCTTCCTTCCCAGAGATAAACCCCCTGAAAAATCAGGACCTGGGAAAATGCTCAGCAACCCACAAACCCCACTTGGCTGCACCCTGGTACTAATGTGCTAAAACTCTGCTAAATGCCAGCTAAAGAGGTCGTATCAGCATCTCAGCAGGGCTAAAACTGAGGGAAATCAGGAAAAACAACGAGGTCAAAACTTGACATTATCAGCAACCATAAAAGGAGGGCTCCTGAACCAACACAGCAAAGGAATATGTGGGAATCAGGGCTTCTCCTGCCTGGATTTTGACATTTCCATGACCATCTGCAACTTCATGCTCTGTTTTACAGAGGTACAAACCAAAAGGCAGGAGCTGCTTTGAGAGCAAAGGGAGGGAGGGAGAGACCCCCAGCACAACACTGAGAGTGTGAGTGTGAGTGTGTGTGTGCAGAACATCCAGAATGCAGAAAAGATGTGCAGGGCTGGGCTCTAATCAGGTCTATCTGGTGCACACAGGGAAAAAATACCCCCGAGAAACCAAGGGAAAGGATCACGAGGTGTTTGAGGATTTAATGTGTGATAATAACTTGAGTTTTCTCTGGTTCAATTCTCTGTCCTCCACCTCCACACGCTCTGCAGGATGGACTTAACTCCCACCCAGGCCACCAGCAACACCCTAAGAGCAGAAAGTTTGGCACACGTGGCACTGGCTCCTCGTGGCCACGACCTGAAGGACTCCGTTTATCTTGGGCACAGACAACAGAATTCCAAAATCTGGTGTAAATGAACAAAGCCACGCTATTCCCACCTGCACCAGCCAGCAAGGGGAGAGGTCAGCAGCACAAACAGCACCCTGGTGTTCCATCCCCCCATGTCTGGGGGTGGAACATGCCCCAGCCTTGTTATGTTGCCATAAACCTTAAAAAATAATCTGAGAGCTGGAGATTTTGTGAAGATTTTTTGGTCTGGAGCAGCTTCAGAAAAGCCTCGTGTGCCAGCGCTGCCCAATTAACCCTCCCGCTCATAACGAGGTTCAGATGCACAAAACCAGAAGCTGAAGAACCCAAAAAGAGCAAAAAAAGGATGGAAAAAAATCCCCTCAGGTTTTCCCAGGGCTCTGATGGAGCGAGTGCCCGCCAGGGGAATGGAGGGAACCCCTGGGAATGAGCTCCAGGAGCTGCACAGAGAGGTGGACCCAGCTGAGATGAAAGCAGAAAAAAGGCTTTTCTTGGGATGGAAGTGCCCACAAAAGGAGTTTTCACCGAACACAGCCCTGGTGCTTTGCAACCCACGGCCCTGTTTGCTTTGCCACGGCCTCCTGGCACAGCTCTGCCCTTCTGATGGCATCTCAGTGCATTAAAAATTCATCTGGCACAGCAAATAAATATAAAAACTGGATTTGAGCAACGTGGGGCCATGACACGAATCGCTGGGCTGGTGGTGCCTCTGCTGCTTTTCTCTCTGCCATCACTGATGCAACTAAAAGAGGATTAAAAAAAAAATAAAAATCCCGGGTTTGGGTTTCCTCCTGCTGCCCAGCTCGGGGGGTGAGAGCCCCACACAACCACACACACACAGGGAAAATGCTGCTTCTGGTTTTCCTGCATCCTGCTTTTCCTTCAGAAACCACCAAAGTCCTTCAAATGAGGGAAATTAGGAAATTAGGAGCCTGTGCCTCCTGCATCCCACTGGGAAAGGCTGAGGTCACACCAGGGAGAAGAGGGATGAATCCTGTGGAGTTGTCAGGGGGGTTTGGTTAATTTTATTTTGTTTTTCCCGTGTGTTTGGCTTTTACAGAGACACAAAACCGACTCCACCAGCCCCTGTGGTGACAGACACTGGCAAAGGGACCCTGAGCCCCTCAACCTGCTCCTCAACCCACACAACCACACACACTCAGGGGGAAAATGCTGCTCCTGGTTTTCCTGCATCCTGCTTTTCCTTCAGAAACCACCAAAGTCCTTCAAATTAGGGAAATTAGGAAATTAGGAGCTTGTGCCTCCTGCATCCCACTGGGAAAGGCTGAGGTCACACCAGGGAGAAGAGGGATGAATGCTGTGGAGTTGTCAGTGGTTTTGGTTAATTTTATTTCGTTTTTCTTGTGTGTTTGGCTTTTACAGAGACACAAAACCGACTCCACCAGCCCCCTGTGGTGACAGACACTGGCAAAGGGACCCTGAGCCCCTCAAATCTGCTCCTGGCACGACGCAGGTCTCGGTCACACCGACGGCAGAGGGTTTGCAAAAGTTGTTTTACGTCCTGGTTAGGGCCCTACATCTCCTCACTTGTAATAATGGGGTTATAACAACAATTTTTAAAAATAAGACAATGAAGTCCCACTGATAAAATGGGCCATAAACAGGGATCTATAGCCTGCTTATTGCTTTGTAATGATGAAATACGGCTCGCTCGCACTTAGCTGCAAGAAGGATTTTATTTTTTTCAATGCTGCATCTATTAAATAAATTATCCCTAAGTTCTGGTGTCTGGGAGACACCACACGTGGCTGGAACTTCCCACTGCATGGCCCAGGTGGGGAAGAGAAGGAAATAAAGCCCCATTGTGGCATTTTCCATCCAAGGTTTCCAGAGTGTTTCACAGGATCATTCACGGGGGGGTTTGGGTTGGGAGGGACCTCAAAGATCATCCTGTTCCAAGTCCTCTGCCATGAGCACCTCCCAGTTGTTCCAAGCCCTGTCCAACCTGGCCTTGGACACTTCCAGGGATGGGAAGATATCGTGAAACTTTAAAACTTTATGGCACAGATGAACAAATGGGACACAGGGGGAAGGAGAAAAACGTTCCCTTTTAGGTCATATAAAAGGTTACAACAGGCACTCTACTCCCTAATTCCTGGTGGGGAACCCCCAAGAACCTCTTGCTCCTGTTTCCTCCACCCCAAGAGATGTTCAGGGACACAGGATCCCATTCCCTGGGATCCCCCTGGGGCTGAGAACTGGTCCCTGTCTCCAAACCACAGCTCTCCCAGTGCCAGCTCTCCCTGGTGCTGGGATGAGGATCAGCATCACCCCCGGGGGCCTTTGGCCGAGCAGGTGACGCCTTCAGAGCTTTATTTGCATTGTTCAGAGCAAGCTGAGGATTTCCACAGCTGTTCCCAGCTCTTTGGAAGTCACACTCGGGCCCTTCAGACACCTCCACTCAGGAAAGCAATTAAACATATGTGTGGTACTGATGACAAATCATCCCCTGTTCTGCAGCTCAGAGAGGGGGAGAGCAAGAATTATTTCCCAAATAACTTCAGCAGCAAATTCCAGCTCGAGTTCCTCAAGTTCAGCAAAGGTGGGCCAAGACCTTTTTGGGACACGTGGAGACCTGGGGTTCACCAGAAAGGTGAAGGGAAACACCTCAGGGTGGAGATTTTCCTTCCAGGTCATGTTCACCCTGTCAGCAAAACAAACTCAGACTGGATTCTGGATTCTTCCCAGGGAGGGTGGGCAGGGGCTGGGATGGATTTCCCAGAGAAGCTGTGGCTGCCCCTGGATCCCTGGAAGTGTCCAAGGCCAGGCTGGACCTGGAACAACCTGGGCTAGTTGAAGGTGTCCCTGCTCATGGCAGGGAGGTTGGAACAAGATGATCTTTAAGGCCCCTTCCCACCCAAACCATTCCATGATTCTGTGATGTTCCTTGGATTTTCAGAGCAAAAGCAGTGCCAGCTCCAGCTGAGGCAGCTACGGAGCAGGGATGACAGAAAGCCCCATTCCTGCTGCCTGACTCCAGGGAACTGACCCTCCCAAACAACTCCTGCCTGCCTGAGTCCCCTAATTTGGAGACTTATCGATGCTCCTGAGGTAGATGTTCTTCACCCAGGTTTGTCCTGGCAGTGCCAGCCCTTCAGCCTCCTGTGGGAAAAAAACTGCCAGGCTCCAAAATCCACCAACCCTGAGCTCCCAATCTCCAAACCTGCCGCTCCTGAGCCCTTCAGCCCCTCGTGCCACCAGGGCTGGGTCTCAGCCGGGTCCCCACCAGACTTTTTTGGGAAATCTGTGCTTTCACGTGGGCCAGGTGGAGCAGCAACAACCACAGTGAGACGGGTGCAAACGCAGAGACAACAATTAGGGGACATCCACCACTTGGGGAGCCCAAACCTTTTGAAAAACCCCAATAAATACGGGCCAAAGAGCGTCGCTACAAAACTCCTGGGGGGAGACTGAGGCACGAAGGATTCTGCAGCAATTCTGACCAAAACCAGTGACAGAGCAAGAGGAGGGCCCCCTCCTGCCCACCCACAGCACCCATCCTCTGCCTCCTGCTCCTCACACCGGTGCTGCCACGGAATATCTTGGCAGCAGAGGGATGAGAGGAGGGGAACAAACCCAGGAATAAACCCAGGAACAAACCCAGGAACAAACCCAGGAACAAACCCAGCTCTTCACATCTCAGCCAAAGGCGCCCGCGCTGAACGACCCCAAATCCAACCAATTTGTCGGCCCTTTCCAAGGGCTTGGGGGGGAAGGGGAGGCTGGAGGAGGAGGCCTGGACTATCTTTGGGGGTTGCCATGGCTGCAAGGTCATCCTTCCAGACTTGGCTCTACCAGCAGAGTTCAGACGGGTCAGCGTGTGACCGGCTCAAACCCCGAGGTTAAAAGTTCAAGCAGCGAAGGGAAAAACCAATATGTCCACGCAGGGTATGCTGTACAATTTATTTCAATTTACATCAAGCCATGCATATAAAATTTAGATAAATTCTATTCAGATCTGATGTTGCCTGACACACAATGTATGCAAACAGATGTCTTTGGGGCTTTCACTCAGCTTTGGGGAGGAGACGGGGTGCTAAGTTAATATATATTAATAATATATATAAATGTTGGGGGGGGTGGAAAAGTCCTTTTATTGTTTTACAGAAGAGCCGGGCGGAGGTTTTTGAGGTTTAAACCCGCCGCCTTCCCTTCTCCCTGCTTTTAATTTCTCCCCTCCCTTTGTAATTTCCCGAGCTCTCCCAATCCACCCGGTGTCATATTAAGAAAGATAATGAGTATTTACAACTGCAGCCCTGCTTGTCACCGCAGTTATAGCCTCTATTTATATCCCGTGCCACTTTCTCCGGATTCCCGGTGACTGATGGCTTTGATTTATATTTGAACGCCGTTCCCCCCCCCCCCCTTTCTCGCCTCTCTCCTTGAGGTCCCACCTTCGGGGGGGGGGATGGAAGAGAGGGGTGGCTGCCACTCGGTGCCGTGGCCACGAGATGGCTCCTGGACCCCTTGTCCGGCCACCTCCGGGGGCTGCAAAGGGGCCGGGAATGCTCCGAGGGGCCGGGAATGGCCCCGGATGGAGTGAATTCCACACACACCCCCCACCCCGGCTCCATCCGAGCACAAACAGCACCTGAACCTCCCCGCAGAACTCCCCTGAAACTGCTGCTTTTTAAGGAATAACAGAAGGTTAAAAAAAAAAAATAAAAGGAAAAATAATATGGGGTGTTATTTAAAAAGTAGAGCACGGCACCCAAAATCCCCCCGGAGAAAAGGCTGCGCCGCGAAAAAATTCCGAGAGTAAATTTTCCCCCTGGTTATTAACTCGCTTAGGTGGGGTTTTTTTCAGGGCTGGGAAAGAGGAGAGATGAGGGAGGGGGGGGAAAAAATGGGAGAGACAGAGGATGCTAAAGGGGACCCCTTTTCCCTGGAGGGGCCGGAGCAGACCCCTGGAAAAGTTGGTGCCCGCCCAGGGCAGGGTCGGGTCCCACCGAGCCCCTTCCAGCCGGGAGGAGCCGCGGGATGAGGCCGGGATGAGAAAATTGGAGTGTTCTGCAAACACAGAGCACGGGCTTTTAGGGCAAATTAGCCAGGCTTGCTTCCATAACTCCTTTAGTGGGAACCAGCCACACTTTGAGGGGTGACTCAAAGTCACCCTCGATAACGAGGAGCTGCCGCACCCCGGCCCAATGCCGCCGGAATTTTCCAGCTGGAATAAGTGCATCTGCACTCCTGCATCCAGCAGCAGCTTCCTGACATTTTATCCTTTTTTTTTTTTTTTAATAAAAAAAAAAAAAAATCTCCTTTAGCCCTGACAAATGACCGGCGACCGTTGAGTTTGGGTAAGGCAGCAAATTAAAACGACCGACTCGCCCGAAATAAAGTTGGGAGGGTTTTTTCTTTTCCTTTCTCTTTTCAGCCACTTTCAGGGTTAAAAATCACACTTGCAGGTGACCAATAATTTTCCAATCATCGCCCTTTAGTTTTTCTTCCTCCGGAAAACGGTGAGGAGGCAAAAAAAAAACCCAACCAAAACCATTCACAAATTCTTTACTTAGCCCCATAAATTTGAACAAACCTCCAGTCAGTTCGCTGTTGAAGTGAGACGACCGGAATTTCATACATCAGAATATAAATCCAATTCTCTTTACCTGCCAGCATTTCCTCGGAGAGCAATTCCAAGGTCGCAAAGAATGGGCCAAATCCTCGGGTCTTTTATATTCAGTTTTATTTAGTAATTATTCTGACTTGGCTGCGAGTTTTTGCCCGTGACCCACAGCCCAGTACCAGCAACGCTGAAGGGATGGTTTAATAAAGACCTGGGCCTATTAAGGTAAAGAATATTTGGGTCAAGTGGCAACAACCCGGCCGCGAGCACGAGGGGATGTTTGTGTTCCAAACCTTCCGAGCCCAGGACGGGAAATTAATGATCTCCCCCCACTTTTCAGTGACTTAAAAACGAGGCAGTGAAAGCCTTTCGGGAGCCCTCGATTCCTCGAGATGGACAAAAGTGCCTTATTTTCATCACCCCTGTCAGTTATGACAAGCGCCGGGCGGACAAACAGCCAGCTCCGATTCCGGCCCTTCCCTTCCATTCCTGATTATTTGAGCAGAGGTTTAACTGCCTAAAAAAAAATATATATATATATATATGTGAGTTTCGTTTTGGGTTTGGTTGGTTGGGGTTTGTAAATTTTTTTGTTTTGTTTTGTTTTTGTTGTGGTTTTTTATTTCCTTCCCACGGAAGGATCGATAAACCGTAAAAAAACAACACGGGGAAGATTTCGAGGTGCTCCAGGTTTCCAGCCTGTGCATTTTTGAGGCTCTGCCTTAAAAATTAACATTTCCGCCGTTCAGGTAAATAAATGAAAAAAATAAATATATATAAATAAATAAATGGAATAAAAAAGCATTTGCCCTCTCAGCCACCCCCCCTTTCTCCTCTGCCACGATGTGCCGGCCGCTCGCTGGAAGCCGAGCTGCGAGAAATAAGATTTACTGCGGCAAAGAAGCAGCTTTTTACTATATTTGTAGCGAGTGTTTCTTTTCTATCAGTTCCAGACTCCGGGCTCACAGCATACCCTTGAAGAACAGATGTCCTGGGGCCGTGTAACCATTCATCCTAAGCACAGTTTGGGGGGTCAGTCCCGTAGGAGGCGACAGCCAAGAGGGCTCTACAATTGGCATGAGAAATCTACTTTTCTGATGAGCTGGAGAATAATATAAAAACGGAGCATTGCTGTGAGCAAAGGACGCTAATTTGCTACACTACTGGATGTGGCTGGGGAGAGGCAGCAGGGGGGGAGAGGGAGAGGGAGGTGGTGGGGAGGGGGGGAGAGACAGAGAGAGAGGGGCTGGAGGAATAAAATTCCACCCAGTTACAGACTCAGTGTTCGAACCTGCTCCCAGTTCTTCATCAGCATGAAAAATTACAACTGTGACGAGATTTTTCTCTGTCACCGGCGTAAATGTGCGATTACAGCTGTTCATATTTTCACTCTAATGAAGGGTTGCACATTTAAATGGTGAGATTTATTATATATCCTGCACCGCCTCTGCACATGCAAAAACTGTCACCCCGGCGCCTCGAACCGCCGCTTGTTTATCCTGCCGTCAATTAGCATTTTTCCCGATTTTTAAATGATAATAAAAAATTAAAAAGAAATTAAAAAAATTTTTAAAGGCCCCGTTTCGGCACCGGCGGGTTTTTCTGGGTTGGTTTGGGGGGTTTTTTTTGGGGGGGTGTTTTCAGAAGGAATGAAATAAAACCTCAAAAATACGAAGGGCGCGGGGAGGAAAGGGAAAAAAGTAAGGGAAGGGGAAAGTAAGGGAAGGGGAAGGGAAGGGAAGGGGAAGGGAACAGAAGGGGAAGGGAAGGGGAAAGTAAGGGAAGGGAAAGGGAAAGGGAAAGGAAGGGGAAGGGGAGGGGAAGGGAAGGGGAAGGGAAGGGGAAAGTAAGGGAAAGGGAAAGTAAGGGAAGGGGAAAATAAGGGAAGGGAAAAATAAGGGAAGGGGGAAATAAGGGAAGGGGAAAGTAAGGGAAGGGAAAAATAAGGGAAGGGGGAAATAAGGGAAGGGGAAAATAAGGGAAGGGGGAAATAAGGGAAGGGGAAAATAAGGGAAGGGAAAAGTAAGGGAAGGGAAAAATAGGGGAAGGGGAAAATAAGGGAAGGGAAAAGTAAGAGAAGGGGAAAAGTAACGATGAGGATTTGGGGATGAAACGAAATAAAAGAGAAGAGAAACCCCACCACGAGCGGGACCGGAGAGGACCACGGAGAGCCCACTGCCTGCCTTTTTTTTTTATTTTTTCCCTTTTTTCTTTCCTCTATTTTTTTTTCTCCTCTTCTCCCCCCAACCCCCGCCGAGGAGCCGGCACGAGGTTGGGTTCATAAACAGGTGAAACGCCGGGAGTTTATTGCGAGCGCGGCATCAACGCGCCCGAAACTAAATAACCGCGTTGCCATCTCGGGGGTGGTGGTGAGGGGGGGGGGGATGGAGGGGATGGAAAAAGACGGATGGTAAACTTGACCTGCCGCTGGTACCATCCGAGTGCCATTTTTTATCGCCCTCGGCCGCTCCCCCCCCGGGCTGAGCGCGCCGGGTAAATGCCTGTGCGTGGTCAGGTCAGGCGCGGGCGCGGGTGAAACTCCGTTCACATTTGCATACAGGCGGGCTCTCAACAATGAACACCCATCTGTTCCCGTCAGCAGAGTACAAATCGAGTGTCACCCAACTCCCGCCGCCAACGCCGGGACCGGCTCGGCCCTTGTTGAGGGCGGAGGGAAAACGCTCGGGCTCGGGTTACGGATATGGAACCGCTGATTTGGGTTTAAATACCTGATAACCGAAGGGTTTTTATGGCGCGGGGACAAAGGGTGAACCTTGAACTGATGGCTGATCCCCCCCCCTCCACACACACACACACACACCCCACCTCCCTCCGCCCCGACACTCTCTATTATCCACACAAAAAAAACCACTGGATCTTTTTTTTTTCTCTCTCCCCCCCCCCCCCCCTCCCGCGCCGGAAAAATAAACTCGAACGGATTGAAATGTCACAAAACATCTTCACGGGCATCGAAGTGAGAGAGGGGGAGAGAGGAGGGGTGGGATGGGGGAAAGGGAGAAAAGGACCGGCGGTGTAAACAGGAGGCGAACTCTGAACTCCCCGTGCCCTCGGGGGTCATTAATATTGTCGGGATGTTGTTCCTTGAACTTCCACGAAATTCGGGCCGGGGTGCAAATGAATGTTTGCAGCTCGGGTTCAGCAGAGGTGAAGCTCTGCCCTTCTCGCCCCCCTCCAGCCTCCCGGTGCCGGGCACTGCTCGGGTGTCACCAGGGCCTGTGGCACCGTGTGCCCACCACAGCCAGGGCCAGCCCCAGGGCCAGCTGGGTGGCCAAGTTCACAACCAGCTTTACTGACCACACCAAGACATTTGGGGGCTGCCCCCTTGTCTCTGCCCCGTTCAGAGCCCTCCTGGGGAGCTCCTCGGCTGCTTCTCCCCATCAAGTGAGGGCCCCGCTGAACTTCTGCAGTTCACTGCCCAGATGAGGTCAAATGACCTTGGTTTGGGTTCCTGTCCCACTGGGGGAAAAAAAAGCAGCAAAGCTCGACGCCCACGTGAGGAAAACAGCCCAAACACCACCCCCATGAACCTCTCCCTGTTTCCACGGGGGACGACAACCAAAGGAGCCAAATCCTCCTGCAGAGCCACCTGTTCCAAACTCTCTGGGCCCAAATTTTGGTCCAAATTCCCCACATCACACAATGATGCTGTGAGGAAGAGGTCCTGACCCGTCTCAGAACTGTTATCCCACCTTTCCACACCTACGTGGGCGACTTAGAAACAGCCCCTTGCAGCCACGACCGTTCTTCCCTGTGCCCTTTTCTCCCAGGTCCAAGAGCACCCAGGAAAACCCCCCTCCTGCCCCTCCATCACACCAGAACACCCACCAGCCTCGACAGGAGTGGCAGATTTACCAGGACAAACACAGACCCATGAACAGGGACACATCCTTCTTCCACCAAGAACATTTATGGGGAGTCGAAATCCTATTAAATCCCCCCCAAAATGGGCAGTTTTCCCCACCCGGCCGTGGCCCAGCTGCCTTCCCCTCCCTTGGAAAGTTCCCATAAACAAAGTGGGGATTTGCATATCACAGGCAAGGCCCTTCTAGGGTGTCCCTGATTTACATACAAGGTGGCTGCGTGTGCAGCGCTCTCCGAAGGGAAGAATAAACCAGCCAGGAAAAAAACCCATTACACAAGGTTTACCCTTCTGTTGGCTCCTAAAGAAAGAAAGCCCCATTAAAGAGCTGTCACTGGTTTAATTCCAGTTTTCCTACAGGGATATGATCCCATTCCCTTGCCCAAAAGATAAAGCAACTCGTCTGATAGAAATATTGGCTGCTTGGTGTGCGTGGGTGTTGTTGTGCGGGGTTTTTTTGTTAGGAGTGAACAGGAACTGAACCTTGAACTTCATTTACCCTTTGAACTCGTTACCTTTAAACAAAATTCCCCATGCTTTCCCCTCTTCAAACAAATTTCATCACAATTACAGTCTCTTCCACTCCGCTTAAAGATATATAATCATTGACTTGACCTAATTACCTGGTGCAGGCCTTTCTCTGCAAGGTGAAAGCCATATTGGTGTGAACAGAAGCTGACCCCTGTATTCTCGATACCCCAATTTTATTCTAATTATTGTATAGGAGGTTTTCCATCTTCCTCTGTCCTCCTCTGCCCTCCCCCCAGTTGCTATTTGGTTGTCGGTGATGCCCTTTGGGTTGGGAGCTGCCTGGAGACAGGCTGGAAAATACATCTCCTGATGAAAAGGGTGTTGTGGGGGTTTTTTTTGTTGTTTTCAAGCTTCCCCATTCAATAGGGAACCCGGAGATTTGAGCTCTGCAAAAAGCTGCCAAGAACTGTCTCCTGTGGGAGCTCACACAGCCTGCACCCATCACCCCCCGAGCTCAGGGACACCCACTCAGGGACACCCCACACACACCACAGGGACACCCCACAGGGACACCCCACAGGGACACCCCACACACACCACAGGGACACCCCACATAGGGACACCCTACACAGGGACACCCCACACAGGGACACCCCACACAGGGACACCCCACACACACCACAGGGACATCCCACAGAGGGACACCCCACACAGGGACACCCCACACAGGGACACCCCACACACACCACAGGGACACCCCACATAGGGACACCCCACACAGGGACACCCCACAGGGACACCCCACAGGGACATCCCACAGGGACACCCCACACACACCACAGGGACATCCCACACAGGGACACCCCACACAGGGACATCCCACACAGGGTCACCCCACAGGGACGTCCCACACAGGGACACCCCACACACCCCACAGGGACACCCCACACACCCCACAGGGACACCCCACACAGGGACACCCCACACAGGGACACCCCACACAGGGACACCTCACACACACCACAGGGACACCCCACATAGGGACACCCCACACAGGGACACCCCACACAGGGACACCTCACACACACCACAGGGACACCCCACACAGGGACACCCCACACACACCACAAGGGAAGCCTGGGGTGTTCAGGGAATGGGAATTCTGACGTGGAGACAGAGCCAACGTTCCCTGTAACTCCAGAGCAAAGCCTGGGGAATGTCAGCACAAGGAATGGGGGTCGGGGTGGCCCCACAGACCCCTCGTCCTCCACACCCGAGCAAAGAGCCGGCCAAGGTCACTCAGGTGCCCCAAATCTGATGTTTGCCAGCTCAGTGATATTTCCAGCTTTGAGGGGGTCAGTGTGGCACAGGCAGGACCGGGGTGCCCGGCACCCTGCTGGGTTTTCACCCCCAAATCCACCCTCCCAAGGCACAAGGGGAGATTTGAGGGTGCTGGGGCCGACCTCCCCTCTAATGCCAAATCACTTCACGCTCCTCTGACCTCACCCCCACCCCATCCTTTCCCTGATTTTGTTCACCTGCTCAAACCAGAGCTGTAACTTGGTGCAAGACAGCTCTTGGAACCGGGGTATTACCACAAAATATCACTGCAACGAGGATTAAGTTGTATTCCAGAAGACTAGGACAAGACAGCTGCACCTTCTTGTACGAAGCTGAGGTTTCCTGTGGATCCCCACCTTCTCTGAGGGCAGTGGTTTTATTTTTAACCCTCAAAAATAAAATCAAGTGCAACGAGAGGATGGAACTCCCCAGCAGCGCCATTAACCTGCTGATTTCTGAGAGACAGAGAAAGCTTGAATTACAGAGGTAATTTAAGCCCCATCTCCCCTCTCGTTCTTTTAAAACCAACAAGAAAAATCTCACAAAAACCAGCTCCAACATTAATAAAGAGCCCGGGCCACTGACAGGCGGGGTCGCTGAGAAATGGCACCTCCGTAACCTCCTCATTTGTCTTGGGCAATTGAAAAATAATTAGCAACCTCCAAAGGGCTTCAATACCTAAGAGTAAACAAAGGGGAAAAAAGGGTGACTCTGAGTCACGGTCCTGAGAAGGGGGGGGAGAGGGTTTGTTCATCCCCAAGGTGAGAAAAATCAGCTGGGGAGGGGAGGGCAGGTGTGGACACTTCAACCCACTGTTCAAATCCCTTTTCCTTGGGGTTTTTTTGTGGGTTTTTTTTTGTAAGCAGCACAACAAAAGAAGGAGCAGGGCTGGAAGGAGCAGGTAGGTGGAGCACCAGGCCCGGCAGAGGCTGTGGCAGAGGCAGCTCAGCCATTTATTTGTTCTGGTCCCCGGGCGAGGGAGAAAAGGCCGTGCTCGGATGCCCCGGAGCTGCTCCCGGAATAAATAGACGCCGGAGATTAAAGGAGCAAATCCCACCACCTGCCCCAAGCCTGAACCCATGGATTTCACATCCTGGGGTACCCAGGAGGGACGGGGAGCTCTGTGGGCAGCGCAGCCGTTCGATGCCCTTCGGTGCCCCTGGCTCCGACAGCTCAGCGTCCCTGCTCATCCCTCCTGATCCCTCAATTCAGGGCTCCAACGGGAACACCCAGGGGCAGGGGAGCAAAACAGGGCCTGTCCCCAGCCCTGAGCCCGGCCCAGACAGCACAGCATCAAACCAAGGAGGCAAACCCCAAAGTGAAACCCCAAAGTGAAACCCCAAAGTCAAACCCCAAAGTCAAACCCCAAAGTCAAACCCCAAAGTCAAACCCCAAAGTCACACCCCAAAGTCAAACCCCAAAGTCAAACCCCGAAGTCAAACCCCAAAGTCACACCCCAAAGTCACACCCCAAAGTCAAACCCCAAAGTCACACCCCAAAGTCGCCATGCTCCGCACTATTGTCCTCCTCCTCCTCCTCCTCCTCTTCCTCCCAGAGTTCTTTGATCAGCAGCAAGTTTGCATATCAAAGAAAAGGAGGAAAGGAGAATATTCAAATCCTCATCCTGTCTGGCCTTACTTCCCCCCCTTGGTGGGGCTGGTTGGTTTTCCATAGCAAAAGTTTGTGTGTTTTTCAGCCTCCTCCTTGCTCGGCTTTCCTGTTTGGTCGGGGTGGTTTTATTAAACAAATTAAGGGTGGCTTTGCGAGACCTTTTGATGTTAAAGTGTTTCTGGTCAACTTATTCCAATTGCATTTGGAAAGAAAAGCTTCTGTTCGTGTTGGTTTTTTGCTTCCAACTAGATTTCTCCCAGGCTGGCTGGGAGGAGGGACACGGAATTTTATCTTGTTTTAAAATAAGCAGCTTTCCCCCCCACACCTCAACAACAACAAAATAATTGAAGCTGATGGATCTCATCCAGGGAGACACTCAGAGCAGACCTGGAATTTTTACCTACAGGTAGAAAACATAGCAAATCCAAAGCAACCCTGGCAGAAAGCAAAGTGGAAAACCATCTCAAGAGTGGTGTCACCACCCTGACGTCCACTAGGTGACAAGCACAGCTCAAAGTTGGCAGAGGAGGTTTCTCACCTGCTTGGGAGATGC
Organism: Chiroxiphia lanceolata; assembly: GCF_009829145.1. Taxonomy (NCBI): domain Eukaryota; kingdom Metazoa; phylum Chordata; class Aves; order Passeriformes; family Pipridae; genus Chiroxiphia; species Chiroxiphia lanceolata. The sequence continues at coordinate 5,624,837 of NC_045662.1, forward strand.
TGCTACAACTTGAGGGAGTCCAAGTCCTGCTCTGCTCCTGCAGGGGTTACTCAGGTAGCCATGGGCTTCCCTGGCTGGAGCAAGGACAGAAAGGGGCACACAAACGCACCCACTTATTATTTTGCACTTCTGAGGTTGTTTTTTTCCTTCCCAGCGACCCCCACTGGCGTGGAATCTCACAGGAATTGCAGCCACAACGCTCCCAAATTTACCAAACCCCCTGGTCTTCCCTTCTAACCACACTTTAGAGACCTCAGACAATCCAGGGAGGACAATAAGCAAAGGCAGCACCCAAGTTTAAAGACACAGCCCTGAGGTGAAGGTGAAAATCCAATGTCATGCTCGTAAAATAACAGATCTGGGGGGCAGGGAAAAGAAAAAAAACAATCAAAAAGGGACTAAATGACTTTATGGGCACCTCAGCAATAATTGCTTTCTTAGCAACAAGCAACCTTTGGGTGCCCGAGGAGAGGATGACCTCAGGCACACACATGGTCAAGGCACAGAATTAGCAGAGCGAGGGGGAACGGGGGAAAGGTGCAATATATCTGGGGGCTTTACTGAGCGTTTGATGTGGTGCCACAGCAAATCTCACCGGGGGGAAAGGAAAGGAAAGGGAAAAAAAAAAAAAAAGAAAAAAAATAAATTAATTTCCCTCGGCTCGGAGAGAAGCAATCGTCGAGAAGCAATCGTCTCACACACACACACACACACACACACTGGAAATTGGCCCAAGGGCCACAGACAAAAGCAGGTGATAAATGGCTTTTTGTCACGTGGGGAGCAGCGCCGGTGTTGGGGTTCTGCAGGGTATTAGTCCCCGTTTTATCTAAGCAGAGTAAACAGTCCATTAATTCAACGAGCAGGAAGATACTAAATTAGGTGGTAATGCAAATAGCGAGTGAAAGCGGAGGAAATAAGAGTGGGGGACACGGAGGGGTGAGGGAATGGCTGGGATGGTAAAATGAGATCCATCCTGCTGAAGAATAAACCAGGGTGACAAAAATAAAGCGATCCCAGGGCTCGTCCAGCGCCGGGGGAAGATACGGAGTGAAAAGGGGAGAAAATAAAACTTGTGGTGGTGTTACTGAGGAGCTCAGGAATAAACTGGTGGCACAGAGGGAGCTCTGACACGGAGGGGAAGGGAGCCAGGACGACAGGAGGCTTCTTCCAACGTCAACAACAAGGATGCTACGCCCCAAGGCTGGCCCTGGCCCAAAATCTTGGCAACTCGCACCTAATCCACTGACCACATGAAGGGCGTGCACAGGAACAGGATGGAAACCATTTCCCTCCAAGGGCAGAGCCAGAGGATCTCTGAACTCAGCCTGCAGCCCCTGGGATAACAAGCTCTGCTGTGAAGGATGAGGACACAAATGAAGCTCAGGGCAGCAGGAATGAGGGGACACGGGAAAGCTCCTGTGAGCCAGAGACTCTCCTGCTGATGGCCACGGCCTTTGGGGGACAGCAGAGCTCTGTCTCTGCAGGTGACTGAGAGCAGGGAAAGCAGAGCCACAAGTTCTGGGGGGTGGGGAGCACCACCCCACACGTGTTTCCAGGGACTGACACCGACCCCCTGCCTGCTCCAAACCTTCAAGGGAAGCTCATCCCTATCAGCCACGTCCTCCCCGCACACCTCATGCATCAGGTGTTTATCAGGGACAGCAGAGAGCTTCCAGGGTTTGGAAGGAGTTCAGAGAGTACAAGGAGCTTCAACTCCACTAAATTTTGTCCTCCCTTGGGGTTTGTGACTTCACCCACTGCCCCTCTGAGGCATCTCCTGGCAGGCTCTCCTTGCCCTCAGCACGGGGCTGTCTCAGCACCGAGTGCCCCAGGAACCATCAGTTTAAAGCTAAAATAAACTTCCCATTTCTCCCCCAGATTCCACCCTTTTTTTGTTAATGCTTTGATCCTCTGCAAAGGCAACACCAGACCATCTTCCCTTCCAGCAGATGGCCAAGTTTCGTTGCTAAATGCAAAATAGTTCTTTGGCCAGGGAACCTGAGCAGGGTCCTTGGGGCTCCAGGGGACCTGAGCAGGGTCCTTGGGGCTCCAGGGGACCTGAGCAGGGTCCTTGGGGCTCCAGGGCTTTGAGATGCTTCTCTCTGAGTGGAAGGTGTCCCTGCCCATGGCAGGGGGTTGGAATGAGATGATTTTTAAGGTCCCTTCCAACCCAAACCATCCTATGAGTCTTCACTGGACCAAAGTGAAGCCACTTGAACTCTGCAGCGGCCGCAGCTCAACGAGAATTATTTCCTCCACTCCAGTGGATGAACCTCACTGTAAAACCAGCTCAAAGCTCTCCCCTGCAACTCCCTGATTTGCCTAATGAGCTCTTTGGGATTGTCCAGGCGAGGAAGACAAGGTTTCTTCCTCCCAAGGCTGCCCAAGCCCCACTCATTGCTGAAAGGTGCCACTGGGAGGGCAACTCAGTTAAAAGCTGCGGCTGCAGAGGCACAGCCCGGGGTGATGGGATGTTGGGAGGAATTGATCTGTCTGCCAGAGCGTTTGCTCAAGCACAGGGTGAGGGCTGGAGAGAGGAACAGCAGCAATTCACCAATTTGAAGCAGCAGCTCCCACTTGAAACCCACGAGCGCAGGGGGAAAAAAAATAGGGGCGAAGCTTCGTAACCAAATCAAGAGAGCTGTGAGCTCAATAACAGGCATTATCCCATGGCAAAGATTTTGTTATTGCCGAGTGCTGATCCCTTTATCTCTCGGAGACAATCAACCTTCAGCCAGAGGAGTCTAACCTTAAAACCCCATAACTCAATTTTCCGTGGTGTTAAAGTTTGGGGGGACATTTGTCAGCGCCGGGGCTGATAGGATCAGTCTGGAGGACCCCGGGACAAAGAGCGGGCGGGTGAAGAGCGTGTCACCTCCACACACATTCGTTTCCTTGATGAACAAGGAGCTATTAGTTGGTGAGAAAGCATTATCAGGGTGAGGGATGACGCTGATTGTTTCGGCTGCTCTTCCCGTGACACCGCAGGAGGAGGAGGAGGAGGAGTCCCGGTGTTTGCCCGGAGCCCACCGGCTCTGCCCCCACCTCACCGACCCCAAATCAACCCGGACACCCCCAGCCCTTCCACCACGTCTCTCCCAGGGTTAAACAAGAAAAGTTTAACTTGTTTTAAGGGGCAGTTCATCACCTGAAAGCCTCGATGTTACAAAGCTACTCCGTAAAACACACCCCCCCCCCCATACTCCTGCCTGCGAAACCACAGTGACAGAACCTCTGAGGGAGACTCTTTTTGCTCCAACAAACCCACCAGCAGCCACGAGAGCTCTGGGGGAGAGAAGCTCGTTGAATAAAGTTATACCTGACTCCTCACACCGCTTTCATTTCCCAAGATAAAAAAAAAAAAAAAAAAAAAATGAGAGGCCTTTTCTTCCCTCCAGTTGTCCTTTAACACGTTTCAGCTTCGGGATTTATTATAACCAGTCCTTAAATTAAATTCTTCAGGACAGTGGCTTTATTTTTTGCACACAGTGATTTTCAGCACCGCGTAACCCGAGTAATAATTTAGTGTATTCCCCGTGGCTCACGTTGAAACACACGTTTGAGCACATGGAATGAAGTCAGCAGCAGTTTAGCATGTGCTAATGTATATATAGCAGGGGCTTTTATTGCTGTCCACACCATTTCTCTCAGCTGGGAAGTTGGCATTGCAGGATTTGTTAGTGTTTCGAGGTTGATCCTGCAAGAAATGGGTAATATCATCGTTATTCCCAGGGGCAGGTCCCCCCAGGTGAGCAAATTCTGAACGTGTCTGTGGGATGAGGTTGCCTTTAATTGGAAGGGATCCTGCCCTCTGTCCCTCAAGGGTGCACGTGGAGCAGGAACATGGGAAAAGTGCTTCCTGTGCCTTTCTGGCCTCAAGTTGTCACACAAATGTGACCCACAAAAATGAAGTTTACCCTGGTGTCACCTCAGCACTTGAGCAGAGGAAGAGTCTCCTTCACTGAGGGCCCTCAGCAACTCAAACCTCCAATGGGAAACAACAAAACCCCCAAATCTTGGCTACAGCCCCAGAACATTTCGAGTGCAGGACCTCGAGCATCTCTTGCCCTTGTTCCTGTTGGAGAACAGACCCAGAACCCACCAAATATCTCATCTTGCTGTTCATGCACCATGTGAGGGAACATCAACCCCAGGTTTGCTGTAACCCAGCACCACCAGGCCAGGGCTGCTCAAGCCCTGGCACTTTGGGGAGGGTGAAATCCCATTTCCCAAATCCAGGGAGGTCCTTGGTGCCACAGCCAGGGGCTCTGGGCACCTGCACACTGGATGATCCAAAACAGTGGCTTCTCCTCTGCCACCCTCCTGTGGAGAAAACCCCGTGCAGGTGGTGGGTCACAAGAGACTCTGGTGCCTGTTTAGGACACTGGAATCACTTCCTTTGGGGAAAAAAAAAGGGGCAGAGGAGAAGCTGGGCTGAAGTTCCACCCTGGCACTTTGTTAACTTATGTTTCTTGCATGTTGACCCCTCTGCTGGGGGGGAGAACAGAGACATGAAGCCTCTGTTCCCCTGATTTCCACCCTCACGGATAAAAAGGCTCTTGGGAGGCGAGGGCACAACTTATCCCAGACCCCCATCCCAGCAGAAACCTCTACATTGATAATTCAGGTGTGTTTGGCACGGGGAAGATCCGAGGAAGCTCCATCCTGGCTCCTGTGACAGCTCCCACCCCACCCGGGCCACGCACCCTCAGCCCCCTGATCCCACTGGAATAACCCACAGGATGAGGGCATCCCCCCCCCTCCAATTCACCTGGGGCTGGATCATAAGCCAGCTTCCTATTTTCACACAGATTTGCTGGTTTTTAAGGCGCTTGCTAAAAAAAATAAACCCCAACTCACAGACCGTCCTCCAGGTACAGAAAATAAATCTCCCCCCCCCATCTGATCCCCTGCGCTCACAAAGCAATACAAAGAAACTTTAATTATGCTTTTTCCCTGCTGGCAAACAGCAAAGGAGGCAGGATTTTTGCTTTGGAAAAGCTGCATTAATAAGTTATTGGCTTTTCTCTGACTTCTAAGCGATTTCAATTATAACTCCTGGCTGGGGCCCCACGGAACTGCTGAGATTTTACACCACATGTTTCATAACATTTCTGTTTTTCTTACGAGCTCTTTGCCATCAAGGAATTACTTGAGGATCTCAGCTTAAAAACCATCCCCACGGCTGGGCAGAAACCTCTTTCCAAACCACAAACCTGGGCTCGAAAACACCCAAAGAGCGAATCCCAAACCTCGTGTTTGGTGTGAAAGCAACTTGTGATTTAAACCCAGCACTGGATCCTGAGGCTGACAGTCCTCAGCTGCAAATAAACCATGAAACTGCAACCCACTTCAGTGTGGGGATAGGTGGGAACAAAATATTTCGGGGTTTGATGCAGTTTGGGTCAGGATTTTGTCCCCAAAAAGGGCTGAGGAGGCACCGGAGAAGATGCTCCTCGGAAATCCGGGCTGCCAGCCCCGTGCAGGGCCCAGCACCCAGCAGGACTCACCCCCTGCTCCTCCCCTCAGTCACTGCCCACGTGTTGCTTCAACATTTGATAAAGAAAAGCTGCTTTTCTGGGATGCAGGGGAAGATAAGGGGGGAGTCAGACAGGGGAGAAACCCCTGTGATGGCACCGACCCTCCAGGCACAGAAACAGCCCCTCAGACCGACTTCCCAACGTCTTTGCCCGGAGGAGGAACAACTCTGAGCTCCAAATGGGCACCCACAAACCTGCAGGCTCCGAGGACTCCCCTCAGGAGCAGCATCTGCAGCCACAAGTTGGGATTTCTGCAGCAATTCCTCGTTTTGCCGCAGCTCTAAAATCCCAAAATGAGGCCACGGAGCCGCTTTGGGGTCGGAGGTTGGTTTTAAGTGGAAGCTGGAAATCCTGGTGGTGTCCCTGCCACCACTGCTCCTTCTCTCCAGAGCTCTCCTGGATAATTTATGCACCTATTTCCAGCACCCTGCAAGCAAACACCCCCTCCTCCTCTCCCCCCCCCAAACAAATAATCCTTAATAGAGAGGTGAACCAAAAAAAAAAAAACTATGGCCAAAACCTTCTGACCAGCCTGAGAACCATTCCAGGAACTTATTTGCAGGATGCCAGAGACATTCCCACCCCAGGCTTGGAAGCACTGACGTTATGGTGCATTTCCATCCTCAAAAAAATGATAAATCAAAGGCCCTGAGCTCTGTAGGTTTAAGGGAGGCTGATTTCCTTCCAAAAATGCCAGCTGGGGCAGAAGTAGGTGTGTTTTAGGTGTTTTTTTAGAAAACACGTTGTTTTCTAAACATCTCCTCCCCTGAGCAGAGCTCAGGTTGAAGTGGTCAAACCTGTTCCAGGCCAGGAGAAGGAAGGAGGAGAAAGAACTGACCTGTGGGTTTAACCTCTCCCTCCCTGGGCTTTTTGGCAACAGGAAGGATGAAGGTTTCTCCTCTTCACCAGCATCTCCCCAGTCACAGACTCCCCCCTCCCCCCCCCCAAAATGTTTTCTGGGCTCTTTTCACAAAGCTTTAAAATCCCACCGACAGCAAGTTTATAATAACCCGGTTAAAAGCAACAAAAAGCCATTTCTGGACGTCGGGGAGAGGCAGCACTAATTGCTTCTAATAGTATTGAAAAGAAAAATGCAAAGCTTTCAACCCTGGCACAAGAGAAATTTCCACTTCCTCTGCGGGAATTCGGGGGGTCTGAGCTGCACAGACGTGGAAGTTGATGATATTCAGCATTTTTGAGACGGGTTCTCAGCCTGAATTTTAGTGCAGGCACCTTTTTTTTTTTTTTTTTCCAACCTGATGTTGGGGGCAAGTGGCTCCTTCAGGGACCTAAAGTCACACTGGTCCCTCCAGCATCGCCCCCCCCGAGTGCATCACCGCTTCTATTAATGCCAGAGTGGGGCATCGGGGGGAAAAAACCCCCACAATTCCCACTTTTGGGGTGGAAAAGGCGAGATCTGCTGCTCCTGCAGCAACACCGGGGTTTCGCTTCAGCTCTCGCCGCGGGAAGGGGAAATTCCCGGGAATACCCGGGTTGGGGAGGGGAGGTTTGGACTGTCTGATGTGGGGTTTTTAATAAAACCCCAGAAATCAGAGGCTCGGGACGCGGGTGCGGCGCCGAGAGGGGCCACACGAGGGCACTGCAGAACTCGGGAATGGCAGCGACCCCCCCCAAAAACACACCGGGTACCCGTCACACACTGACACCTCCCCAAAACCATCCCAGGTACCCGTCATCCCCCCATCATACACTGACACCCCCCCAACATGCACTGACACCCCCCCAAAAACACACCGTGTACCCATCATACACTGACACCCCCCAAAAACCACCCCATGCACCCACCACCCCCCCAACACGCACTGACATCCCCCAACACCTACTGAACATTCCCAAAACTCACTGAACCCTCCCCTAACACCCAGTGGCATCCCCCCAGTACCCACAGACACCCCCCCCGCAGAAACCCCTCCCATAGCTACAGACACCCCCCAGAGACCTCTCTTGTACCCACAGATCCCCCCAAAGCCCCCCTTGTGCCCACAGACACCCCAAAACTCCCCCTTGTACTCACTGACACCCCCACTGTACCCACAGATCCCCCAAACTCACAAAGCAACCCCTGAAGGAGCTGAATATTAAGTGGCATAATTTATAGGATCCCAGAATGGGTTGGGAGGGACCTTAAATCCCATCCAGTGCCACCCCTGCCACAGGCAGGGACACCTTCCACAATCCCAGGGTGCTCCAAGCTGGCCTTGGCCACTTCCAGGGATGGGGCAGCCACAGCTTCCCTGGGAAATCCATCCCTGCCCCTCACTGCCCTCACAGGGAAGAGTTTCTCCCCAATGTTCCACCTAAATCCACCCTCTTCCAGCTGAACTCCTGCCCCTCAGGACTCTGGGATCTCCCTGACACGAGCAAACCAAGGGAGCTCCCACTTTCCGAGACAAAACCGTTTCTGCCGAGTCCTCCGGCGCTCCGAGCCGAGCTGGAAGTGCCTCTCCTAAGAACTCCTAAGGAATCACCACAGCCCTCAGGACTTCCCCGGTGCTTCCCAGCCCTGTGCAAACATTGGCTTCCCAATCACTCCTCGGGGACGAGCCCGTGGAGCTGGGCCATGGCTCATTGAGTAAAACCATCCCCAGCCCACTCCATCCCTTCCCGCTCCCTGCGGGGACGGCTCGGAACGTTCTCCCATTCCCACGGCCAAGCAAGCCCAGAGCATCCAAAATTAAAAAAAGCCCGTCCCAAATTCGCACTGCTGGGCTCTCCCTGCCTCCAAACCCACCCAGTGTTTGTTTGTGACCATCATCCCACTCGGAGGCTCCTTCCCTCGAGCCTGGATTTAACAAAGCTGGAAAACCGGGAAGGCGGGAGAGGCGGCGTTTAACGGCACGGGGGGGTTTGCAGGGAAGGGCACAACCTCTGGGTGGTGGGAAAAGGCCCCAGGAACGATGAGGATGTTCCCACAACGGGTCAATTTATCCCTCTGGCTGTGGGCAGAGGGATCACCCCGTGTGCTGCCCCTTTCCATCACTGGGTTGGGTTTTCCATCACCCCAAGGGCTCCACCGGGATCCAGGAGCTCTCCCAGCCCACAGCAGGAGCAGGGTGGGTGCTCCAGGGTGGTTGAACGGAGAAGAGAGGGTGGCAGCAAAAAGCCTCACAAAAAACCAACCAACCAAACAAACAAAAAAACAACCAGAAAAAATGAATTTTCACGCTCGGAGAAATCAGGGGAATTTGGGTAACGACGAGAGCCAGCTTGGGAAATTTTTAAGTGTTCCCACTCTTCCTGCAAGGATGTTCTAATCCAGAAATCGAGGCTGCTTGGTGCCCTTTAGCTCAACCCCTTTGAAGAGGGAGGTTGAGCACCCAAGAAACACCCCAAAGTCACTCTAACTCTGGGAAATGTTGGACACCAGGGAAGATTCCACATTTTTTCCATCACCGACAATCCAAAACAGACCAACCAAGCCCAACTTGTTGATCAAGAAACACACGAAAACTTCCAAAATATTAAAATCAGGATCATCACAACATTTCGTGGTCATTGACGAAGAAATGCATCAATCACCAAACAAACCCCAGAAACATCCAAAATCGAAACCAAAATCATGTGAGATGGGCGGAAGACAAGGAAGTCCTGAGGGATCACACCCAGCTTTCCACCTTCTCCACTCAAAGAACTTCAGGAACCATCAGTGAAACTTCAAGAACCATCAGTGACTTACCATCCTCCTGCAGCTCTGATGGGAGGGATGTCATGGAAGGGGCCAAACTGCAGCTCTGATTTTCGTCAGAACTGTCCTGTCCAAAGCCAGGATCATGCTGATCCTCCCCTAGAAAGAGAAGAGAGCCTGATTTTAGTGGACACATCCTCAAACCCCAAATATTCCTGCCTTCGCTGCGTTTCCTCCCAGCTCCAACTGAAGTCCTCTACAAAGCCCCAAAACACTTTTGTGGGTTTTAAGGGATTTAAGGCCAGATCCATCACTCAGGGCCAAGGCAGTGCATTCCTGCTGCCAGAACACTCATGCTGGATATGTGCAGCCTCCATTCCTGGAAGGCACACAAGGAAGGAGCTGAAAACACCAGTTTTGGGGGCCAAACTATCAGAAGTACATCAAAACTCCTTGTTCTCACTCTCAGCAAATAACCTCTCCATATAAATCATCCACGTGCAGAACAGAGCACTGTGCCACCTGCTCCACTAGGATGAATAATCTCCCTGTGTTTTAGGAAAAAAGCTTTGAGCTCCTTCATTGAAGAGTGACAGGGATAAAGAGGGTTGACTCCGTGCCAGGCAGGCACACACGAATTACCAAAGCCCCACATCTGGGTGTGGGGACAGGAGCTGTTCCATCCCCACCCTTTGATGGTGCAGGGAATTTTTTTTTTTTTTTTTTGCTGGGGAATTTGCAGCTGAGACTGGATTTTCTGCAGGAGGCACTTTAAGGCACTGACAGTGACAGATGTTAATAGCAAATTTTAATGTCAGTGGAGCGCTGGCCTACCTGGAAAGGAAAACACCACTCCCCCCCTAAACAAAGTGAAAAGGGGTCTTTTCAAGCTGATTATTTCCTGAACACACAGAGCCCAGACTGCTGATAGCAGAGGTAAAGACAGCTGCTCCCTCATTCAACACGCACCAAACAGCAAGAAAGGGGAGTTTTCAGCTGATGTTAATTGTGCTCAAACACTAAACCCAAGTTTTATCTCGGCAAACAGAGGAGTTTTAAATCAAGCCCCGATGAAAGGGCACCAGGGGCCTGGCAGGGAGGTTCCAACCCTCTCCCCCCCTCCCTCCTCCAAGAAGAACCAGAGTGGAGATGCTGTTAAAGCCTCAGCTGCAGAAAGACCCGACGCAATGTTTCGGAGGTGGTTTATTTTTAACAACCTGAAGCTCCCTCAGACCATCCCCCCCAGGCTCCTGCAGCCAAGGGCACGTTTTCAAGAAAACTTCCAGTTCCAGTGAAGAACATCATGCACAGGATTGTCCTCCCCCAGCTCAGCTCATCAGAGCACAAATCCCACGGTGCCAGACACGGGGAGAGCCTCGTTGATACCAAAACCTCAAAGGTCTTGAAAAATCCGATGGGAGATTTGACTTTGGGATTTACCAAAGGCTTTTGGGGGGTCCCTGGCAGTCCATCCTTGAAGCCATTACAGCTTCCCAGACAGGGGAAGAGCCCAAGCAGCAATAAAACCCCTTTCCCGGCTCTATTCCTACTTTTCTTCCAGCAGCCTCAGGGTGGAACCAGCGGATTCCGGAGGAAAAAAAGGAAATTCGGAAAATAACTCCTCTCCTTTGGGGAGGTGCCATCGTGCAGCACCATCTGCACTGCTGACTCCTCGTGCCAAGAAGAGAAGCTGAGGGTTCCCTGGCCCCAAAAGGGCAGGCTCTGATCCCTCCTGATGGATCCCATGGGATCACAGGGATCACCCACCCCCATGTTCATGCTTGGCCATGAAGACCAAGCCAAGCCATGTTCCTGCATGCTGCAAGAAACCAAAACTCACAGAGGCACCTCCACGAGGTAAAAAATACCCAGTGAGGGGTTAAAAAGCAGAGACAAAGCCCTGCTCTGCTGAGCAGGCTCCAAGCACATCCCTGAGTGCTCCCAGCACATCCCTGAGCGCTCCCAGCACATCCCTGAGCACATCCCTGAGCACATCCCTGAGCACATCCCTGAGCACATCCCTGAGCACATCCCTGAGAGCTCCCAGCACATCCCTGAGAGCTCCCAGCACATCCCTGAGAGCTCCCAGCACATCCCTGAGAGCTCCCAGCACATCCCTGAGAGCTCCCAGCACATCCCTGAGAGCTCCCAGCACATCCCTGAGAGCTCCCAGCACATCCCTGAGAGCTCCCAGCACATCCCTGAGAGCTCCCAGCACATCCCTGAGAGCTCCCAGCACATCCCTGAGCGCTCCCAGCACATCCCTGAGAGCTCCCAGCACATCCCTGAGAGCTCCCAGCACATCCCTGAGAGCTCCCAGCACATCCCTGAGCGCTCCCAGCACATCCCTGAGCGCTCCCAACACATCCCCGAGCGCTCCCAGCACATCCCTGAGCGCTCCCAACACATCCCCGAGCGCTCCACTGACCACCCGACCTTGGCCGAGTCCTCTTGGTGAAAGCCTTGCTCAGCTGGGTGTGACAGGGGGATGTTTCTTCCCTGTTTCACCCCTATAAAAAGGCTCTAATAAAAAGCTGCTCCCTGCAAACAGGGAGTTGGTTCCCAGGAGGAGCCTCCCCGTGCTGTGCCACAGGGATGTGCTGGCGCGACCGGACACCTTCCACGAGCCCCTTCAGCCCCTGGAAAAGGCCATTTTCTCCCAGCCCGAGCACACTGTGTTAAAATCCGCTTTTCCAGAGCGGCACGGAGGTAACAGGTGGTCCCTCCTAACGAGATCCAGGTGCAGGATTATGGGGATAACGAGCAAAGTGTTCCCGGGCCCCGGCACGGGGAGCGCCCGAGCGTGGCTGCACTAAACCACTTGGAACGGGAACAAGGGCCCCCAGCAGCAAAGTTCCTTGCAGGAATAAGTCACAGGAGGACTTGCTGTTCTCCTGAACAGCAGGAGAAGCTGCTTCACACATCCAGAGAAGCTGTTCCACACGTCAACCACGGAGCCCCAGGTCCCAGAGCAATTCCCACACACGGAATATCTGGGAATATCACCGTAAACGTGCTCGTCCTCATCCCTGTGCAGGAGGGGAAACCGGGGGGGTTCACCCCAATATAACTCACCCATAACCCACCCAAACATAATTCAGCTAGAAAAGAATCAAATCTATAAAAATCTCCCCATCCAGGGAGCGTTCCAAGCACGGCAAGAGCCGGGACCCTGCGAGCTGCTGCGGCACAAATCAACCCAAACAAAAGTGTTTGCTTCCACTAAGAATGTTTTCAAACACCAACCTCTCGAGTCACAAAACAGAAAACAAAGAAAAAAAAAAAAAACTCTGCTGCTCGAAACTAATCCTGTCTATGGCTTTTCCATTTGGATTTGCATCACCAGAACTTCCCTGTGCTTTAATCCGCTTTCTCCATAAAGTTTATGGAGCAGCAACAGCCAGTTGAGTCCAAGCAGAAAAAAAAATAACCAGCAACTTGTCAGGGGCCAAGCTATTGTTCTGATGAAGAAAAAACTCATTAGCTTTTAATGAAAACACAGGGAATAAAAACCAAATAGGCACAGAACCCCAGCAAATAATTACCCTGCACCTGACGCAGTGCTGCTCCATCTTCCTGCTCCAACCCGCAGCAAAATCCCCCGACTTGTCGCTCTTTGGAGCACAAACAAAACCAAAATCGGCTCTAGGGGAAACAGGGAGAGGTTTCTTGGGCTTAAACCTCATCCCAGGGGCTCCCCTGGCACTGTTTGCTGTCCCCAGGGGGGCTGAAGACCTGGATTTCTTGTTTTGTGGCACAGGAAAGATGAGGTTATCCCATCTTTGAGCTGCGTGGCACTTCCTGCAGCAGCAGGGAAGTTTGAAGGCTTTCTGTGGAATTAACAAAGATTTATACTTATCCTTTATACTTCTCAATGCTGAGCAATTCCAGAGGGGGCAGATGTGTCCCTGGTGTCTCCAGGAGAAGTCCAGTGCCTTTGGACAGGTCACAGAGGCCACACCAGGTCCTGCAGGACCCAGGGAGGTCACCCAGACCTGGCATCAGGCAGAGACAAAACCTCTGGCAGGGCCCTGGCACTGGGGGAGGAAAAAAACACCAAGAGAAGAGACCAAAAAGAACCTCCTTTGGCACTCCCAGGGCTCTGAGCAGGGAGAACAGGGAGGACCCACAGAAAGAAGAGTCACCACGAGATTATTTACAAGTGCCAGGACAAGGGGGAACGGCTTCCCACTGACAGAGGGCAGGGAGAGATGGGATATTGGGAAATTCAGGGAAAAATCCTTCCCTGGGAGGGTGGGGAGGCCCTGGCACAGGTTGCCCAGAGAAGCTGTGGCTGCCCCTGGATCCCTGGAAGTGTCCAAGGCCAGGCTGGAGCAACCTGGGAGAGTGGAAGGGGGTGGAACTGGATGAGCTTTAAGGCCCCTTCCACCCCAAACCATTCCATGATTCCATGCTCAGGGAACAGGCTGTTGCTTCTCCTCCACAACCTCAGAGCACCAACTCTGCTCTCTGCAATCCAGGGAATAACCTGCCCCTTCCTTCCCTTCCTGTTTGATTTGGGGACCTCCAGCACTGGGGAGTAAAAACCAAAGTCCTGCCACTGCTCTGGCTGGAATTGCAGGACCTGGAGCTGCAGCTCTGGGGACAAACACCAGAAAAACCCCAGTTCAGGTTTTGGCTTTGCTGGAATTCAGTTGTGCAAAGCCAGAACATTCCTCCACGCCCATCTCTCTCTGCAGAAGAACAGGGACTGTTAACTCTTTTTTCAAGACTAGAACCTTTCAATGAAACCTCAAAAATCAGTTTTCCCCGAGACTAAAATACATTTTCCGTGCACAAACCGGTAAGGAAGTTTTCCTGCCTTTGAGCTGCAGTTGGGTCTCACAGAGGGGGGTGAAAAGATAAAGAAAAAAAAATTTAAAAAAAGCTGAATTAATGCATCCAGGCACACACAGGAAGAGAAACAATTTAACCAGGTGAAAGGGCTTTGTCAGAGAGGAAAAAAGAAAAAAAAAATTCATCTTCAGCAGCTTGTTAAGGGAACTGCAATTAAGCTTAGTTTGCATTCAGTGAAGGTCTTTATCCAGGTACCCAGAGTTTCATTAAGCATCTTTTTAGAGCGTCAGAAAAATCAATACCAGGCGGGTCCCATTTACACTTTTATGATGAGCTCTCGGTGCCAGAGCGGGAGGAAAACCCCCCACTCCAGTTAATATTCCAGGAAAACAAAAAGTTCCTGCTCTCCAAGTAACGACTCCTCGGCATCAAACGCTCCAAATAAAGGTCTCTGATCCAAATCCCATCTGCCTTCATGCCTGACAGTGTTAATATCTCTTAGATCTTTTTCTTTTTTTTCAGGGGCTAATTTAGCAGCAATGCATCTCCCCAAAGCAGAGCTGTAAAAGTATTATCAATACTCGGGGTTTAATGTCCCTTTTCCTACAATCACTGGCGGAAATTATGGAGGGATCACATGGAAAACACATCAACGGAGACGCGCCCACACAGTCAGCACCACTCACATGTAAATATATTATAGTTTAGCTCTTGTAGTGTAGTTAAAGCTCTGTCAACGCTGCTGTTATAAATTATATACCTTTTTAAACGCATTTATGTGCTGGGAAATGTATGATGTTTATCCCTTTTTTTTTTTTTTTTTCCCCAATGCCTTAAAGGGCTCCGGCGGCTCCGTTTGGATCCTCGTGGTTATTAAACCCGCCCCGTGATTAATATGGGAAAGAACTGAGGGGTTTGGTGCTTTCAGATTTTCTGCACCTCCTTCACGCCGATTATTGACTCCTCTCAGGAGTGCCAGGGCCTGGATAACGTTATATTTGCCTAAATATCCGTGTTTTCTTATTGCACATCCCGGTGAGACACATCCACGTGTTCTCATCCATCCCCCCTCCCCGGGCTGGACCAGCAGAGTCATGAACAGCCAACCCCGAAAATTCTTTACAGGCAGATCTCAAAGGCTTTATCCTGCCTAATAAATATATATATATATTTTGAATCCACATCCCAAACCACGCACAGAAGGAAAAGAACTCGTTCCCTGGCTCGGGAGGCGGCCAAGGCCACGGCGAGAGCAGGACCCGGCTCTGCCTGAGCCGTGTTTTAGCAGCGGGACGGGTCTCCCCTCCCGGCTCAAGGGTCAAAAGCAAAGGCAGGGACCTCCCCGCACGCAGGAGGAGCCGATTTATCATTGTTTTAGAAACGTCGACCCAAAACAGGTCTTGGCCGCCTGACAAGTGAATCCGCTCCAAGCCTCATTTTCTCCGCTCAGCCTCCAGTTTTTTTGCTAATTACGCGCAGTAAAGCAAATTAATGGTCCACTAAAAACGCCACTTATGCTCAAAACCGACTGGAAAGCGGGAAGTCCTTTGGCAGGAGGTGGGTTTCGCTGCAGTGCCGGGGAAGGACGGGGCTTGCAATGATCCCCAGTGCCCAGCAGGTCGGGCTGCAGCGCAGCAGCAGCCGGGGATGCTCTGCCAGCACAGCCCAAACCTCCCCCTCCTCCCCTTCCCCGGGCACGGAAAGGCCACAAACTTCCTGGGATTAACAACGTCCATCAAGCACAGACCAACAGCAGGCTGACTAAAGCGTGGAGAGGGAGGAAAACTGCAACTTTTGGGGCGCAAAAACCTCCCGTCGAGGGGGGGAAATAATAAAAATAAACTCCTACAACGGGCCCAAAACGCAGAATATTCTGAGCTGGGAGGGACCCACATCGAGGCCGACTCTTAGTACCCCAAGAGTCCCACCACGTGCCTGAGAGCACATTTATTCCCCTAGGATATGAAGAGCTGAAGTTTTGTGACTCTCAGCCCAGAGGGAATGAACCCAAAGGGCAAGGGAGAAGCTCAAGAGCAAGGCTGGGGTTAAATTATTTCCTCTCCCTGTCACGTGGCAGAGCAACCTCGTGGCTCCCCAAAACAGCAAATAACCTGGAAGTTATTAATTCACAGGCCTTTAATCTGATATGCAGATAATTCAAATGTCTTCCTATCGCTGGTTATGGGGTCGTTTTTAGAAAGGAAAAAAAAAAAACCAGCAACAGCAGAAAGCCCAAGCCCTGCTAACACCCCACAAATGGCACTCAAGGAGTTTCCAACTTGCAAGCCTGGCCTGAAAAAAAAAAAAAAAAAAAGCCCTTTGGCAGGGCTGCTGTGTCAGCCAGCAAAAGCTCATCCTCAGGCATCCAAATAACCCAGAGGTCGGGGGGCCTCAACAGCCCCCAAATCCAGGCAGAGGAGCTGCTGAGCTCACCCAGAATCTCCCCTTTGCTCTGGATTCTCCAACCCCCTTGTGTCATCCCCCAGCTGAGCTTCCCCCTCTCCAGTTTTCTCTCCCTCTCCTCGCTGTGGGTTTTGCTCCCTCCCTCCCTCCCTCTCCTCTCCCTTCCCAATCCTTGGCTCCTCTCCCTTCCAATCCTTGGCTCCTCTCCCTTCCCAATCTTTGCACCCTTTCAGTGAAGGCACTGCAGATTCTGCCTCTCAAGTGGGCAGCAGCTCCAGGGAACAGCTGCCTGACAGGGGGAGCACAGCCCATTTCAGCCTGGCCTGGAACGAGCCTGAAACCCGGCCCAGCCCAGGATTCCCACGGGATGTAAACAAGTAAACAAGATTTATCCTTCCTTTTATCACCCAGGAACACATCAGTGAGACACAAAAGCCCGTCCAGCACCAGCAAAACCAGCCCAAAACCACCAATAGTTCTTATTTCTGCCTGTTAAATAAATTATTCCCCTTGACAGGGAAGGGGATGGGGGGAGGCTGAGACAGAGGAACGTCCCAAATCCACGCCTGGGTTCTCCTTTTGGAGGTGGAAAAGCAGCAAAGCTGTGCAATAATTAACAACCAGCCCTGCAAATGCAGCCTGGGAGCTAAAAAAAAGACGATGTCGACATCGTCACCCCCAGGAGGGAGAGTCCAGGCCAAGCAGCCCTGAGTTTATGTCCTGGCAGTGCCGGGAGGTTCAGAGGTTTTTCTTGGCTGAAACCCTTCCGAGGGGACCGGGAATAACAGTGGGAAGGGCCCGAGGGAGCCGGGGCTGAGCGAGCACATTCCAGGGACAAGACACAGGAGGCTGTCTTGTCCCTGCTGCAGAGATTCCCACCCGGAAGGAAAAACCCGGAATGCCGAGCCGGGAGGAGGTTAAAGGAAAAACCCGGGAATGCCGAGCCGGGAGGAGGTTAAAGGAAAAACCCGGGAATGCCGAACAGGGACAGGTTTAAAGGAAAAACCCGGGAATGCCGAGCCTGGGAGAAGGTTAAAGGAAAAACCTGGGAATTGCCGAACAGGGGACAGGTTTAAAGGAAAAACCCGGGAATGCCGAGCCGGGAGCAGGTTAAAGGAAAAACCCGGGAATGCCGAGCCGGGAGAAGGTTAAAGGAAAACCTAGGAATGCCGAACAGGGGACAGGTTAAAGGAAAAACCCGGGAATGCCGAGCTGGGAGGAGGTTGAAGGAAAAACCCGGGAATGCCGAGCAGGGCGCAGGCAGAGGGAAGAGCCATGGGGCCTTTGGGATGAGGCAGGGGATGGTTTTCCAGGTGTGCCTCGGGGGGGGGCCCGAGGAAAGGGCAGGAGGATTCCTGGGCAGGTGACCTGGGAGAGGTTCCTGCCCTATGGAGAGGAATCCTTGTGGGAAGAGGGAGGGGAGACCCAAAGCTCCGGAGATAAAGAGCCAGGAGTGGGGGGTTGAGGGCACAGAGTTCCCAGTGAGGCTCAAAGGTTCCATCCCATCACCCCTTTACAGCCTCCAAAACATCTCAGTGGTTCATCCAAAACACCTCATCCAAAACAGAGGATTTACATCATTCTGCCCTATTTTTGCAGCCTGTCACCGCTGGGAGCAGCTCTGCTCCTGGATACCACCACCTTCCTCCTGGACTCCTGGACACCACCACCCTCCTCCTCCATCCCCAGAGGGGCAATTCCTCGAAGGCTCTGCTCTGCCTGAGCACAGAGCAACGTTTGGGCTGCACAATCATCCCAGAATATTATAATATTATAATATTATAGCACCCCCGAGGTTTCTTCATAAAAAGGAAACTGCAGCACAGCCCCATTACACAAACCAGCCCAGAAAACACAGTGGGTTCATTTGAGCCTCCCCAGCCCTGCACATGAGCCCCTTCAGCCCATCTAATAATCAGGTTATTTATATACTGCCCAGAGTGAGAGCAATAGAACCTGTGAGCATTTCACTTGCGCGGCGCTGTTGTACGTTTAAAAACATCTTTCACTGACGTTTTATTGGCCTCCCTCCTTTCCCCCCTGACAGGGTTTGGGGTGGTCTGACCCTCCCTGGGGAAGGACAGTGCTAAATGGAGCGAAGAGGGCAAACCCTGCCCCGAGGGGAGTTACAATTTGGGATGGGTTTTCACAGGACTTGGGGGGGGGGGACTCCAACACTTTGATTAATGAGCTCGGGAGCTCCGAGGAGCACCCAAAGTACCCAACCCAGGGAACTTCCCTCTGCCTTGCAGGGAGTTTTAAATCAACAGGCTGGTTGGGAAAAAAAAAAAAAAAAAAGAGAGTTCAAGAACGCCTCCTCATCAACTAATTCTTCTCAATAAAAGGTCAGGAAGTTTGACATTAAGTGCAGAATAACCCAGGCAGGCTGGGAGTTTTGTACCTGGCTTCTCAATCCTGTGATAAATTCTGCAAGTTCCTCAGTTGCTGGCTCTGAGTGAAGATTGATAACAGTGAACAGGACTTTTTTTTTTTTTTTTTTAAATCTAGGTTACATGTTTATCTTTTCCCTTCTCTCCTCCCCCCAACGAACACACCCAAAAAAGCAAAAAGAAAATAAAAAAAGAGCTTAATATTTTCAAGAAAACGCAGGAAAGGCCTTTTGTATTTTGGTCTGATGCACACAACAGGAATTTCAATCAAAGATAAACATCTCCCCCTTAATTAACTGTGTGCTCACAACCAGCTAAACCTACTTCTGACCACTAGAACCACACTCAAGGGTCAGGTTGGGGCAAGAGATTTGGTCCCAGTCCCACCCTGGGACAGGCTGGATGTCAGGACTCCCCAGTGCTCCAATTTTTAAAGACCTGGGGAAAGAAAGATTTCAAAGCCTCATGAAATGGGGCAGGGAGTTGGTTTCTGGTTTGAACACTTGAAATGCCACAGCAACAGCTCCAAAGTACACATTTCTCTTGATTTTTCTATGTGTATATATATATATAAATATAAATAAAATAGATATTTCAATAAAGATGCAAAACCCCCATAATCCAGCCCTCCCCAGAGCACAACCACTCGCCTCCTACCCAGGACATTCTGCCAAGCAGAACGTTCTGTTCTCTCCTGGAATCGTCACTTCCCTCCCCAAATTTCTGTGCAATATCTCAGGTGGAGGAATAATTTATAAGCCCCTGTGAGAAAAAAAAAAAAAAAAAAAAAAAAAAACAAAGCTGTGCAGCTGCTCCCAGTTTGCAAAACTCGGGAACTGGAGGGGATTTCACTGCAAAAAAAAATCAGGTTTGCCCCGAATTTAACACAGAGAGAGAGAGAGAAAGAGGCAAAAACAGCCAGAGCTGCAGGAAGCAAAACCTGGGTGCTGATAAAGGGACCTGCCACCAGTGCTGATGTTAAACTTCGCTTTTTCCCAGTTAGAGAACACGAGCCTTTGGGTGCATTTGGTTTTTCCTTCGTTAACTCTGCTCTGGGTGCACGTCGAGGGGTGGTTTTGGGAGGCGTCCCAACAACAGTTGGTTGGGTTTTTTTGGGGTTTTTGTCTTTTTTTTGTCCCTCCCCCCGCTGTCGTCGTGACATCCCCGGGGGTCTCGGGGGTGTTTGCAGGGAGGGGGAATTCATGCTCCAAGGGCACGGAACACACAAATATTGCCAAGGCAATGCTTCCCCCCCTCCCCTCCTCCTCGTGCTTCCAAACACATCATAAATCCCGGCCGGGTTTCCGTGCGGGATCCCCTCCTGGCGGGGAGGCAAAGAGGGCTTTGGGTAAATAAAACTTACTGGGATCACCGGGCACCCCATTAATTCAGGAACACTCTGCCCCGGCTTCAAAGGGGCTCCTTTGCAGCCACCACGGTGTTTGTGCTGCTCTGACCATTTGCTGCTTGTACTTGTCATAACTACACGGGCCCCAAAATGTGGAGCAGGGAGGGGCTGGGGAAGTGCCCGGTTCCGCCTCCCAGCACAGCCCTGGGAGCTTCAGCTCCACGGATTTGGGGATTTAGGGAGCAAAACGACTCCATAAATCTCCCCTTGGGGCCTTTGTGTGATGTCAGGTGATGGAGGGAGCTCCACACCCTCCCCAGGTACCGACACACCTCCAGTTCCAACCCCAGCACAGCCCTGGGAGCTTCAGCTCCACGGATTTGGGGATTTAGGGAGCAAAACGACTCCATAAATCTCCCCTTGGGGTCTCTCTGTAATGCCAGGTGATGGAGGGAGCTCCACACCCTCCCCAGGTACCAACACACCTCCAGCACAGCCCTGGGAGCTTCAGCTCCACGGATTTGGGGCTTTAGGGAGGAAAAACAACTCCATAAATCTCCCCTTGGGGCCTTTGTGTGATGCCAGGTGATGGAGGGAGCTCCACACCCTCCCCAGGTACCAACACACCTCCAGCACAGCCCTGGGAGCTTCAGCTCCACAGATTTGGGGCTTTAGGGAGCAAAACGACTCCATAAATCTCCCCTTGGGGTCTCTGTGTGATGCCAGGTGATGGAGGGAGCTCCACACCCTCTCCAGGTACTGACACACCTCCAGCTCCAACCCCAGCACAGCCCTGGGAGCTTCAGCTCCATGGATTTGGGGCTTTAGGGAGCAAAACAACTCCATAAATTTCCCCTTGGGGCCTTTGTGTGATGTTAGGTGATGGAGGGAGCTCCACACCCTCCCCAGGTACCAACACACCTCCAGCACAGCCCTGGGAGCTTCAGCTCCACAGATTTGGGGCTTTAGGGAGCAAAACGACTCCATAAATCTCCCCTTGGGGCCTTTGTGTGATGCCAGGTGATGGAGGGAGCTCCACACCCTCCCCAGGCACCAACACACCTCCAGCTCCAACCCCAGGACAACCCCAAGGACTCACCATCCAGGGCTGGGAGAGGGAAAACCACCCCCACCTCACCTAAGGAGTGTATCCTGTGGGATAAATGGCCTGCTAAGACTTCCCACACCATTCTGTACTTAATCCTTTTAGTGAACATGAACCCCCCCATTTTAAAGTCATGTTTTATCCCCATCTCCCTGCTCTGCACTGGGATTTATTGCTCCTGACTCCAGGCAGGGGACTTTTTCCTGGGAAAAGCAGCAGATCTGGACCCAACCCCTCTGGACACACCTGTAAATTCTCTGCTGCCTCACACACTTCTTTTTAAAAGCCTCAGTTTTCCTAAATCTCATTTTAAAATATCCTGTATTAAAACAGCCCTAAATTACATTTAAAAATGGGAACAACTCCCTCTCTCTCTTGCATGTTTTCACTACTTATGAATATTTAAGGAACTCTACTGCTCAGCAAACACACACACAGAGCACTTCAGAGAAAAAACCATTTGGGATGAATTTTTGATGGAAAAACGAAAGGGCTGCCGTAAGCTCAGTGAAAATAAATCTGGTTTTAGTCATCTCTTTGGGGCTGTTTTCCTCAAAAGAAAAGTAAAAAGCCATTGCCTCCCACTGCACCCACTGGGAATCATTTCAGTGGGAACAAGTACATGGAAATTAGGAGTTCTCTGGGCTGAGGGGACCCCAAACCCAGGAGGAAGGGCCAGGTACCCCCCAGGAGGGTCTGGGGGGATGATTCCAGCCTGGAGAGCTGTGCTGGGGGAGAGCAGAGCCCCATTTCTGCAGCTCTGACCATCTGTGTCTTCAAGCAGAACATTACAGAGTCATCTGTGCTCCTGAGTATCCCAAAATCATGGAATCACAGCATGGTTTGGGTCGGAAGGGACCTTAAAGATCATCTCATTCCATCTCCTTCCACTATCCCAGATTGCTCCAAACCTCATCCAAACTGGCCTTGGACACTTAAAAAAATACTCTCTAGACATCAATCAAAATCAAATCAACCCAAAATACTGTATAGACACCAATGATCTCATTTAACTCCCACCTCATTAGTTTCTTAAACATCTTTTGGGGTTTGGGACTGAAGGCACCGACAACCACCAGTGACAATTTAACTCAAACTCCCATCCCAGCAACCCCAAACCCCCAGCCCTGCCCTCACAGCTCTTATTCAGCCCCACAAACACCTTTTCCCTGTTTATCCCTTCCATTTGCATGGCTCCCTGTCCTTCCACTCCCTTCCCAAAGTCTCGTTTAACTCCCACCTCACTGGTTTCTTAAACATCTTTTGGGGTTTGGGACTGAAGGCACCGACAAACACCGGCGACAATTTAATTCCAACTCCCATCCCAGCAACTCCAAACCCCGAGCCCTGCCCCTGCAGCTCTTATTCAGCCCCACAAACACCTTTTCCCTGTTTATCCCTTCCATTTGCGTTGCTCCCTGTCCTTCCATTCCCTTCCCAAAGTCCCATTTAACTCCCACCTCACTGGTTTCTTACACATCTTTTGGGGTTTGGGACTGGAGGAACTGACAACCACCGGCGACAATTTAATTCCAACTCCCATCCCAGCAACTCCAACCCCCCCCCTGCCCCTGCAGCTCTTATTCAGCCCCACAAACACCTTTTCCCTGTTTATCCCTTCCATTTGCTTCGCTCCCCGTCCTTCCACTCCCTTCCCAAAGTCCCACCTCCCTGTCCCAGCCTCCCCTCCCGTGTGACAGCGATCCCTTGCAGTACCCCAGAACGGCCTCTCGCCGCTCCCTCGCACCATTCCTGGCTTCCCTGCCTTCCAAATCCAAGCTGTCGCAGAGCGTTTCCCCCGGAACGAAACCCGGGAAGAGCACCCAGGAGCTCGGGGCAGGGCTCCGACCCACCCGGGTCCTGTCCGGATTTTCTGCCCCTGCTCTCCTCCCGCACAGGGGAGGTTGTTGCAAGCCGGGCATCGAATAGTGAAGCGTATAAAACGCTTCCCGGGGGCAGCCAGCCCTCCTCCAGAGGGAAAATCAGGGCTCTGTGCAAAGGAATAAGGAAAAAATAAAGAGTTGCACAAGTGCAGCCAACACCTGGGATTTGGGGCACGGCAGCTCCTGCTCCAGACCCTAAACCCTGTTGGGTTCCTTCCTGACAACCACACTCACGGACCCAAATCACCCCCCAGACCCACACTCCTGTTTCAGGCAGATTTTTTGCTCAATGGAGAATTTTGAGATCAATTCTGTTCATTTTCAGCAGGTTGGGGTGTTTGGAGTCACCCAGGTTTTGGTCCTCGGGGCAGGGGGGGATTTCACAGCAAGGTTTTGACTCCAAGGAGCTCAGCTGCCTTTACCAGATGTGCTCCAAGTTGTGCTTAAACCCTTGAGAAAACCCTTCACTGGATATTCCAAAGAAAATCCCAAACCTTCCTAGGAAAACAAAAAAAAAACCCAAAAAACTCTTCCTTTGCCACATCAAGCTGTTCTTTCAATGCCCTGGCAGTGCAGCCAATTCCCACCTGCTTTTCCCAGTCCTCTTAGCAAGATGTTCAGGCACAGGAGATTTATTCTTATTCATCAAGTCACCCCTGACTTTGTTGTTCCCTGGCTCTTTTCCACCCAGAAGGCCCCAGGTTCTCCCCACCACCTCCTCCCCTCCCCCAGCAAGGCTCCCAAACTGGGGGTCAGCCCCTCCAGGTGATGCCCAAGTCCACATTCACACCCTCAAATCCTCCTGTTTCCTTAGCACACTTTTCCCAAACAACATTAACTCCCGAGGTGACACATTCAGAGACACCTGAAGACCCAAAACACCTGCCCAGGAATTCCCAGCGGGAGTTGAAGCGAATTAAAAAACCCACTCCTTTCCAAACCTCTCCCTCACATCACTCAAGCTCCCAACCCTAGAAAAATAATAAAGAAGATTTCAAAGGAACAAAAGCCTCCCCTCCCTCCACCCTTCGAATCGCGTGGACCCTCCCCGTTTAAAAAACCTAATTTTGAGCCTTTTATGTGTTCAAACCCTCTCTCCCTGGGCGTGTTTTTTTTTGTCCTTTTTTTTTTTTTTAATTTTGCACACAGCTGTCTGTTGTACCTCCTCAAATGATGCCAGATGCTGGGTTCATCAACCCAACGCAGGCAAACAATGCTTGGAAAGCAATTAGAAGCAGCGAGGCTGCACCGAGGCTCATATTAAAATGTGATAACACTGTTCTGGGGGGAATTGCAGAAGCTGCTGCAGTTCTGACATCTCTGGGCTGCCAGGCACAGGCAGCATGGGCTGGAAGTGGGCCCTGATCGAGGAGGGAACACACTGGAATTTATTCCTGGGGTAAAGGAAGGATCAGCCGAGTTGGAACACTGGGAAGGGGTTTTGTTGTTTGAACGCTGATCTGTCCGTGCTCGCCACTGCTTAAGGAAAATTTAAGGGAAAAGGACAGTCCCACTGATCCCTGTGCCTTGGCTGCAGCCAGGGTGGACCCAAGGCTCCAAAAATCAGGAATTAGAGCCGAGCTCCACCCATGTGACACAGTCCAAGGAGCTCCGGGTCGGCTCCAGGCAAACACAGATCCATCAATTGTCCCTGCTACCCAGGAGAAGCCACTGACAGGGCTGGTGACCCCCAGGCACCCTGGAAAGTTTAAATCATCGCCCCCATTATTGAGGAAATGAAGATCAAAGTCGCCATCAGAGCCTCTCCCAGCTCGTTAACAGACATAACAAGGGATGGTCACGGGCCTGGAGAATTTACAGCCCGGCCATGTGTCCACACCTGGAGCCTGACTGAGTTTCAAGTTCAGGTTAAACACGAGCAGGGAGACTGGAGGTCACCCAACAGCCCCTGCTCCCAAGCCAACGGTCCCTGGGAATGCTCTGCCCTTCCCAAACTTTAAAGCTTTTCTGGAGACAGAAGTTCTGCAGGGAAAAAAACTTCCCGGGGCTCGTCCGGGACAATAAATTCGTGCCAGAACCATCACACACTTCGTGGTCTTTGCTCTCCAGGGTGAGGAGAAATGAGCTTGTGCTGCTCAGCACAGCCAGCCCAGCCTCTGCCACGGCCTCAGAACCGCCACACTGCAGCTTTAAATTCACTTAAATTTCAATTTAAAACCACACACACATCCAACCCCTCCCACCCCTCAGGCTCATCCCCCTCCTTCCCCCGTGGGACTCACCTCGGGGTGCAAAAGTCAAGTGGTACCTGAAAGATCAAAGAGAAAAAAAGAGTGGTTAACACACGTTATTCTCTCAGAGATCTGTTCCAGCCTCATGGACAAGTGACAGAGGGGAGAATCCTGCCAGGAACCCACAGAATGGGCGACACAAATTCCAGGTAGGAAGCTCCAGGAGGAATTGGGATGTCCCATATCCCTGTCCAAGGTTGGCTTGGAGCAACCTGGGACAGTGGAAGGTGTCCCTGCCCCTGGCAGGGGGTGGCACTGGATGAGCTCTGAGGTCCCTCCCAGCCCATTCCATGATTTTGTGAACTCCCATCCACTGGAAGGGGTCTCCTTCTCCAAACACGAAGGTTTATGGGACCTTTTGCTGCACAGCCTGAATTAAGGACTTCCAAAGGTCCCTTCCAACCCAAACTATTCCCTGCCCTCGTCTCACACCTCTCCTGCAGCAGCAGCACCACAGAGGGGGCAACACACGCCCTGCCCAGGCCAAAAAAACCTCATTTCTTCCCCTCCCTCACACTTGGGGCTCATCTTGGGCTGAAATCAGAGTCATTTTAATAAAGGAACGAGCACTGGGGAGTTTTGGAAGCGGATCAAGGGCCGGGGATAAACCACAAAGTGACCCATTCACAGGCAAGATGTGTAACAAAGGCTCGGTCTATAGGCACTGGTGGCAAGAATCCAGTGTGTAAAAATCCAATCAATTTGTTTTCCTCATTAAAAAGCTTTCATGAAGAAAATGATTTAACACAAACATCCAAGCTACTGACGCAGATTAATTAGGAAACAACGGCGGAATCCTGATTAAGGGGCCTAATATTTATTTGACTTGTTTGCTTTGGACGAAAAGAGAAAATTAAAGGACGTGCAGAGGCAGAAGAAACTTTGCTGGGTGATAAATAACAGCTGTGTGATGGAAAGAGCACACCACTGTGCTCTGGGCTGCACGTTCCTCTGGGCCTTTGGATGCTCCTGGTTCCCAAATTCTCCAAGGAGCTCCTTCCTCTCCCATCCTACATTTTCTCCCCCGAGCCCAGAGAGGCAACACCCACCCACCCGAGGTCAGGGCTGTCACAACAGCAGCTCCACCTTTTGCTTTCCAATCAGCTTTACCTGTTATTCAACCTTTGCTTTGAGGTTTCAATCATTTATTCAACGTCTGAGCCGAGAAACCTCCACCCCGGGCTCTGCCAGAGCTCCCCCAAACCCCCCAGCCCCGAGAGCTGAAATACTTTTGTCTCCTGAACAGACAAGGACGGCGAAAAAAATCCCTTCTTCCTCCGTGAACTTTTGTCTCTTGTGCTTGAGAGACTGTCCTAATCTCCCCTGCACATGTTTTAGTGATAACATTTACTGCACCGGGGCCAAAATGATTTTCTGTCACTTGCAATTCCAGTTCAATAAAGTATAAGAGCTTTGTTTCTAACCTCTGTCATTTTTAATACAGTAAAATGGCTTAAAAAAAAAAAAAAATGTAAAATTGAGTTCCATTTCCTCCCGGACCAGCAAAGCCCATGTTAAGCTTTGCTCTGATCAAATTTAAGGTAAGGGGGGGGGGGGGGGAAAAACCAAAAACATGCTTGGCTTTGGCCTCTTTTTTTTTTTTTTAAGCATAAGGAAACAGTCAAAAAATTCTAATCTCATCAGATCAGGATATGTCTTTAATCTCCAGCTTTGATCATTTGCACTCTGGAAAGGCTTAAGCAGAGAATGAAAGTTTAGTTTAAAATTTAATCGGGAGTGGGAGGAAATGGTCTTGTTCTTACAGAAGATGGAAGAGTAATGACCCAATTCCTTCCTCTGCCACTGACTGCATGGAAACCTTGAATAAATTACTGACCTCAGGAGTGCAGAAGGTACTGAAAATACTGTGGCATCACATCCAAGTATTTTCACTCCACAGAGTTTTTCTTTCCGCTGGTGTTTTGTCCAAGAGAGGGCGGGGAAAGCACCGCTTTGTGTTTCCCCCACCCCTTCCTGGAGGCAGCCTCAGCTAATCACCAGGTTCTCTTCTCTCCATTTTCACAGGTGGCCAAAATATTCGTTTCTTTTTTTTTTTTCCTGCAAGAAACGCGACTATTGGGGCAAAACACCCGTTTTTGCTTCAACCAGCTCAGGGGTTAATTCAAAAACAGCCGCAGCCCCGAGTCCTGCGCATGATAAAATCAGAATAATCGCGTTTCTGTGCGGCACAGGAGGAGGAACTCGCTCAGCAGCAGCAGGTTCTCACCTCGGGGCCGTTCTCCAAAGTGCGGAGCTTGAGGCCAATTAACGCTTTTGTTCCCAATTAACACAGAGGAGCGGGTTACTCAACACGCCCATCTGTGGGCAACAGGCACTTACACAACATTTCCTCCTCCAGCTCGGCAGGTTTGCCCCCAAAGCTGCAGCCCAGTAACATCTCCCAGCAAATAATTACAAATATCCTGTAATTGCTCCACAACATCCCCCCCCCCCGAGCCAGCTGAACTCAGAAACCAAAGGCCTGCTCCTTCTTTAGTCTGGGCTCAGCTTGACATTTTCATCCTTAATAAACAGGTTTTTAGGTCTCACAAGCACCAGCAAAAGCTCCTCCCTCGTTTTGTTAACGAGAGAGTTTGGGAACAGGGGATGGATTTGGTCATGGCTTGACTGTTTCTTTTAAGCACATGATTAAAAAGGCTCCTGTGCCCTAGAAATAATCCCCCAAGAGGAAAATCTGTTCAAGGCCAGGCTTGGAGCAACCTGGGAGAGTGGAAGGTGTCCCATGGGATGGAACTGGATCATCTTTGAAGTCCCTTCCAACCCAAACCATCCCGGGATTCCATGGAACCAAAGCAAAGAGCTCTCAGCCCTACAACAGGAAGGTTCAATTCACACACCAGACCCTAAAAAAGCAGAGGGGAAACGGGGGGAAAATCTCCTGCCAAAGGATGAACAACCTGGCAGAACGAGCCCCCGTGGAATCCTCAGGGATTTTTGGTGCTTTATGTGCAGGGAGGAACTCGCCCAAAAATGTCTCATTTCCACTACAAAGCCCAAGGACTTGTGATGTGCTGCCAGGAGCCATAACAAGAGACATCCCACGAGCATTTCCCCCTCAATGGGGGGAAATTTTCCCAACAAACCACCCACCTCTCCCACCTCAGCCCTGTTTCAGAAGCCACAGATTTGTTCTGCTCCAAAAACACCGACTGTTTGTGGAGCCCCTGGGGATCCACCCTCAGCAGGCAAACACAGGGACTCTTCCCCTGGGAATGTTCATGCTCTTTGCTCCTGGAAAACAGACTCCAGTTCTAACCCAGACCCAAGGAAACTGCAGCTGAGCTGTGCCAGCAGAGCCCTGAGGGGCAGTTCCCACGAGCAGGCAGAAGGAAATGCTGCTGAGGAGGGAGGAGGCACAGAACAGGCAGGGCTGCCAGAAAACCTCCTTCCCAACAGGAACCCTCCGCCCTCCAGCCTGGAAACACGACTGGTGATGTGCTGGAAGGAGCAGAACCTTCTGCTGCCTCCCAGGAGGGAAGGCTGGTTCCTGGGCCTGGCTCACAAATCTCATCTTTGCACTGATTTGGAACAGCAGCAACACCAGGAGCATCAAATTGGCACCTGGGAGGTTGGAAATGAAGTTCTCCAAATCCTCCCCCCCTCCTCCCAGGTCTGCTGTGGGATGGATTCACCTCCAGGAACTGGCTTTTCATCCCGGGGACAGTGATGCTTCCAGGGCTGGCCAAGCAGAAAAAGTTACTGTAACACTCCCATCACATCACCAGCAGGGTTTAAACCAAGGAAACACAGAAATATCCCTTCCTGCTCCAAAAGGAAGGGCTGGCAGAGCCCTGGGATACACAGGGGTGGAACTCCCCCCTGGGTCAGTATTTCCCCTGCCACACCGGGTCGAGATTTGCCCTCTGGTGCAAGCACAGGACTTGGGTTTCCTTGGAGCACCAAGATAATTTGGTTTTATTCCTGCATTTCCAACCTTTACACAACTCAAGCAGATCTACCCCAGGCCCTTCATCCTCTGCTGTTGTCATGGGGAGAGTCACAAATCCCAGAGCCCAGAAATCCAGGAAAATCCATAATTAACACACGCCCTCCTCCCAGCCACAGAAAGCTGCTGACCAGCAGCAGTAAATCAGGCATCAAACCTGCTCCATTTGGGGCCAGGAGCAAAAAAAATCAGTGTCTGAAATCTCAGTGTTAAGCAGGGGGTCAAACTTGATGGGCATAATGGTCTCTCTGCAGCCCTAAAGTCTCTAAAAGTCTAAACCCCACTTTCCTCTCAGACTCAATTGCAGCAGGAACCATAAAGTCAAGTCAGGTTTCAATCAAATTTCCTGTATTTTCCTGTCCAATTAAGAACACTAATATCACCACAGATGTCATTAAATTAGATATTTTTGAGACAGCCTAATTTGTTCGTCAGGTTTTAATGTTTGGAGAGGAAAAATAATATAATAATAATAATAAAAAATCAATGCTGTACAAGATTTCAAGCAGGGAAAAAAAAAAATAAAACGAGATGAAAATGGGAATTGGGGAGCTCAACCATTAGCAAAGCCAGTTAGAAACCACTTCAAAGCATTTCTCAGCTAAATGTTACACGGGAGCAGCAGCAGCAGCAGCGAGGCAAAGACTCTGGTTACAGGGTTTCAATCATTTCCAGGGCTCGGGTTTCAGATTAACAAGGAAATGGAAGGGGGGAAACAGGGTAATTTTATCAGCTGGGATGGAAAACGATGCAAATGATGGCAAAAAGCCTGAGCCAGGAGGCACCAAAGGGAATTAAAGGGGCAGAGGGAAGGGCCACTCTCAGTACAGGTAGAGGAGAAAAGCAGTGGGGGGGGGGATGGAGAGGGAGAGAGAGAAATCCAGGTACAACAACTCCAGCATTGAAGAGGAGAGACACTGCTGCCCTGGGAAGGGGAAAGGATCTTTCCTTCCCTTCTGGACCTTTATTGGAGGGAGAGGAGATTTGATCCAATGTAAATATTGCTTTACCATAGGAGAGAGATGGTTAGAATTGTGTATATAATGTATTATAATAGTTATTTGTGTGATAATTGTAATAAAATTCCCTTCCCCCTGTATTGAGTCTGGGAAACCCCTCTCGCACTGTGGTGAGTTGTGGGAGGGGGGCTTGGACTTGGAAATTGGATTTTTGGGGGTCTCAAACCACCACAGTGGGATAAAGCTGAGCTGGATTTGTGTCCCTGCCACGCTGACACTGAGAATTCCTTCTTAAAATAAGGGGGAGGGAAAGAAAATCCCATCCTGAGATTATGGGATAAATCAGGAATATCCTCCCAGAAATCCAGAAAAGAAATCCAGTCAGCAGGGTCGGGATTAAACCCTGGAACCCCCAGGAATGCCCAGGAATTCCTGTGCTCCCAGAGCAGGGCAGGAGAGGCTTCACATCCCCATCAACACCCTCTGGGGGGTCCCCAAACCAACCCCCCCCCTCAAAGTGCTTTAGGGGCAGAGGGAAGGGCCACGCTCAGCCCAGGTAGGGAAGAAAAGCAGGTGGGGTGGGATAAAACTGAGCTGGATTTGTGCCCCTGCCACGCTGACACTGAGAATTCCTTCTTTAAAATAACGAGGGGGGAAGAAAATCCCATCCTGAGATTATGGGATAAATCAGGAATATCTCCCAGAAATCCAGAAAAGAAATCCAGTCAGCAGGGTCGGGATTAAACCCTGGAACCCCAGGAATGCCCAGGAATTCCTGTGCTCCCAGGGCAGGATGAGGAGAGGCTTCACATCCCCATCAACCCCCGCCCCAAACCAACCCCCCACCCCAACCTGCACCAACATCTCCCCCCCCCGACCCCCCCCCGAGGGCAAAACCAACCCGAGCAGCTCATTTTAGGCTCAAAAACGCGAATTAACCCCCCAATTGCCCGGCGCTGAAGCGACAGGGACTCGCCTTTTTTTTTTTTTTTTTTTTTTTCCCCCTCCCCTTTCAGAATAATCTGTATTTAATGGAAGCCGCGAACG